>NC_056734.1:411108574-411140117 GCF_019279795.1 Protopterus annectens
TCACAAGGGATCGCACCCACCCAGTGTGAGTGACAAATGCAAGCACCAATGTCGGTGCACGTGCAAGTGAGGGAGCAAGCAGGTGTAAGCGTGTTTGGCTACCAATATGCGAGTATTGCACTGTTAAAGAAATGTGGAGTCTAAACAAGTATAAGGTGCTGTAACCAGAGGTCAGCAGTGCTTAACACCATGCAAATCCATGCACAACCACTCCCAACTGCTGCAAAGTGCCTTACCAACTCCATATCCAATGGCCTTGTTCTGGCCACAAACAAAGAACCGTCCTTTGCAAGTGTTGGTAGCAACACCCTGCGCACACAGCTAATCTGAATTACCAATACACCATGGCATATATACAGACAATAGACAGACACACAACCATACAGCACAGTCATCCAACAGTATAGCAATGTACTGGCAGATGTCGACCCCTGGTGTTTGCAGACCTGGCCCTGTGTTTAGTGTGTGAGCATGCCCAGTATGATTCCCTGTTGTCCTTGGCCAAAATATGAAAAGGTTTTTGGGCCAACCCAAAAAAAAAACCAAAATGGTCAGGGGGGGGCATTTCGGCCAAAAAAAAATCCTGCCCAAATTTGAAAAAAAAATTTTTTTCCAAGCCCCCGGTTTCTTTGGTAAAAGGAAAAAAAAATTTGGGCCAAAAGGGAATTTGGAAAAAAAAAAAAAAAAAAAAAAAAAAAAAAAAAAAAAAAAAAAAAAAAAAAAAAAAAAAAAAAAAAAAAAAAAAAAAAAAAAAAAAAAAAAAAAAAAAAAAAAAAAAAAAAAAAAAAAAAAAAAAAAAAAAAAAAAAAAAAAAAAAAAAAAAAAAAAAAAAAAAAAAAAAAAAAAAAAAAAAAAAAAAAAAAAAAAAAAAAAAAAAAAAAAAAAAAAAAAAAAAAAAAAAAAAAAAAAAAAAAAAAAAAAAAAAAAAAAAAAAAAAAAAGGGTTTTCCCGGTTAAAACCCCCATTTCATGAAAGGGTAAAGTTTTTGCGGGGGCCATTCAGTTCCTTAATAAAGTGGGTAGCCCTAAAATAAGGACCAAGACAAAGAAGTGGAAATTTTTCCCATAGGGGCCTAAACCAGAAAGGATAGGGGGGGGAAATTGGGGGTGTAAAACCCCGCAAAAGATTTTTGGGGATGACAATGGTAATTTATTATAAATTAATAAAAAAAAAAAAAAAAATAAATAATAAATACACCAACAAACAAAACACACAAAATATAATTTTAAAAAATTATAAATTAAAAATTTTCAGACATAAATAATTTATAATAATAATAAAATATATAATTAATAATATTAAAAAAATTTAATAAAATAATATTATATTAATATTAAATATAATATATATTATAATATAATGTAATTAAAAGAATCCCTTAAGAAAACCCCCAAACAAAATTTTGTAAGGGGCCCAAAAAATAAGGGTTATTTTGCTTGAAATTTTGGAAAAATCCCAAAGGGATAAGACCCTTTAAAAACACCAGACGGGTTTATACCAGGGGCCATTTTTGAACGGGCCCCAAAAATTTAAAACCCAGATGGAATGTAGCCCCCGGGGTTGAAACCTACCCCGGTAAACCCTTGTAACCCCCAAAAAGGAAAATATGTCAAAAAAAAATGGTGGCAGGAAGGGGTAAATTAAGGCGTACAAAATGGGTACCCCCAAAAACTTTGGAGGGAAAATTTTTTTGGGAAAAGGTGTGCCCGGGCCAATATAAAATGGAAAGGGCCTTTTAGTGGAAATAACAGGGGGGTAAAATTTTTCAGGGAAATTTCCCAAAAAGGGTTTTTTGGTTAAAATGGAAAAAAGCGGCCTTTGGGTCGGGTAACCTTTTTAGGAAAAAATTAATGAAAACCCCGTACTGAACCATTATGTTTGGAAAAAATTCTTTTTCCAGAATATTTTTTGGGACATAAAAATAATAAATGGCAAAAAAACAAATAATCCCGGGAATAAAAAAAGGTTTTGGGGGAAAAGGGTTTTAAATGACATTTGTAATAATAAAATTTAAAAAATTGGTTTTAATTTCGAAAATGGTTTTAAAACATTGCCCCGCTGTAAACTTTTCTTAAATCCCTTTTTTAAAGTTCCGGATTTTTAAATTTGCCCTTGCCTTCCCCTGGAAATGTAGTTTTTAAAGAGGGTAAAACCCAAATCCATTTTTTGTCTATTAAATGTATTGGTCAAAGGAACCGGGAAATGGGTATTATTATTAAAATATATATATATATATATATATATATATATATATATAATAAATTCAAAATAAAATATAATAATTAAAAATTAAAATTATTATTAGGGGAAAAAACCCCCCCCTATATTATTTTATTCCAAAAATTTAACGGGTCAAGGTTAAAACCCCGGGCATTAAAAACCAAGGTAAATTTTAAAAAATTTCCCCAACCTCCCAGGCAAAGGCCGGCAAAACATACGGGGACCGGCCCAATAAAGGGTAAAAACACCACTGCCCCAAACCAGGGGCCAGGAAATAATTTTGGGGAGTTCTGAATTCCTTTAAAACATGGATGGGGCCCCTTGGGAAAAAAATTCTTGTGTAACCTTTTAGAGGAGAAGGATGTGCTGTAAGGAAAAGGTAGGTTTTTAAGGTGAAATAACCATGGGTTACAAAAAATGAAGGCCCAAAGGGAGGGTTGGGCATGTGAAAAGGGGTTGGTTAAATCCCCAAGCCTATTTTTTAAGTGTAATAAAGTTGGCTGAAAAGGGGGTTTCAGGAAAAGGTAAACATGGGTTTTTTGAAATTAAGGGCCTTTAATTAAAATTTTGGTTTGGGCAAATGTTTTAAGGCCAACCCCAAAAAGGTGGAAGTAAAATATTCCTAAGTGGGCATAGGGGGGTCCCTCATTAACCCCCCAAAACCTAAGGCAAATTATGGTTAGTCCAGAAACCCTTTTTGGGGGAAAAACATAAATATTTTAAATTTTTAAAATTATTTTAATTTATTAAATCAAAAAAACCCAACAAACCCCCAAACAAAATTTAATATTATTTTGGAAATTTGGTGGAATAGTAATACCAACAACATAAAAATATATATATATATATATATATATATATATATATATATATAATATATAAATATAAATATATATATATATATATATATATATATATATATATATATATAATTTATAATTATATATATATATATATATATATATATATATATATATATATATATTATATATATTTAAAAATAATAAAAAAAGGGGTTTAAAGAATTAGGGAACAAAAGTTTTAATTTTGGTTGGGGGGTTTTCCCAAAAAGCGGGGCAAAAAGAAAAAAAGGAAACCGCTTTACCGGGCGGGGAAATACCAGGGGGAAAATCTTGAATCTAAAACTTTAAACAGGATGGGGAAAAATTTTTTGCCCCCTTTAAATTGAAACCAAATTTTAACCTTTCAAAAAAGGTTGTGAAAATTAAAAAAATGGGCCCCTGTAAATTTTCGGGGGAGAGTAAAAATGTGTGGGGGGCCCAAAAGCTTTGGGGGGGGAATGTGTAAAGGTGGGGCAGGGGGCAATACAGGTGGAAAGGGTTTTTATAAACTTCAAAGGGGGTGGAAAACTAGGGCCCCGTATGGCCCAGGAATGCCAAATTTTCTCCCTAGGTGAGTTCCTAATAATATTCTACTAGGGGGGGCTCTATTTTAAAGGGTCATTAAAACCTGTAAAAATTGAACCCCATTTTTGCCTTTTGAATGACAAAAAAATTTTTTGCAAATAATGGTGGCGGGAAACGGAAAAGAATTATAATTTTTGGTTTGAAAAAAAACAATTTTTTGAATCTGCCCTTTTTAAAAACGGCTTAACATAATTACAAAATTAACCATTAAGTTGTGGTGTTTTACTGGCGGGGGGTATGTGTTGAACAAATAAAACCCAATATGCATGGGTCCCATTTCCCAAAGGGAAAGGGGGGAACCTGTTTAAAATTTAAATTAAAAAAATTAAATTAAAATATAATATTAAAAATAAAATTTATTTAATAAATTTTAATAAATATATTATTTATAAATAACCTTACATCTATTAAAAGAAATTAAAAAATTTTTAAATTTTTCCGGGGGTAAAAAAAGGCCCCAATTGTTTGGCCTAAAATTTTCGACACCAATGGAAAAAACCCCCTTTTTCCCCAGGCAAAAGTGGGAAGGGTTTTAAATTTTCCTAAAGGTCCCTTTGGGGCCAAAAAATTTAAAAGGGTAAAAACCCAAAATTTTGCGCGGGATGACCGCAGGAAAGATTGTGGTTAAAACACATTTAAAAAACCCTTGGGGGGGGGCATTGAGGGTTTTTCCCAGTTCCCATGAAATAGGCCAGATGGGAGGGGGTTGTAGGGGGGAACAGGGGTATAAAAAGGGGTTAAATGTCATGGGGCGGGGGCCCCCCGGGAATTTAATACCAGGGGGGCCCATCCCTCAAAATTCCCAAACCGAAAGGAATCAGGGTAGTCCAGAAAAGGGGAACAAAAGGGGAAATTCCCCCCCAGGGGGTCCCAAATCGGGGCCCAAATTTTTGTCGGTGCGTCCAATAAAACCCGGCGGTGTAAGGGGGGTTTGGTCCCAGAAATGCAAATTGAAAACTTTTAAAATTTAAATTTAAAAATATAAAAAACCCAAATTCAAAATTTTTTTTTAAAAAAAATTTAAATGTGTTACCAATATATAATTTTTTAAAAAAAATTTTTAATTTGGTAGACATAATTGAATTCCCAAAAATTTTTAACCAGGCATTTTTGGGGGACCAACTACCCACCCCACATACCTAAGAAAACAGCAAAAAAGGGAAAATAGCTTTGCCCCCGGCGGGAAAATTACCATGGGGTTTGAAAGGCCTCCTTTTTCTTTTTTTTAAGGGGTTTTGGGGGGCGAAAAAATTTTTGCCCCCTTGAATGTTGTAACCCTGACATTACGGGAACCCTTGGTTTGAAGCTGCCCAAAGGGTTTTAAAAAAGGGTGCATGTGTTAAGGGGAGGGGGGGCATTTTGGGGGGTGTGCTACCCGCTTGGTCACGAAGGGTTGGCATGGGTGCTGAGGGGGGGCATGTTTTGACAATGCCAACATTTTGAAAACAGCGGGGGGACAAATGTAATAATTTCAAGCCCGGGGGGGAAATTAACCAATTTTTAAAGGGTGAAAAATTTTTAACATTTCCTATACTGTATTTTTTGGTATGGTATCCATTTCATTTACCCCCTTTAAGGTGGGGCTAAAGGTTACCATGTTTCCAGACCACTTTTTCCAAAAATTTTTTTTTGGACTCCTTTGGTTTCAAAAAACATAATTGCCGGGTGTGGTTTTGTTTTGGGGGGGGTATCCATTGGGAAAACCCAACCATTGTAAAAGAATTTTCTTTTTGGCAAACCGGGGGTAGCTTTTTAGGTTTGGGGGTTTTGGGCCCTTAAAATTGGACACCAATATGGCCCAGCCCAAAACCTTTTAAAAGGGGGTTTGGACCCCCTGTGTCAATGGCAAACATTTACCCCTTTTTGGTACAAAAATTTCATTTCCCAAAAACCTTATTGGAGTTTTCTTATCCCCTACCCCCAAAATTTCCCTTGCATTTAAAATCCATTACCTTTTGGGAAAAGGTAAAAAAATTTTTCCTTAATAAAAGGAAAATTGGTGGGTTTTTTGCCCTTACCTTGGGTGTCCCTGAAAGGTGGGAAAAGGTTTTTTTCCAAAAGCCCACCCCAAAAAGGGTAAAACCCAAAATGGCTGACCACAGGAGGGGTTAAAAATTTTTGGCTTTCCCGGAACTTTTCCCCCAATTTTCAGAGAGGGAAATTTTGGGAACCCTTTTGTTTATGCCAGGGCGGGCCCTTTCCCGGGGCCCCAGGTCAAAAGGGCAGCCTCCCCTTACGGGGCCCAAGTCAGGTGGGCCTCGGGTTCCCCCACTGTGCCTGAAGGGCCCTTGGGCATTGGTGGGGGGCTGTGTGGGCCCCCCCCAATGCGGTTTTGAAACTGTTTTGGATAAAAATATTGTGAAACCAAGGGGCACATCCTTAACTTTTGGCAAACCCCAACCCTCCCCCCAAAATGTGTTCCAAACCCAAACCTGGCCTTTGGCTCCCAAACAAAGCCCCTTTAGTTTGGTGCAAATCTTTAATTGTTCCAATTTGGCATTGCAAAAATTGCATACCCACCCCTTTTACCCAGCACCCCCAACGGGTTGAATGTAGGGGTTTGTCCAAAAAAGGTGTTTCAGCCGGGCCTTTGTTTTTAAAAGTTGGGGGCACCCCAGAACCTTCATTTTGGGCCAATTTGCCCGGGAAATTTATGGGAGGGAGGGCCCCTGTTTTAATGTATACCCATACGGGGGGTCCCCTTTGTCATACAGGGGGCAGGCTTGCCATACCCCAGGGTATTTTGCCTTTTTGGGGGAAGGGGGGCATAACGGGCCCAACCACCCAGGGGGTTTTGGAGGACATTACATGTACTTGGAAGGGGGACATTGGCATTGTAACTTTGCAATATTTCTGGATCCCGGGATCCCTGTGGGACCCCAAGGGTTTCCCCATTTTTGTGCTTTAATTACCGGTTTTTTAAATCCTGGGCCTTTCAAAACCCTTTTAACCCAAACTGGGGGGGTTTTCCCCCCCTTTTGTGTGTCGGTGGGGTGGGGTAAACCTTTGGGGCTTGGGAGGCCTTCCCCCCCCCTTTTGTTTTATTTCTCCACCTGTCCCCGGGTTTCCCCTTTGGGGCTGTAAAATTTTCGCCCTCCCCTGAGGGGGGTTGGCCCCCCTTACTCCTTTTTGTACCCCTTGGCAAAATGTTGGCCCCTAGGGGTTTGCCGCTGCCCCTTCCCAAAAATTTTTGGGTTTGTTTAAATGCCGGAAAAATTTAAATAAAACCCGGTGGTTGATTGGGGAAACCTTTGGGTGTTCCCAAATTTTTAGGAGGGGTTCTGGGGGGCGGGGCCATGTAATCCCTGATTTCCAAATTATACCTGTTTTTTTGGCCCCCTTTTACCTTGAACAAAAAATTCCTTTCCCTCTGTTGTTCCCTTCCCTTTCCGGGGCAGGTAAAACAACCCTCCCCTTGGGTCCAAGGCCAGGAGCCTCCCGGCACAGGGTCCTGTACGGTTTTTTTGGGGGGGCCGGGGCCCCCCATGCTTTCCCTTTTCAATTTTTCCTGAAACCCTATTTTATACACATAAAAACCTTGGGACGGGGAATCCAAAACCCGGGGGAAAATAAATGGGTTTAAAACCCTAATTTTTCCCTTTCATTTCCCCTTTTAGGTATTTTTCTTTTGCTTTGTTATTCCCCATCGACCCCCAAAATTAATCCCCACTGGTTACTGTAAGGGTTTCCAAAAAGGGGGTTTAAAAGTGCCTTATATCAGTTTTCGATGTTCCCGGGCCCAGCAACAAAATAACCCGGGTTCTCCCTTCAAAGGACCCCTCCCAAACCAGCCCCCGGGGGGTGCTTTAATCCCATGGGCGGGTATACACCCATCCGGGGTTGTTTTGGTAAGACATAGGCTTCAATATTTTTAGGACATGAAATTCCTCATGGATTTAATGGCTTAAGGGTCAATATTATAATTTAATATATATATTTTTTATATTTATATATAAATATTTATATATTTTTTTTATTTCATTCCCACACTAACAATCCACCTGTAAATAGAATATTTTCCCCACCAACCCCAGGACCCGGGGCAAAGCTTAGCAAAATAAAAGGGGAAACCCCCCATTGCCCCTGAAATTTGGGTTTTGTTGTTCCCCCTTTAAAGGGGTTTTTGGTTGCCCGGGGGAAATGTTTTAAGGGGTTAAGAGTGGGCCGGGTTGAATTTCTCCCCAACCTATTTTGGGGGGGGGAATGAAATTGTTGTTTCCCAAACCCGTTTTGGCAGTTTTTCCCCATTTTGTGGCCCTAATTATAGGAAAACAAAAAACCCACATCAACAAAAACCCCGGACGGGGCCCTTTTACAGATCCAACCACATAGGATTGCCCCTGCCAAACAAAACACCGGGGCCCATCCCCGGGGGAATAAAACATTTTTTTTTCCCCTTTTTCTATACCTAAGCATTTTTTCCCCATACAGAAATTTAAAAACCAGTTACGGGTCCCCAGACCCCCAAAAAGGAAAGGCCCTTACTTCTGGGTCCCTTTTCCCCCAGCAAAAAAAACCCGGGGGGTTGATAAAGGGAGCACAAAAGAAAATTCTTTGCCCCCAGGCAGTTTAAAACACCAAACACTTTGGCATGGGGGGATTAAAAGATAACATTTTTCCACTTAAGTTTTGGGGCAATTACAAATATAATTATAAAATAAATATTTATTAATATAAATAAAAAATAATTTATAATAATCTAAAACTTTACTTTCCCCCAAAACAGTTTGGAAAAACAAAACAGGGCCAATGGATTAGAAAAATAAAAAAACCTTTCCCCCTCACATTGTTACAAAGGGCCCAAGGGTTTTTGGCACGGGCCCCCCAGATTATTTAAAAAGGTGGGGGGACTTTTATAAAGCCAAATGGGAAAAGGCCTTTGGGTTTTAGGGAAGTGGCATTAAAAAAAAAAATTACCCCCGGGGTCCCCGGGAAAAAAAGGTTTGGAAACACACACAGGGCATGGGGGGGAAATTAGAACAAAATTTCTATTTATCACACTACAGCATTAGGAAAACAGAACCTACCAGATTACTGGACACAGCACTCCCAGAGGCATACTTCTAGGTGGGTGACATCATCAGCAATGGAAAAATAGGGATTGTATGGAGGTGAGCAGTCAAAAAGCATTATTCTGTCCCCAGGCAGTGGAAACACACAAAATTGGCAGGCTGGGATTAGAACATGACCTAACTACCTTATCACACTACAGCATTAGCAGTTACAGGGCTCCCGAGATTACTGGTTAAAGCACCCCCAGGGCATACTTCTAGGGGGGTGACATCATAAACAATAAAGGGAGGGGTTTTTGGAGGTGAGCAGTCTAAAAGCTTTATTCTGCCCCCAAGGCACAAAAACACACAGGGGGGGAAGGAACAATCCAAACTCCCCTTTTTAAAACACTACACTTTAATTCAGAACCCCCGAATTCCCCTTTAAAACAGCATCCCAAAAGGGCTTTACCGGGTGGGGGGCATTATCACAAGGAAAAAGGGGGGTTTGTTGGAATCCACCCTGGTTATTCCCCCCAGGCGGAAAACCACACACAACAATTCACGGGGATTTGAAATAGACCAACCCCACACAAGGGTTAGGGGCAGTTACAGGAAGCCTTTTGGAAGATTATGGTCCACTCCCAAGGTATTTTGGGGGTGCTCACACAATGGAAAAGGGGCCCCTGTGTAGGGATAAATTCTAAAAGGAAGGGCCCCAGGGTGCCAAAAGGGGGCGGGGGTTAGCATAGCCTTTAACTACCTTATCACACGGCTTTCTTCAAAACCCCAATTTCGGGCCGCCCCCCAAAAACCTTGGGTTTCCCAATCTAAATGGCAATTCCGTGGGATTTAGGAGTGGGACATTAAAACATTTTAATGTCCGGCCGGGAAAAAAACCCACACCGGGGGGAGGAAAACTCCCTTTAATTTAAAAAATGTAAACGGGCCTAATTTGCATTCAAATCCCCTTTCCAAATTGGACCAACAATGGGAATTATAAAACATCTGTGCCAGGGGAAGGGAACCACCGGGAAAGGCCATTTTTGCCTGGATACCACTTATCCTTTCGGGTTTACAAATGGGGGCCCATACCCCTTTAACCCCCCAAAAGGTTTAGGGGGCAGTACATTAAGGCCACTCCTTTAATGCCCCATTTTCCTCTAAAAAAGGCCCATCCACAATTGTAAAAAGGGTGGATCACGTTCAAAAGGGGGGCCACATTTAAATTTTTACCCCTAACACCCCTTTTCCCTTGGACCGGCCACAAAATCCTTCCATCCCCTTAGTTCCCAAAAAACCTGGCCCATAACCAGGGGGATGTCCCGGGGGGCTTTTAAAAACCAACTGTGAAGCCTAACCCAGGAAAACCCTGACCCCGGGGAAAAATCATTTTTGTTATGAAAAATGCAAGGGTTACCATTTCATAACCACAGCTGAACAATAAAAAGGGGCCCTGGGCATAAACACCGGGAAAGGCTTTTGGGCCGACACCAGAAAACCCCAAAATTCAGTTTGGGGGATAACATACAGGGCCCCTCCGGTGGTATGTACTTTGGGCCCCACAACACCAACACTTAAAAAACCCATACGTTGTGCCCCATGCAGACAAGGGGCAAAACCCAATTCAATGCCCTGGAATACCAGGGCCTTTGGGAACCCCTAACAGTACATAATTGTAAACAATGTTATTTAAAATTTAACTTCCCTCTGAACTGGGTTACCCATGACAACTTATCATTTTACAAAAAGTCCATGTTCATGGTATGTACACATAAAAAGGGCCCTTCAAACAGGTTTAAAATGACGGTGTAACCAAAAACACACATTTTTAACTTTGTATGGTTGCACCCAACCCCCCAAAAACCATTGCATAGCTGTTTTTGCGTTTATCGGGGTTTTAACTAAAACATGCATTGCAATGGGGGGCCCCATCTTTAAACAACCGTAATGGTGAAATTTTACTAAAACAGTAGGGTTTAAAAAATTAACATAAAAAGGTATGGGGGATGTTGTCATAAAGGGGTCCCCAATTTGCAAGGGTTTTCAAACAGGCTAAAACAGGTGTGGTCACAAGCCTTTCCTACCATCATGTGCAAAAAAGCTATGTTTCTTGTTGGGAAAAGGTTTGAAGCACCCCCACACCCCTTTTAAGGGTGTACTGACTGAAAATTTCACTTGGGAATTTTTAACAAAAAAGGGGGGCCCCCAAATGGGGGCTAAGCAGCCAATTGCCAAAACCCTTTACCAAAAAGGGCAAAACTGCTATTTTTCTGTTAATTAATAAGAAAAAACCCCGGGGGGTGTTTGATTAAATATTTGCCATTTTTTGGCCTTGTGCCATATACCCAAAATTAAAGGTGGGGTACCCCCAATTTTTAACAAACCCTGTCATGTTTGGTCTGTACATATGCGGGTTTTTAAAAACAAGACTGGCCAGGGGTGGTTGTGTACCAATACCCACTTAGGGTGGGAATACCCCCCAATTTTTAACCCCACATGTTGTGGTTGTTTTGATGTAGGCGCTGGCCATGGGTGAAAATGTAGCTACCTTTTTATGACAGTTAAGGGACCCCCCCTTTGGGTGGGGGGTTTTTATGTTGAGGGCCTTCGGTCTTAGGATTACTACCTGTAAAAATGGGCCCAATCAGGGGGGTGCAAAATCCCCTGTTGTTTCCCCTTAGGCATTCCTCCCCTAACCTTAAAAGTTTTGTGTTCATGGGGGTTGCCCGTATTTTGGGTGTTCCCCTGGGGGCCCTAATAACATTAAGTGTGTGTGTTTGGTGTGTTGGTGGTGTGTGTGTGTGTGTGTGTGTGTGTGTGTGTGTGTGTGTGTGTGTTGTTTTTTGTGTGTTCTCATCCTGTAATGTGAATGTATTACTGCTACACAGTGAGGCCTCATGCTATCAACTGGCCTCTACCCTTGACATCAGCTAGCCCGCTTGTAAACCCCGCACCATGTAACTGTACCTGTGATGTCCCCCGGTATGGATGTCACGTCTCTAGCCACTGTACCCTTTAAAACCCCTCACATGCTTGGATCAGTAGATTTTGGACATCTTTGGAATGTAGCCTTTCTAACAGTGAGGTTGGGGCTACTTTATAGCATGCTGGTATTGCCATACATGCCTGTGAGTATCCACATTTACACATGGGAAACTGCAAACACTGGTAAATGGCACATGCAATTAGCCCAAGGAGGAAGCAGGGCATCATTACCAACATGTTGTTACTGTTGTTACCAAGACACATACTGTGAACATAAAACAATGCATTCTAAACCTGTACTACATGGTATGTCTGCTGCCAGTACACAAAAATTTTAAATTAACATCTCCTATTCTGTTCACCCTGTGCATCAGACCATATGAGCATGTCCCTGCCCCGATGGTGTGGATGACAGGGATGCATAATGGCATCATCATATGCACAGGGTGATAATGTTTGCCGGGGGCCTAGGCTGCACCAGTGGATGACATCATGTGTGTGGGTTAGGGTCTGTGATCTAATTGGCCATGTGTGGTTATGCATGTGAGTGTTGTGGTGCCCTACAGATGTTTCTGGTGGGGCGTGTATGTGTGCACACAGTTCTGCCATGTGTCCGGCCTACACAGGGGTATTATTGACAGCTCCAGACTGTACAGACCAAGATTTACAGCTCACTGTGTCCGGTCACGGCCACGTGACCTGTGCCTGCCGGGGGTTGCAGGGGCACTGGCAGAGGTACAGTTTGGGGTACTGCCCGATGACACATGTCCACTGGAACCTGTCCCCTGGGACCATCCGGGGCCCCACCATGTGGCCTGCTGTGTCCGGGTGGGACAGCGCAGCACCAGCTGCACTGCTGCTGCTCCCGGGCACTATGGGGCGGGCATGTGAGGTGGCTCATTCATGACCTGCACCAGGGGGTTTAGCTGGCCTCGCCCCGGGGCCCGCCTCACTCCTACCAGATGTTCCAGCACAGACAGCTCATGCTGGATTGCCATCCCAAAGTCAAGGATTCCAACCATGTCACCCAATCACCTGTCCAAAACTTCAGCAATCTGCTGTTGAGCATTTGCCAATGCCTGGATGTTGTCATTTAAAGAATGGATAGTAGCCCTCTGAAGCCTCCGCCCTTCTCTGTTCTGCCATTCAACACGTGCCTGTGCCACCATTACTGTCTGAAACATCTTGGTGACCCCCTGCTGCTCTGTCCTGCAGGTGCATTTTGCCAGAGGTCCTCCTATGAGCAGCACTGGCCACATGCCTGTGTGGCACATCTGCAGTCTTTTGACTGACACCATGGTGTGAAACACCCCTTTTGTAGCCACCCCCGTTCCTGTTCCAAGCAAACCATGCTAACTGTCCTTCCTCTATGGCCACTGGTGATGGGGTATGTGTTGGCAAAAACTGTGGGGGGGAAGAGGGGATATAGGGGGAAATGGAAACCAAATGGCACAGATTCAGCCCCTGACAACCCTGCCTGTCCTCAAGCATATGTTCATCACCTGCTAGAGTCTGTGGGGACACTAACATCAGATGGACCCAGGGGGGAAAACACCTACATCACCTGTGAAGGCAAACAAAGACTCTACATTACAATAGAACACACACAAAAGACACAAAAGACACACACACACACAACACACACAAAACACACAACAAAAAGGCATGTGATTTGACAGAAGGCATGCAACATGCATGTGATACAGCGGGCGGCATGCAGCTCAGAAAAAGTGGTAGTTATCATACATCCCTGGGTTGCACAAAAAGCAAGCAGGTGTCAAAAGCAGAAGCCATGCTTTCACACAATCATGGTAGTAAGCATGCATCCCTGTGTTACACCATGTGGACCAGCACAGGTTAACAGTAGAATGGCTGATGGGGGCTTTGACCTTGACATTAACATGTAGTATGACATGTAATCTGCGGGTGTGCATTGACATGCATACATGTTTGACACAATGGTGTCCTGACACATGTACAGCGGTGTAATGGTGTCACATTGCAGTGTTGTCGGGCCCTACAGATAGAATGCACTTTTAGCAGATGTGCATGACCATTGAAGGGTATTATGAGGCATCTATATTGCTATACAGTGTGAAGTACAGACACAGTGCCATTGCATGGAATCATGAGGCATCTTATTGCTATACAGTGGGGAATTACACAAAAGTGCATACAAACATAAATACTGTGGATTGTGACCCGCCGCTGAGGTGTATACACACTAAACCATGTTTTCATGGGGACAGGTCACAAAGGGCCCTACGGATGACCCCCCTGAAAACCTGCAAAATTCTTAGCTCCCTGGCAACCATGTCCAAAACAGGCAAATCACCCCCACATGACATTTGTACCACACACACACGGGGCTGACAGTGATGTCCAACAGCAGCAAGGGAAATGTATGTATCTGTGGCCTGATGTGGTGTCTGTGTATGTATGGGGAAAGCTGTACAGGTGACTACTTTTGGGACACAGTCATGATGTTCAACACATCTTAGGGTGGTCGAATTAAGTGACACCTCCACAAGCTTGTAGGATGTCCAGTTTTCCCCACACCCAATATAACCATTCAACAAAGGCTATAGTTGGACCATGTGTGGCCAATGTCAACAGGGTGTACACAAAAACACATCTTACTGTGTTTGCTACATGTCTCTGGCCATCCTCCATGGCCATGTGTGAACATGTGTTGGCCAAATTTTTGTGATGGCCATCTATCTCACAAGTCTGTGTTGTCCCATATGACATACAGACATAGATGTTAGATACTCCACTGTCCACAGGGTTATGCAGACAAAGGGTTGTATGTTTGGTATGTGGGGTATGTTTTATGGGATAGTGAGACAATGTTGCAGCCGGACCACTACATGTCGGGGCATGTCAGATGGCACATCACAATGTGTGCACCCGGGGAAAACCCCCGGGGTTTTTGGGGGCCCCCCCCCCCCCTTTTTTTTTTGTACCCCAATTTTTTTTTTTAAAATTTTAAAAAAACCCCCCCCCCCCCCCAAAAAAATTTTTTGGGGGGGGTTTTTTTTTTTTTTTTTTTGGGGGCCTTTTTTAAAAGACCTGTATATTTGGGGGGTTTTTTTTTTAAGGCCCGGAAAAAAAATTTTTTAAAACCCCCCCCCGGCCCCCCGGGGGGGGCCGGGGGGGGAAAAAAAAATTTTTTTTTTTTTGGGGGGGGGGGGGGTTTTTTTTTCCCCAAAAAAATAATTTTTTTTGGGGGGGTTTTCTTGGGGGGGGTTTTTTTTTGGTTTTTTTTTTTAAAAAAACCCCTAAAAAAAAATAGTTAATTTTAAAAACCCCCGGGGTTTGGGGCCCCCCAAAACCCCCCCTTTTTGGGCTTTTTTTTGGGGGGTTTGGGGGCCCCCGGGGGGGGGGGGGGGTGGGGGCCCCCCCTTTTTCCCCCCCCCCCCTTTTTTTTTTTTTTTTTTGTTTTTTCCCCCGGGGGGGCCCCCCTTTTTTTCCCCCCCAAAAATTTTTTTTTTTCCCCCATTTTTTGGGGGGGGAAAAAAAAATTTTTTGGGGGGGGGGTTTTTAAAAAAAAGGGGGGGGGGGGTTTTTTTAAAAAAAAAAGGGGGCCCCCCTTTTTTTGGGGACAAAACAGTTTTTTCAAATTTTTTTAAAAAAAAAATTTTTTTGAAACCCTTCCCCCCGGGGGGTTTTTCACCCCCCAAATTTTAAAAAACCCCCTTTTTTGGGCCCTTTTTTTTTTTTTTAAAAATTTTTTCCTGGAGGGGCCCCCCTTTTTTTTGGGGGGGTGTTAATTAAATTTTAAAAATTAATTTTTTTTTAAAAAAAAAATCAAAAAAAACCTATTTTTTTTTTTTGTTTGCCTTAAAAACCCCCCCCCTTTTTTTTGAAAAATGGGGGGCCGGGAAAAAGGGAAAAAAGGGGTTAAACCCTATAGGGGGGGGCCCCCGGGGGGATGGGGGTTTTTAAAAGGCCCCCCCCCAAAATGCCCCCCCAAAAAAAAATTCCCCTTTCCCCCCCCCAAAAAAAAATTTTTTTTTGGGGGGGGGTTTTGGGGGGTTTTTTTTTTTGGGGTTTTTTGGGGGGGGGGGGTTTTTTTAAAAGGGGGGGCCCCCCTTTTTTTTCCTTTGGGGGGGGGGGGAAAGGGGGGGGGGGGTTTCCCCTTCCCCCCCAAAAAGGGGTTTTTTTTGGGGAAACCCAAAATTTTTTAAAGGGGCCCCCCTTTTTTGGGTTTTTTTAAAAAAGGGGGGTAAAGGGGGAAAACCCCCAAAAATTTAAAATTTTTCCCTTTTGGGGGGGGGGGAAATTTTGGGGGGGAAAAAAAATTTTAATTTTTCCCCAAAAACCCCCCAAAAGGCCCCCCAAAAGGGGCCCCCCTTAAACCCCTTTCCCTTTTTTTTGGGGGGCCCCCAAAAAAAAAAACCCTTTTTTTGGGGAAAAAAAAATTTTTTTTTACTTCCCCTTTTTTTTTTTTAAAAAACCCCCAAAATTTTTTTTAAAGGCCCCCAAAAATTTAATAAAAAATTTAAAATTTTTTGGGGCCCCGGGGGGGCCGGGGGCATTTTCCTTTTAAATTTTTTAAAAAAAAAAATTTAAAGGAAAAATTCCCCCCTTTGGTTTCCCCCTTTTTTTTTTTTTTGGGGCCCCCCTTTTTTTAAAAAAATAAATAAAAAATTTTTCCCCTATTTGGTTAAAAAGGGGGGGGGGGGGGGGTGACCTTTCCTAATTTTTTTCCCCCCCGGGGTTTTTTTTTGGGGTTTTTTTTGGGGGGGTTTTTTACCAAAATTTTTTCCCCAAAAAACCCCCAAAAAATGTTTTCCTTAAAAATTTTTTTTTCAAATTTTTTCCCCCCCCAAAAAAAAAAATTTTTTTTTAATTTTTCCTTTTTTTTTAAAAAGGAAAAAAAAAATTTTTTTTCCCTTTTTTAAAAAATTTTGGGGAAAAAAATTTCCCTTTTTCCCCCCCCCCCTTTGGGGGGGGTTTAAAAAAACCCCCCCCCCCCAAAACCCCCCCAGGGGGAAAAAAAAAAACCCCAAAAAACCCCGGGGAAAAAAACCCCGGCCCCCCCAAAAAAAAAAAAAAAACCCTTTTTTTGGGGAAAAAAAAAAAAACCCAAAACCCCCCCCCGGGGGGGGGCCCCCCCTTTTAAAAAAACCCAAAAATTTTTTCCCCCAAAAATTTTAAAAAACCCCCAAAAAAGGGGAAAAAATTTTTTTTTTTTTTTTTTAAAAAAAATGCCCTAGGTGCCCCCCGGAAAAGGGGTTTTTAAAATTTTTTTCCCCCCAAAAAAATTTTTTTCCCCCCTTTTTCCCGGAAAAAAAACCCCCCCCCCCCAAAAACCCCTTTTTTTTTTTTTTTCCTTTTTTTGGGAAAAAAAGGGTTTCCCCCCTGCCCCCGGGAAAAAAATTTTTTTCCCCCCCCCTTTTTTTGGGGGAAAAAAAAAAAACCCCCCCCCAAAAAAACCCGGGAAAAAAAAACCCCCCCCCCAAAAAAAAAAACCCCTTTTTTTTCCCCTTTTCCCTTTTTTTTCCCCCCCTCCAAAACCCCCAAATTTTTCCCCCCCTTTTCGGCCCGGGGCCCCCCCGGGGTTTTCCCAAACCCCCGGGGGAAAAACCCCAAAAAGGGGGAAAAATTTTTTCCCGGAATTTTTCCCCCCGGGGTTTTAAAAAACCCCCAAAATTTAAAAACCCCCCCCTTTTTTTTGGGGGGAAAAAAAAACCCCTTTCCCCACCCCCCTTTTTTGGGGGGGTTTTGGGGGCCACCAAAAGGCCAAAACCCCCCCTTTAAAAATTTTCCGGTTTCCCCCAAAACCCCCCCCCAAAAAAAACCCCCCAAATTAAAAAATTTTTCCCCCCCCCCCCTGGGAAATTAAAAAACCCCTTTTAACCCCCCCCCCCGGGGAAAAAAAAAAATTTCCCCCCCCCCCAAAAAAAAAAAATTTTTAAAAAATTTAAAATTTTTTAAAAAAAAAATTTTCCCCAAAAAATTTTTAACCCCGGGAAAGGAAATTTTCCCCAAAAAAGGGGAAAAAAAACCCCTTTTTTCCCCCCGGGGGGAAAAAAAGGGAAGGGGCCCCAAAAAAAATTTCCCCGGGGGGAATAAAAAAGGGGGGGAAGGGTTTTTTAAAAACCCCGGGGGTATAAATTTTAAAAAAAACCCCCCAAAAAAAAAACCCCAAAAAAACCCCCCTTTTTAAAAAAAAGGGTTCCGGAAATTTAAAAACCCCCCCAAGGGGAAAAAGGGAAAAACCCCCCAAAAAGGGGAAACCCCAAAAAAAGGGGCCCCCTTTTCCCCCCCCCCAAAAAAGGGCCCCCAAAACCCGGGGACCAAAATTTTTTTTAAACCCCCAAAAAAAAACCCCCCCCTTAAAAACCCAAAACCCCCCCCCCAAATTTCCCCCAAAAGGGGGGGAAAAGGCCCGGGAAAAATTTCCCCCCAAAGGGGGGGGGGGGGCCCCCCCTTTTCAAGGAAAGGGGCCCCAAATTTATTCCCCCTTGGTTTTCCCCAAAAGGCCCCCAAGGGGGGGTTTTTAAAACCTTCCAAGGGGGGGTTTTGGCCCCCCTTTTTTTTGGGTTTTTCCCCATTTTTTTTTAAAAAAATTTCCCCTTCCTTTTCCCCCAAAATTTTCCCCCCAAAAACAAAAAAAAAACCCCCCCCCCCCCCCCCAAAAAAGGGTTTTTTACCCCCCAAAAACCCCTTTTTTTCCCCTTTTTGGCCCCTTTTAAAACCCCCCGGGTTTTAGGAACCCAAAAAAAAAAACGAAAAAAAGGGGGGGAAAAATACCCCCCATTTTTTTTAAAAAACCCCGGTTAACCCCCCCAAACCCCAAAATTTTTTTTAAAAAAATTTTTTAAAAAAGGGGAGGAAAAAACCCAAAAAAAAACCAAAAACCCGGAATCCCTTTAAAAAAATTTTTTTTTCCGGAAAAAAAATTTTTTTTCCCCCCAAAAAAAAACCCCCCCCCAAAGAAAAAAAAAAACCCCTTTTGGGTTTAAAAAAAAAAAAAAAACCCCAAAAAAAAAAACCCAAAAAAACCCCCCCCCGAAACCCCAATTTTTCCTTTAAAAAAAGGGCCCCCCCCAAAAAAAATTCCCAAAAAAAAAGGAAACCCCCCAAAAAAAAACCAAAAGGGGGGGGACCTTAAAAAACCCGGGGGGGGAAACCTTCCCCCAAAAATTTCCCCCGGGAAAAGGGGCCCCCCCCCTTTTTTTTGGGTTTAAGGGAACCCAAAAGGGTTTTGGGGGGGGCCCCCCAAAGGGCACGGGGGTAAAACCCCCAAAAAAAACCCCCCCCAAAGGGCCCCCCTTTTTGGGGGGAAAGGGGGGGGCCCCTTTCCCAAAATATTTCCTTCCTTTTCCGGGGTTTTTTCCTTTTTGGGTTTTTTTTCCCTTTTAAAAGCCCCTTTTTTTTTTTCCAAAAAAATTTTATTTTAAAAATGCCAAAAAAAATTTTTTTTTAAAAAAAATTTTTTTTTTAAAAAAAAACCCTTCAAACAAAAACCCCCCCCAAAAAAATTTTTTTAAAAAATTTAAAAAAGGGTTTTTAAAATTTTTTTTTTTTTCCCCCCCGGGGCCCCTTTTTTTTAAAAAAAACCCCCCCCCCGGGGGGTTTTTTTTAAAACCCCCCTTCCCCCTTGGGGGGTTTTGGGGGGCACTTTTTTTTTGGCCCCCCCTTTAAAAAAACCGGGAAAAAAAAATTTTAAAAAAACCCTTTTTTCCCCCAAAAAAAAATTTTTTTTTTCCCCCAAAAAATTTTTAAAAATTTTTTTTTAAAAAAAAAAAAAACCAAATTTTTAAAATTTTTTTTCCCCCTTTTTTTTTTAAATTTTTTTTTTTTGTTTTAAAGGGTTTTTTTTAAAAAACCTTTAAAAGTTAAACCCCCCTTTTTGGGGGGTTTTTTTTGGGGGCCCCCCTTTTTTTTAAAAATTAAAAATTTTTTTTTAAAAAAAAAATTTTTTTTTTTTGGGGAAACCCCCTTTTTTTTGTTCCCGGGGGGGGGGTTTTTTAAATTTTTCCCCCCTTTTTTAAAAAAAAATTTTTTTTTCCCCCGGGGGGGTTTTTTAAACCAAAATTTTTTCTAAAAAAACCCGTTAAACCCCTCTGTTTTTTTAAACCCCAAAAAAAAAAACTTTTTTAAAAAAAAAAAAAATTGTTTTTTTTTTTTAAAAAATTTTTTTTTTCCCCTTTTTGGGGGGGGGGGGATGTTTTTTTTAAAAAAAATTTTTTTTTTTTGGGGGGGTTTTTTTCCCTAAGGGGGGTTTTTTTTAAAAAAAATTTTTTTTGGTTTAAATTTTTTTTAAATTTTTTTTGTTAATTTTCCTTTTTTGGGGGGGGTTTTAAAAAAATTTTTTTTTTTTGGAAAGTGTTTTTTTCCCCCTTTTTTCGGGGAAAAAAACCCCTTTTTTTTTTTTCCCCCGGGGGCCCCCTTTTTTGGGTTTTGGGGGGTTTTGGGGGGAAAAATTTTGGGGGGGGTTTTTTTTTAAAAAAATTTTTGGGGGAAACCCTTTTTTTGTTTTTTTATCCTTTTTTTTTTTTTTTCAAAAATTTTTTTTTTCATTTTTTTTAAAAAATTTTTTTTTCCCGGGTTTTTTTTTTGGCAAATTTTTTTTTTAAAAAAAGGGGTTCCCCTTTTTTCCCGGGGGGTTTTTTTTGAAAAAAAATTTTTTTTTTTTCCCAAAAACCCCCGGGGAAAAAAAACCCAATTTTTTTTCCCCCCCCCCCCCCTTTTTTAAAAATTTAAACTTCCCCCCCAAAAAAAACCCCCTTTTTGGGGCCCCCAATTTAAAAAACCCCCAAAAAAAAAAAAAACCCCCCCAAAAAAACCCCTCCCCCCCAAAAAAAATTTTCCCCCCAAAAAAAAACCCCCCCTTTTTTTTTTTTGGGTTTTTTTAAAAAAAAAAAAAAAAAAAACTTTTTTTTTAAAAACCCCCTTTAAAATTTTTTTTTAACCAAACAAAAATTTTTTTTTTTTAAAAACCAAAAATTTTTTTTCCCTTTTTTTAAAAAAATTTTTTAAATTTTTAAATTTTTTTTTTAAATTTTAAAAAAAATTTTTAAAAAAAATTTTTTTTTTTTTAATTTTGGTTTTGTTTTTAAAATTTTTCAAAATTTTTAATTTTTTGGGTTTTTTTTTTTTTTTTTATTTTAAAATTTTTTAATTTTAAAAAAATTTTTTTAAAAAAAAAAAATTTTTTTTGGGGGGGCCCCCCCTTTTTTTGGGTTTAAACTTTTTTCCCTTTTTTTTTAAAACCCCCCCCCTCCCTTTTCCCGGGGGAAAAAATTTTTTTTGGGGGGGGTTTTTTTTCCGGGGGCCCCTTTAGGCCCCTTTGGGGGGGAAAAAACAAGGGGGGGGGGTTTTTCTTTTTTAAAAAAAAATTTTTTTTTTTGGTTTTTTTTAATTTTAAAAATTTTTGGTTTTTCCCCCAAGGGCCCCCCCCCCTTTTTTTTTTTAAAACCCCCAAAAAAAAGGGGGGGGGGGGGAAAGGGTTTTTCCCCCCGGGAAAAAATTTTTTTTTTTTCCCCCCTGAAAAAGGGGGGGGGGCCCCCCCCCCCGGGGGAAATTATTTTTTTGGTGGGAAAGGGGTTTTTTAATGAAAACCCCCTTAAACCCCTTTTCCCCCAAAAAAAGGAACCCCAAAAAAAATTTTGGGGGTTTTCCCCGGGGGAAAAATTCCCCTTTTAAAAAAATTTTGGGGGGTTTTTGGGGGGGGGGGGGTTTTCAACCCCCAAAGGGGGGGTTTTTTTTAAAAAAAGGGGGGTGGGGGGGGGCCCCCAAGGGGGGGTTTTTGGGGCCCCCCCAAAAGGGGTTTTGGAAAAAAAAGGGGGGGTTTTTTTTTTTTTTTTTCCTTTAAAATTTTTTTGGGGGGGGTTGGGGGGGCCCTTTTTGGCCCCCCCCAAAAAAATTTTTTGGGGTTTTTTTTTTCCCCGGGGGGGGGGGGGGCCCCCCCCCCTTTTAAAAAAGGGGGGTTTCCCCCCAAAAAAAAATTTCGGTTTTTGGGGGGGGGTTTGGGGGGGGGTTTTTTTTTTGGGGGGATTCCCCACAAAGCCCGGGGGGGGGGGGGGGGCCCCCCCCCCCCGGGTTTTTTAAAGGGGGGCCCCTTTGGGGTTGGGGGGGGGTCCCAAACCCCCAAAATTTTTCCCCCCCCCGGGGAAAAAGGGGGTTTTTTTTTTTTTTCCCCCTTTTTTGGGGGGTGGTTTTTTTAAATTTTGGGGGGAAAAACCCCCCAAAGGGGCCAAATTTTTAAAAAATCCTTTGGGGGAAATGGGGGGTTTTTTTCCCCCGGGCCAAAACCCCAAAAACCCGGGGAAAAAAGGGGGGGGGGGCCCCCAAAAAGTTTTGGGGGGCCCCTTTTTGTTTTAAATTTTGGGGGGGTTTTTTTGGGGCCCCGCCCCCGGGGGGTTTTTTTTTAACCCCCAGGTTTTGGGGGAAAATTTTCCCCCCCCCGGGGGGGGGCCCCCCAAAACCCCCTTTTTTGGGGGGGGAAAAAAAAACCCCCAAAACCTTTTAAAATTTTTTTTTAAAATTTTTAAAATTTTTGGGTTTCCCCAAAAGGGGGGGAAAAAAATTTTTAAAAGGGGGGTTTTTACCCCTTTTTTTTTTTTTAAAAGGGGGTTTTTTTTGGGTTTTTTTTCCCCCGGGGGGTTTTTTTTCCCCCCCCCCCCCCTTTCCCCCCCCAAAAATGAAACCCCCGGGGGGTTTTTTTTTTTGTTGGGTTTTTTTAAAATTTTTTAAGGTTTAAAAAGGGGGTTTTTTTTTCCCCCCCTTTTTTTTTTTTTAAAAACCCCCCGGGGGGGGGGCCCCCCCGGGGCCCCTTTTTTTTCCCCGGGGGAAAAAGGGTTTTTTTTTCCCTTTCCCCTTGGCCCCCCCCCTTTTTTTTTCCCCCTTTTTTAAATTTTTTAAAACCCCCCCCTTTTTTTTTTCCCCAAAGGTTTTTAAAAAGGTTTTTTAACCCATCTTTTGGGGGTTTTTTTTTTCCCTTTTTTTTGCAAGGGCCCCCCCCCCAGGGGGCCCCCCTTTTGGGGTTTTTCCCCGGGGGAAAATTTTTTTTTATTTAATTTTTCCCCCTTTTTTTTTTTTCCCCCAAAATTTTTTTTTTTTCCCCCCCCCCCCCCGGGGGGGGGGGGAAAAAAAATTTTTTTTTAAAATTTTTTTTGGTTTTTTTTTAAAATCCCCTTTTTTTTCCTTTTTTTTAAACCCCCCTTTCCCCTTTCCTTTTTTTCCCCCAAAAATTTTTTTTTTTCCTTTTTCCCCCCCCCGGGTTTTTTTTCCTTTGGAATTTAATTTTCCTTTGGGTTTTTTTTTTTCCCCTTTTGGGAAAAAAACCTTTTTTTTTTTCCCCCCCCCCCTTTTTTGAAAATTTTTTTTTGGGCCCCCAATTTGGGGGAAATTTTTAAAGAAATTTTTTTCCTTTTTGGGGGGGGAAAAATTTCCCCTTTTAAACCCAAAAATTTTTTTTTTTTTGGGGTTTGGTTTTTAAAATTTTGGGGAAATTTTTTTTTTTTTCACCCCCTTTTTTTTAAAAATTTAAATTTTTTTTTTTTTTTTTAAATTTCCCTTTTTTTCTTTTTCCCCCTTTTTTTTTTTAAATTTTTTTAAAAAAGGCCCTTTAAATTTTTCCCCGGGGAAATTTTTTTTTTAAAATTTTTAAAAAATTTTTTTTTTCCCCTTAAAAAAGGGGGGTTTTAAAATTTGTTTTTTATTTTTTTTTTAAAATTTAATTTTTTTTAACCCTTTTGGGGGAAAAATTTTTAAAAAAAAATTTCCCCTGTAAAGGGGTTTTAAATTTTTAAAATTTTTTAAAATTTTCCTTTTTTTTTTTTTTTTTTCCCCCCGGTTTTTTAAACCCTTTTAAAAAAAAATTTTTTTTAAATTTTAATTTTTTTTTAGATTTTTTTTTAAAAAAAACTTTTTGGGGTTTTTTTTAAAATTTTAAAAAAAAAAAATTTTTTTGGGGGAAAATCCTTTAAAAAATTTTTTGGGGGGTAAATTAAAAATTTTAGAAAAATTTTTTAAAAATTTTTTTTTTTTTATAATTTTTAAAAAATTTTTCCCCCTTTTAAAAAAAACCCTTTTTTTTTAAAAAAAAAATTTTTTTTGAAAAAAAATTTTTTTTTTTTTTGGTTTTAAAAAATTTTTTTAAAACCCAAAAAAAAAAAAATTTTTTTTTTAAGTTTTTGTTCTTTTTAAAAAAAAAAAAAAAAAAAAAATTTTTTTAAAAAAAAAAAGGGGTTCTTAAAAAAAAAAATTTTTTTAAAAAAAAAAAAATTTCAACCCGGAAAAATTTTTAAAAAAATTTTTTTGGGGGTTTTTTTTTTTTAAAATTAAATTTTATTTAAAAAAAAATTTTAAAAAATTTTTTTTTTTTTTTAAAATTTTTTTAAATTTTTTTAAATTAAAAGGGAAATTTTTTTTAAAAAAAAACTTTTTTAAATTTTTAAAAAAAATTTTCCCTTTTTTAAAAAAAACCCCAAATTTTTTTTTTTTAAAGGAAAAAAAAAAGGGGTTTTTTTTTTTTTTTTTAAAAAATAAAACAAAAAAAATTTTTCCCTTTTTAAAAAAAAAAATTTTTTTAAATAAATTTTTTGGGGTTTTAAAAAAAAATTTTTTTTTAAAAATTTTTTTTTAAAAAAAATTTTTTTTTTCCCCCCTTTTTTCCCCTTTTTTTTAAAAAAACCCCCCCAAAAAAAAAAAAATTTTTTTTTTTAAAAAAATTTTTAAAAAAAATTTTTTTTTTAAAAAAATTTCAATTTTTTTTTTTTAAAAAAAGGGTTTTTTTTTTTTTAAAAAAAAAAAAAAAAATGGGTTTTCCTTTGGTTTTTTTCGTTTTAAAAAACCCCAAAAACCCTTTTTTTTTTAAAAAAAATAATTTTAAAAAATTTTTAGTTTTTCCCAAAAAAAAAACCCAAAAATTTTTTTTGGGGAAAAAACCCCCCTTAAAAAAAAACCCCCCCCCCAAAAAAAAAAAAAAAAAACAAAAAAATTTTTTTTTTAAATTTTTTTGGTTTTTTTTTAAAAAGGGCCCCTTTTTTTTTTTTTAAAAAAAAAATTTTTTTTTAAAAAAAAAAAGGTTTTTTAAAAAAAAGGGGTTTTTTTTTTGGGGAAAAATTTTTTTTAAAAAAAAATTTTTTCCCCCAAATTTTAAATATTTTTAAAAAATTTTTTTAATTTTTTTTTTTTTGGGAAAATAAAAAAAGTTTTTAAAAAAAAAACCCCTTTTTTCCCCCCCAAAAAAATTTTTAAAAAAAAACCCCCAAAAAAAACACCCTTTTTTTTTTTTTTTTTTTTTTTTTTTAAAAAATTTTTTTTGGGGGAAATTTTTTTCCTTTAAAAAAAAATTTTTTTTTTTCTTAAAAAAAAAAACCTTTAAAAAAAAATTTTTCAATTTTTTAAAAAAAAAATAATTTTGGGAAAAAAAAAATTTTTAAAAAAATTTAAACCTTTTAAAAGGGAAAAAAAAAATTTTTTTTTTTTTTAAAAAAAAAAAATAAAATTTTTTTTAAAAAATTTTTTTAAAAATTTTTAAAAAAAAAACCCCTTTTTGGGAAAAAAAAAAAATTTTTTTTTTTTAAAAAATCAACCCTTTTTTAAAAAATTTTTTTTTTTTTTTTTGGTTTAAAAAATTTTTTTTTACTTTTTTTTTAAATTTTTTTTTTTAAAAAAAAAAAAGGTATAAAAAAGGGAAAAAAATTTTTAAAAAAAATTTTAAACAGGACACACACAGACACACATACTGATATACACAGACAGACGAACACACACACACACACGTCAATAATAATAATTGGCATTTTGAATCCGGTTTTGAAAGCTGTAAAAAATTCCTTTGCTTTTGACATGATTTCCAGTTAAATCAGTGCTGACAATTTACCTGGTGCCTTGCTAAATGACAATAAAAATATTATTCTTAATTCTGCCGACAAAAAAACTGCATTGCAGAACCCTACACTGGGTTACATTCAATATGTTCTTTAAATTAATCCTAGGTTGTAACATCAGCTTTAATTGACTGGAGCCGAACAGAATTTGTGAAACCAAAATCCCAGACTGTAAATCCTTATACTAAGTCAGTTCACTTCCTAGAAGGGTCAGTCTTGGACTAGGTATTATACTCACCCCTCCAACACACAGGTGGTAGACATTATAAGTAATGTCATTAATGATTGTTCAACCACCCTCACAGTTTGAAGGAACTCACTATTCACTACCACTTTCAGGGGGTAGCCATTTGAAATGTTGGGACTTGCTAGTCTGAGTCCTGAAATATGTAAGTCCAAGACGACCATTTCTCAAAATATTCCTTTTTCTCTGAGGTATGGTGATCTCGGATTTGATATATACAAGTTTTTGAGCAGAAGGCTACAATGTTTAGTTCATCCATAACTCATTTTAAATCCTTTTTTATGCTGCCACCCAACCCCACTCATAAAGATGAAACACATTAAGGTAAGAAAGGGTACGTATACTCCTTAACTCCCACAACTAAAGGTCTAATGCAAACAGACACAAAGGATGGGATAGTGATAAACAATAAATAACAAAGAAGACCTCTTTGTAGCTCAGAAAGTTAAGGTGCAATTGTTAAACAGCTGTAAGAAATGGCAAAGATTCCTTTTTTATGTTATATGCTTTGTTAATCTGCCATTGATAAATCCCAATATTTTATAGAGAAGAGTTAACCCACTATGCAGCAGAAGCACATCCTTTCCAGAACAAAACATTCTTCATTTTGGCAGGAAGAACCTATGAGCAACACTGCAGAAGACTTTTAAACTATATTTCAGTACTGCATCATCTAGTGTGCTTGATTTATTTTCCACCAGATCTTTTTCATCCACTACTCCTCTCTTGGATTCTGCATGGAAGTCACATAAACTAACTTACCACTTTTGCAATTTCAACTTATCTCTCTGAAAGATGTCTGATAAGTTTTATGGAAAGGACAATCTAAGTGGATTCAACTCTGTCAGTTAAACTGGAAGGCAGTTGAAGGATGTCTTTCTAATGGAACATTTAAGGTAGTTAAGAAGGAGGCCCTGACTGAGATGACAAAAGTGTTTAGTGGAATGATTAGCAGGGAAAGACTTCAGGAAAAGGGGAAAGTAGCATCAGTAATATTACTAAAAGGAAGGTGATCTGAGAATTGTAGAAATTGCAGGCCTATATCTTTAATCAATGAGGATGTTGACAGGCAAGCTAGAAGGCGGGACATTGGGAATGTTAATAGAAGTTGGTCAGATGGAATTTGTGAAGAGGTGACCATCAATGGATCACTAAGATTGCTGATTGGCTATATGGATTGAATAGAACAGGAAGGGATCAGGAAAAGGGGAGTCATACTGTTCACAAAATATTTGATATGTTGAAGATGAGATTTTCACATAGACTTATGGAGAAGACAAAGTTTGGTTAAAGAGTACAATCAGTAATAATCAGTATGGAAAACAAAGGTCAATCCATACACAGAATCAAAGCAGCAACAAACATGGAGAAAAGACCATCAAGATTGAAGACCAGTGATTAAAAATAGAAGCTCCTTTATTGACAAATGGTAAGCACTTTCATGTTACAAGCATTTCTTCAGACTGTACCATCACAATAAAAAACAACAAATGTATAGTCTAAGAACCAATTAAAAATCTAATAAAGCAATTAAATACCATAACAACCAATAATTAGTGTTGTAATTTGCATAGTTTCAGAACAGGCTTAAGGGGAACAGTATCATTCAAGCCAAAGGTCTTATCTGCTTGTAAACTAATTATCCATTTGGTTTCAGCAGCTTTAATTCTAGCTTTTAATGGTCTCCCTCTAATATTCTTATTCATCACCTGCAGGACTTGGAAAAAAAAAGAATGCTGAAGATTTACTCTAATATGTTTATTAAGAGCATTAGTGCTTACATCTCTCCTGATCTCTCCTACATGTTCCAAAATCCTGTCTTTTAAACTGTGGTTGGCTTTAACAACATAAAAACAAGGGCAATCCCTACAAGTTGCCAAATATATTGCATCAATGGGCCCAAACAATATCCCAGGATACCTTCTAAATAGCATGAAACATGACCTATCAGGGCCTCTGGAATTATTATTTAACTCTAGCCTCCAAACAGACTTTGTGCCTCATCGATGGAGAAAGGCAACAGTCATCCCTCTGCACAAAAGTAGGCCATCTACAGGCCCTGGAAACTACAGACCCATAAGTCTCATTAGTCTTATATGTAAAGCCATGGAAAGAATTATCATGGAGATGATCAACAGAGATATAATAAACCTCCAGACACTGGACCCATCCCAGTTTGGTTTCGTCAGGGGCAGATCATGCCTATTCAACCTGGTGGACTTCTTCAAGAAGGTCACCAAAGCAATGGATGAGGGCAAAATTGTTCACACATTTGACACAATACCCCACTCAGGCATTGTTGACAAACTCAGGAGGTTAGGTACAAACCCATATGTCACCCAGTGGATAGCCAACTGGCTCACAGACAGGACCCAGGAAGTTAGAACTAGGGAGTCCACCTATACAAAAAGCCCAATTACAAATGGAGCCCCTCAGTGATCAGTCCTAGGACTGCCAGGAGGGGCCGACACAGACAAACAACTGGTGTCAGAGCCATAGACTAAAACTAAATGCCAAGAAATGCATAATGGTATCCTTTGGGAGGTCATCCATCCCTGGTTACTGTCATATTGGCGACACACCCCTTAGAGTTGACCCAGTAGTCAGGGACTGAGGGACACACATAGATAGTAATCAAGCTTTTGACCATCACATGTCTACAGTGGTGAGGAAATTATTCTATGTTGCACAACTTATAAACAAAGGCATGGCATCTAAGTCCAAGGAAGCCATTACTCCACTGCATTCGGTATTCGTCAGACCTATCATTGAGTACAATGCCGCCTTTGGTATGTACCTAACCAGGCATATCCAACAACCGGAATGTCCACAGAGGTTCCTCACCAAAAGAATACAGGACGTAAGTAAAATGTCCTATGCAGACCGCCTCAAGCCCCTATCCCTGTATTCTGTCTCCTACAGACTTTTGAGGGTAGCTCTATGCCTGACATACAGTGCATTGTCAGACCCAGCTCTGATGGACCTCCTGCGTATTCACAAAACAAAAAGTGCCAGAATTACCCATTCTAAAGACTTACCCCAGGATTCATAAAGCTTGCGCCAGGTGCAGGTGTAGCATTGGTGTTCTAACACCAAATACGGCCGCAAGCGATCCAGGTACAAGCTGCTCCCAGTGCACTACCTGCATACGCTACGCCAGCACAACTTCTGGGCCCTGTATGCTAATTACCCCATGTGCAGCAGTGTAGCATGCAAATGAAGGTATGTAGCAATCCAGGAAGTAGTGCAGGCGTAGTGTAAGCATGCAGAAATGTAAACCGTAGAAAACGGTTTACATTTTTGCAAGCATAAAATCGGAGCCATGAAAGCCAACCAAACACACATATTATATTGTTAATATACGCCAATGGCTAAATATATAGCCATTGGCATAAAAAAATGTACAAAATATAAAATTAACTTTTAATATATATATAGTCGCACTATCGCGACGTGGAAGCCCAAGGCAGCGGTTCGCAAAGGGGATCACAAGAACAATATAAAAATATAGAATAAAACTGCAATGTAACACATATCACGATTTCCCCATAATAGTCAATGGCAGGCATGCTACACCATACTATGGAGCAAGGGTTGCTAAGGGGCTGTGACAGTGTTATGCGCAGTAGCTAGGAATTTGTAGGCAATGCCATGCAAATTAGAGGAGTAATAGTGAATCACAGATTCCCCACTGGTGTAAGGATGCACTTCACAGCATAGCGTTATAACACCGAGGTGTGCCCTTGAGATAAAGATGACATTAAGAGAGGGGTGTGTTGCCATTGCTGTAAGCACATTGAATCTTTGCTAAACCGGTTTGCCCCTAGCTAGGCAAAACTGCAGGATAGGGGTGTGTTGAACTGGCCATAGCTTTGCTTAGCTGAGAGTACACAAGGTAATCGAGTATGCATGTGAACGGAGATGAAAACGCGTGTAAACCCAGTAAATGGGTTTGCGAGTCATGCACTGCAGCTGAAACAGGAAGGATATAGGAAAGAAATAAGGAAATGCTGCAGCAGTGAAATTGGAGTACAAATGACTAATTAACACCTAGGAGCCTACAGTGGGCCATTGACAACAGCTAACAAGGCTGCAAGCAGCTACCTGCAGAACAGGAAAGGGGAGGGGCTTTACTGCAAAGAAAACAGTAAAGTGTCAAAGCAGAACAAAGCCGATTTGCAGTATATCAGCTACAAGACACATTTTGCTATGACTGGGTAGGGAAAGTACAAAACAAGAAAGATGGCGGGTGGATGCATGCCTGATAATGGGTGGGGATCCAGGTTTAAAAGTGAATTAAAGGGCAACAGATTAATCTAGGCAGGCAACCATATCTCCACAATAAAGGCCCCACACTTGCAGTACTCATTTTAAAACCCATAATTAAGACACGCTGCAGCTAGAATAGCTCATACACACCCACTGACATCAGCAGCATCCATAGCACAATAGTATAAAGTGTGAAAGCACCTCACACACATTTGTGTATTCCCATACACTCTGCACCAGTGGTGTATACAGATGGGGAACTTTTAGTATGTACATGTTAGGGGCTGCCATAGCTTTGATCCACCAGCATGTGTTGGAGACTGAAGGTGGTGTGGAGGATGATGCACACGACCACCTCGGGCACCAGAGGAGGAGGAGAGTGTTCAGACCCAGGGTAACCTACCAGGGGCTACATGATCTGGAGATAGTAGAGCATTACAGGGTGGACAGGGACATCCTACAGAAATTTCTGGAGCTGTGCTGGCCACACCTCTGAGCCAGAACAAACAGAGGGGAACCCATCCCAGTGGATATGAAGGTATGTGTAAGCCTGAGAATACTAGCTACAGGTACCTTTCAAAGACCAACTGGGGATATCATGGGGATCTCACAGGCATCAGCATCCAGGGTACTACACCAGTTCCTGGATGCCATGTTACCACATGCCAATGAGCACATATACTTCCCCCGAATGCAGGAGGAGTTGGCCAGCAATATGCGTCTTTTCCACCGTGTGGCAGAATACCCAGAGGTACTGGGTGTAATAGAATGCACGCACATACACATCAAGTCACCACCTGGTGAGCAGGGCAGGTGCTACATAAACCACAAGGGATACCCCTCCATCAACTGCCAGGTCGTGTGCAATGCCCAGGGCATTATCATGGATGTGTATGCTGGCAGCCCTGGAAGCTATCACGACTCACACATCCGGCATGCCTCACAGCTGTATCAGTTATTTGCCAGGGAGGATAACCCAAATAGCCACCTGGTGGGGGATGCTGGCTATGCACTGGAACCGTGGATAATAACTCTCATCAGAAATGCACACACACTCGTTCAGGAATGCCATAATGAGGCACACGCACAAACCAGAATCATCATAGAGCATGTGTTTGGGATGCTGAAATCACGGTTCCATTGCTTGGACATATCTGTTGGAGCCTTGCAGTACTCTCCAGTCATGTGTGCCCACATCTTCATAGTATGTGCCATGCTACACAATATGATCCTGCGGAAACAGCTGCTGCAGAGACAGAATGGTGAAGGCTCTCACAGCCCACCACCATTGCCAAGGGCCCCACAGGCACAGAGGAACTCAGACCATGAGCACCCTGAGCAAGCCCCAGTAGGCAGACGGAGACGTGCCCAGTATGCCCATGCCTTGGCAAAGAGGGAATGTATAGCACACACAGTGACAGTGTAGGCACCTAGGGACTAACACCTTTCTCCACCTGCACACACAGTAAAAATGGATGGCACGCACACACAAGACTACCTGTAAATTGTCATGTATAGGCAGTCTACTGTGTGCACACATCACAAGACTAC
>NC_056734.1:411148960-411171460 GCF_019279795.1 Protopterus annectens
CAATTAATGTAGATTGCATTAATGTGAACACATCCAGGCATGTGCTGATAGGTAAAGACTCCAGTACAGGCAAACAGGCATGCCCACATCAAGACAACATCCACATGAAGTATGAGCAATGTCATCACATGACACACGCATATATGGTGATAACATCACATCACCAATAAGTGTCAAATGTGTGTGACTTAAACATGTCAGTGGTGTTAGTGTCATGTAGATTTGCAAAGCCTTATTTGTAATCTTAATAAATGTGATGCACGTGTATGTTCAACTGTACTTCTGTACTTCTCTGTGAGTTACTGTGCCATGTCTCCATATGTCTTCCAGGTATGCCACATAGCAGGCTGCCAGCGTACACCCGCTTGGAAGATGAGGTCCTCATCCCATACTTCCTCGACAACCATATAACACTCTTCAGCCATGTGCCATAGGATGCACAGCAGTGGGATGCCCTGTGGTAGGAACTCCGCAGGAGGGTAAATGATGCTGGCGGTCACAATAGCACCTATCGGCAGGTGTGCCAACACTGCACTGACCTCATAAGATGGGCAAAACAGCATGCTAATGCAATCACCAGGGAACAAGGTGCAATAGGTGGGGGGGCCACTCACCCAGCCCCAACTCACATGTACCGAGGAGCTACTGGCCAACCTGGGGACACCTGCAGACCTCCATCCACAAGCTTTAGCTGGTATTGTGGAGGTGGGTATCTCTCAACCACTGAGCCTGGAGTTGCCTGGTAAGTCAGTACTGCGCATATAACACAACTATATTTCACATAGTTACATGTGTTACTGTATATGTAATGTAACATCATATCAAGGCATGTATGGACACATGCCACATACTATAGTCTGCTACTCTATGTATGCACAGATGTGCATCCTCCATAGTATAGTGCATTGTACTAGCTTATGTGCTAACATAGACATTGCACCCTGTAGCTATCACACAGGTGTGGATAATGATCTTAATGCTGTGACACTCCTGTTTAGGTACCTCTGGCATTTTGCAGTGACAACAGCATGTGTCAGGTGAGATTGTTATTATTTACCAGGCTTGATAATGTACAGATCATATTAATTGCATGCTATCTGCCATAACACACGTACACATAATTTATGGTGGTCCTGTTAATAGACACTGGTCAGACCTGCAATACATCACAGTGGTTACCCATGTGAAACAATTGAAGGCTATATGAAACACCTACACTAAACCTTCCAAACTGTCATTGCCAGATGTGTGGACAACTGTGAATACAATGTTGGAGGTGTGTTTCACTGTAGGGACAAGTACTACATATCAGCATTACACATGTTGGGAATATAAACAGTACTGTACAGAGAGCATATGTGTGCACACACTCTAAATGTTTTGGAGCTGGAGTATGACCGGCCTACAGGATACACCCTTGTGGATTATACCCTTGCTGTGAATGTCACACAATGTCATGTGCTATCTGACATGTCCATGACATGTAGTGGGCTGACTGCAACACTGCTCAACTATCCTGCAAAACATGATGTCTCACATCCTATAAATACCACCCTTTGTCTGCATAACCCTGTCCTCAGTGGAGCATATGACATATATGGGTGTATGTCATATGGGATAACACTGACATGTAAAATAGATGGCCATCATAACCATTGGACAGAACATGTGTACACATGGCCATGGAGGATGGCCAGAGACATGAAGCAACACACACAGTAGAAGTGATGTACATGTGTGTACACCCTGTTGTACATTGGCTCGACACAATACAACTATGGCCTTTGTGTAACTGTGATACTGCAGATATGAAACATTAAACATCATACAGGCCTGTGCACAGCTTGTGTATGCATAATATGAAACCACCACATAACATGTCTTGAACATCTTGAGTGTGTCACAACATGAAAGCATTCACCTATACAGTATCCAAATGCATACATGTGTTGCACAACATACACATACAGCCACATCAGGCCACAGATACAGTACATTCACCTTGCTGGTGTCATATATCACTGTCATGCCTGCTCCTCATGTGTGTGAGGTACACAGATGGCATGTGGAACATATACTGCTACATTAGCCATGTGTGGGCATAGTTGCCAGGCATCAGTAATATGGTTGCAGATGTGCAAGGGTGTCATCTGTATACCCTTCTGTGACCTGTGTCACACATTCCACATTAGGGTTTAGTGTGTATACACCTCAGTGACATGGGTCACATTCCACATTAGGTATGTATTGTATGTGAACATAGTCATGGCTATGAACTGTGTCAGTAACTCACACTGTATAGCAATTGTGAAGCCACATGATGCCCTGTAATGGTTATGCACATCAGCTCAATGTGCAGTATGTCACTGCATATTTGTAGGGTGGACAGACAACACTGTGTCAGCTGGAGGCCCATGTAGGTATAACACATCCCTGCATTGGGGAACCATTACCGTACTGTAGATTGGAAAGGACACCATTGTGTTACAGATGTATGCATGTCATTCAACACGTTAGCAGAAGACATGTCATACTACATGTGAATGACAAGATCATACGCCACACATCAGGCCTGTGTACTGTAAACCTGTGCTGGTCTATGGCACCATTGCAAAGTAGGGACAGCCATGTCAAACATGTGTGTACGGCAACATGCACAATGTCTGTAGACTCAGCTCAGGGGTAGGTGGAATAATGTTGAACAGACATGCACTGCTTTGGGAGAGATATGTAAGCTAGGGCTCAGGCAAACATAGTATTCAGTCGACATACCCTTCTGCTCATGTCCTCACACATAGGGGTGGTGGCCAACACAAAGCATCAGTGGCAGATGTACAAAGGCTAGCGATGGTCTGTTAACATGTGGTGTATGTTGCACACACCATGGCAGTGTGGTGCAATGGTGCAAAGTGCATGCATTGTGTTGCAGGTATGGGGCATAGGCTACTAACACAAATGGTGCAATACAGGTATGTATGCTAACCACCACTCCACCACTATAATTGTGTAAGGTGCATGCTGTCTGCTATAACACATGCATGCTGTTATGTGCAACTTAGTGATGCATGATAACTACCACTATAAGTGTCTAAGCTGAATGCCATCTGCCATATCACCTGCATGTAGCGTGTGTCTATGTGTGTCTGTGTGTATGTCTGTGTGTGGTATAACTTGTAATGTACAGTTCTTGTCTACCCTCACAGGTGTTGATGTAGGTGTGTTGCCCTCCTGCAATCCACCTGATGTTAGTGTCCCCACAGACTCTAGCAGTGATGATGATAGTATGATTGAGGCACAGACAGGGTTGTCAGGGGCTGAATCTGTGCCATTGGTTGTCATTCCACCTGTATCCCCCCTCATCCTCGCACATAGTTCCTCTGCCTACACATACCCCATCACTACTGGCCATAGAGGAAGGACAGTTGGCGGGTGGTAGCATGGAACAGGGAAGTGAAGTGTGGAGACTATGGAAGGTTTGCCTGCACACCATGATCCTAGTCAACTGACTGGTGATGTCCCACACAGGCATGTGCCCAGTGCTGCTTGTAGGAGGACCACTGGCCAACATGCCCCTGCGGGACAAAGCACATCAGCTGGACTCAACAGACACATGTTTTCGGGCTGTAATGGAGGCAGAGGCACGTGCTGTATGGCACAACAGAGAAGGTCTGAGGCTTCAGAGGGCTGCTATCCGTTCATTAACTGACAACATCCAGGCAATTGCAAATGCTCATCATCATCTTGCAGATGTTTTGGATAGATGATTGGGTGACATGGTGGGAGTCCTTGACCATGGCATGTCAATCCTCGAGTGTGGAATGTCTGTGCTGGAACATCTGGTGGGAGTGATGCATCAGGCACGTGGACGTAGGTCAGCTACATCACCTGTTGAAGGTCTACGTGAATATGCTATTGCAAATGCCCACTCCCATAATGGTGTTAACAGCAGCAGTGCAGCTGGTGCTGTGCAGTCCACACCAGGACACAGCAGGCCACGTGCACGTGGTCATGGATGGTCCCAACAAGGATATTATTCCAGTGGACATGTGTGATCAGACAGTACCCAATCTGGATCTCTGCCTGGTAGTGCCCGTGCAACCCCTGGCAGGCGCAGTTCACGTGGCCGTGGCTGGACACCATGAACTGCGAAACCTTCCTTGTACTGTCTGCAGCTGTCAATAATACCCCTGTGTAGGCCAATCACATGCCAGACCTGTGTGCATACATGCACACACACCAGAAACAAATGTAGGGCACCTCAACACACACACACACGCATAACATCCACACACGCCCAATGATATCACAGACCCTAACACACACACATGATGTCATCCGATGGCGCAGCCTAGGCCTCTGGAAAACATTATCACCCTGTGCATATGATGATGCCTGCACCACATCCCTGTCATCCACACCATTGGTGCAGAGACATGCTCATATGGTCTGATGCACAGGGTGAACATACTAGGTAGACAATTGTAGATTAATATTGTTGAGTAGTGTTGACAGGCAGCAGACATACCAAGTATTACAGTTTTAGAATGCATTTTGTACATTTGACATTTGACAACACTATCAGCATATTGATCTTGATGTTCTGCCTTCCTCTTTCAGGTGTAGTTGCATGTGCTGGGGGATGTCGCTGTTTGCAGTTAGTGTCCCATATGTACATGTTGACTACTCACAGGTCTGTATGACAATACCTGCATGCACTTTGTAGCTTCCACATCACAGTTATAATTTCCTATGTTTCAATTATGTTTACTGTTCTAATGATCCAAGAGCATGATAGCTGTGTAGTAAGCTACTGCATTCAGAGCCGTCACATCCATAGTAGGTAACATCACAGGTATAGTTACCTGGTGCGGGGAGGAGGTAAAAGAGTGGTATAGTGGATGACAAGAGTAAAGGCCAGTGGAAATAGTGGCTTCTCATTGGGAAGCAGTAATACCCACTGCCATGACAGCATGCAAACACAGACACACTCAGACACAGTAACACACACACAGTTGCCAGTGTTCAGATGAGAACCCCTGCCTATGTGCATATCATCATTACAGTACTAGGTGATTACAAGACATGCCACAGAAATTACACATGTACAGGTAGTCAGAATGGCCTAAGATCGAGGATATTGACAGGTATACTACAGTGCAGTGAGTGTATGTGGGGAGGGGGGTTCATCAGTAGGCTATGTAACAACAAGTCACACCCCAGGGTGTACATGTTAACAGGCAGATAGAATGCCCATCTAAGATTGATGATATCAACAGGGATACTAGATTGCATTGAGTGGATAAGGGGAGGGGGCATTAACATTTCACTATGGTAAAATACAGCCTCACTCCAGGGACCGGATAGCCACACACACACACACACACACACACACACACACACACACACACACACACACACACACACACACACACACACACACTGTGGCATTCACAAAGATATACACCTATGTCACATACATACAGACACTTGACATGTGTGAGGTTCAACCACCTGCCTATGCCTTTCTTTCTACACTTTACTCTGTACTGATGTTGACAGCAATGTTCAGGAGAGTGAAACCATAAGTGGCATATATGGACACACACACACACTCACACGTGCCAGTACTGTGAATCAAACACCTGCCTATTTCATGATAGGTATTACAGAAGTACAGCACTATCACATTCACTACAAAGCTTACTGACTCTTTCTTTTGCCAACTGTGCTGATATATGCACAATATATGCACAGGGGAGGTATTACTGTTACAGGTGTCAAGAGGTTTGCCTTCAGTGTCACCCTTACTGCATTCTACATTGTCTGTCTTCCACTTCAATTAACAAAACCAGACCTTAGCAATTACACAGGTTATTGTAGGAATGGTTATAACATACCAGTGAGCTTTCCTCAGTAATCATTCATCTGCATAGTCATATCCAAACATCTGTCCATACCTCATGTACAGCTTACTATACTTTGAGCATATCACCATATACAGTTGGCAATGTTGAGGCTGTGTTGCAACAGCATGATGTACTAAGACAACAGTCACCTTAAAACATCAGACACTGCACACACATGGAATATACACAGACATCAATATATGTACACATATGCGGTCTACATTAGTAAGTGCACTAGCAGGTCAAGAGGATACATTCCACACCTTCCCCACTCCATGTGTGAAACATAGCTGAGCATTACACCATAATGGATGTTGTATTCATGTACTGGTAGGACACAGCCACCTTCACTGAGTAGCCAAGTGTACGTATATGACAACAGCACATATCAGCAAGACACACACAGCATTATTCCATGTCATGCTCCTACAAACTGTTACTTGACAGTGCCATGGTGAAGCCAGGGCACTGTAATGGTCAACAGTGAGCACATCATATTTGCCACACACACCTGATGTTTACTGGAAGAGTGCCAGCAATGTGCTCTGTTAGGCTAGGCAGTACACTCATTCAAGCATGTGCAAGGTCTGTGGCTTGTAAACATCTCACCCCAGCACATACTGGCTATTGTGGTACTAAGACTAATGCCCAGACAGCACACAGCATGCATGACTTGCAATTGTTGACATGGGGTATATGTAGGAGCTGTGGCCACACATGGCTGTACATGTCATGAACATATCACCTGTGACTACTCAGGAACATACAGAGCAGAGCTGGGTTTCCCTGAGTCTGACAATACAGGCCTTGTGTATATCCTATGATCCTGTTATTTGGGTATGTTTGTAGGCATTGCATTAGGTTGACATGTGTAATGACATACATGCCACATGGGCTGTTGTATGATATGATAGGTGTCATGGGTGACCAGTAGAGAGAGAATATTACCTCTGTTAACAGAGACATCAAACCTTATGTACTGTTAGCATGCTATCTGCTATGTGCATATGTGTAATGACTGTAGCCACCTGTATGTAGAAAGGATAACAAAAGCTATGGTAATGTCATTTATGTTGTATGAGTTGGGATGTACATATTCAGGGCAGGTACAGTTAGGTCATATCCAATCATGAGTGTGTTGTTTACTGATGTACAGCAACAGTCAACTGCGTTAATGCTGACAACATCCGAGGGACCCTGGTATGTGTACAACTGAGCTGGTTACAAACAGTGGTATTATTGCATTGCATAACACATTATGCAGCTGTGTCTGTATATGGGTACTTTGCACAGTTGATGTAGGCCTAGGTAAAGTCCACCAATCAAAGGTTATCTGGTGGTCTACCATACTATGTCATACCACATATGGATGTGTGTTGGCAGTCTGGGGACAAGGTGGTGGATGTATATAAGGATACAACCTAGAATGCAGCATTTGCCACTGTCACCTGTACCTGACTCATCTGTGATGAGTTATGTCAGAGTAGTGGTTTTTACATGTAAGTAGCCTTTATGAATATGTGGACACCACCACCTGGAATGGTCCATACCATTGTTATGGCCCACATGTCTGGATCTGAGTTATATGGTGGTAGTGCAATTGTGCACTACAGATCCTTCAGCCAGGTGTTCCTCACTGCACAGATGTCAGTATTCCCCATTGTAGGTTCTACATTGAGCAAATGGATTACTAAAGCCACACATCTAGCACTGGTTAGCATAAGCATCTAATGCAATTGTCTTGTATGTATCAGGGTGTTACTTCTGTGTGTACGACATTTGCCTTGGAAATTTGACTATATGGGTAAATGCGACCTAGGTATTATCCACATACACTTGAAACATGGATGCATGTGCTCTGTGTCGAAGGCTCGTCATTCAATCATGACAGCCCAGAATGACAGACACTGGACAACCTCATAATAACAGCAGGACATTGGTTCATTGTTTTGGTCTAGCAGTTGCCACTCATACCATGACATCACTGTGAGTGGCAGTAATGTGCTTGGTAGCAAATGCCACATATAAGGTGATGGTCAGCAGCAGAAAATGTGTATATAACCAATGTGAGATATACTTAGGGTAGCAGTCCTGCTAACAATGACAACTACTAACACAGCCGGGAGAGGTCATCTTGACACCTGCACCTCAGTACCATTGCACAATGTGGCTCACACATTATGCTTGCACATGCCACTGTTCCAAGTATAATGCCACTGTCCACAACCTGCTATCAATGTGTGCCTTTCAGGGCAGCAAGGTGTGTGACACATGCTGTAGGTAGCATCTGCCTGTGTGTCCCAGTTAACTTATTGTCTGTCATGTCCACACATGCACAATTGTGTATGCTTAACATATATATGTCAGTACTTCATGTACATGTATGCATGTGTATCACACAGCACAGACACAGATATATAATTTACGGGCCACATACAGGTATCTGGTAGTAAACCAGTATGATGTGCATATATACTGACAGGTAATATGTACATAGCTGTAAACATCTGTGTTTACAATAGGAGTCCATTACAACGTGTTCTGTACATGTAAGTGTATGAGCATGCACACTGTGGCCTTCTGTGGTTAGAATCGGAGTGCATCCTAAACAGCCCTGTGCTACTAAGTGTATGAGCGTACCCACTGCCACCTTGTGTAATTTGAATCAGTGCATCCAACAAGTCCTTTGTTACTAAGTGTATGAGCATGCCCAGTATATCCTTGTGTAGTTGTAGTCATAGTGCATCCCAAACAGCCCTGTGCTACTAAGTGTATGAGCATGCCCACTGTCACCTTGTGTAATTGGAGTCAATGCATCCAAACAAGTTCTGTGATTCTATGTGTATGAGCATGACCACTGTAACCCTGTATAGTGATAGTAGTTGTCCATTACACAGATGGGCATACTCCAGTTCAGGTTCCTGTTGTGCTACAACTATACCTCTCAGGCCTACCTATGTACTACCTGCAGATGATATGTCTTGTTTGTGCATACAGGTTGTAATGGGCACCTACTTTAAACACACAGGTTTACAGCTATGTACTTCATGACTGTCAGTATCCCTGTTGTTGTCCTCAATCTTAGAAGGGCATTCTGACTGTCTTGGAATGTGTAATCTCTATGGTGAGTCTCCTAAATGTGTAGTCCTGTAATAGTGGTCTGTAGATAGGCAGGAGTTCTGATCCCACCACTGGTAACTGTGTGTGTGTGTGTGTGTGTGTGTGTGTGTGTGTGTGTGTGTGTGTGTGTGTGTGTGCTAGCAAATGGTGTGTGTGTATTTGTGTCTACATCCTGTCATGAGAGCAGGTTTTGCTGCATTCCAAAGAGATACCACCTTTTGCACTGGCCTTTATCCCTGTCAGCTGCTAAACCTCTCTCTTCCCCCCTCCCCACTGCAAGTAATCAGTCCTGTGATGTCACCCAGCTCAGAAGTGGAATCAGAGTAAGTGTAATTGTATGTGTTCTGTGGCACATACCCCAACTGCATACCACTGTACTAGTTACCTTTACATAGGCAAGACGAGTATGCACAATACTGGCAAGTGTATGCGTGTTTATGTGTGTGACTACCCTGTAGCCAGGCATACATGTGTGTAATGTCTTTTAACATGCTGCACACCATGGTAGCCATCTATGGTGACTGGTGTCTACAAAATATTACATAGTTAGGAAAGGTAAAGAATACACAGTCAAGCACGACTACAGTTGGGTATGATATTTTCCTGTGCCACTGTCGAGCAGTGACACAGAAGTGGTCGCCGGGGTGTAAGTCCATACCCATCATTCCCCCACCCAAACTCCACAATCCCCAGGGTAGATTACATTAGCCATCATTCCTCACCCCAAACTCCACATACACAACAACCATCCCTTCTCTGGTGAACTGATTAAGATTTAAATGTTATAACACAAGAGATGCCTCTGTTTTGTGTACACATCAGTTCCTTTGGAACCCTTCTGTGTCACAAAGGGTGTTTAGACATGTGTATATTATATATATATATATATATATATATATATATATATATATATATATATATATATATATATATATATATATATATATATATATATATATATATATATATATATATATATATGTGTGTGTGTGTGTGTGTGTGTGTGTGTGTGTGTGTGTGTACACATCCCATAGGTGCATATATATATATATATATATATATATATATATATATATATATATATATATATATATATGTAGTTATAACAGTTGTACAGATGTAGACTTGTATTTGTTGTTTCACAGAGTACAGTACATGCAAGGGTACTGTACATATGTACACAAAGTGACTGTCCCATTTGTTTTCAGTACTGTGGAATACCTGTAGTAAGATGTGCATTATAAAATCGATGCAGCATGTATACAACCCAAATGGCTTAGTGGTACGTCCAGGGACCTCAGTGTGCATGGTCTAGGGTTCAAGACCTGCAAACCTTGTTGATACTGTCAATTAGGACTGAATAAGACAGTTATAAGTGGTTGTAAATGTGTTTTCGTGACAGTAAGCAGCAGGTATATGCAAGTAGCAAACATGTACAACTCACAGTACAATTGAAATGCCCTTCTTTGGCAATCATCCTGATGTCACCCATCTACGAATACACCTCTGGGACTGTTGCAACCTGGTAATCTTTGTGGCACATGCTGTAAATGTGCAATGCTGTGTGTGTGTCTGCCTGAAAAAGAAATTATGCTTTTTAGAGTATACACACTCTTTACAATTCCCATACTCACCTTTGGCAATCCTGCTGATGTCACCCACCTAGAAATACACCTCTGGGAATGCTGTAACCAAGTATTTTCTGTAGTGTGTGCTGTAACTGCATAAGGCTGTAGTGTAATAAACTAGTTAGGTAGGAGTTCTATTCCAAAACAGGCCAACTGAGTGTGTGTGTGTCTGCCTGAGAAAAAAATGATGCTTTTTAGAGTATGCACACTCTTTACAATTCACATACTCACATTTGGCAATCCTGCTGATGTCATCCACCTAGAAATACACCTCTGGGACTGCTGTAACCCAGTGTCCTTCTTAGTGCGTGCTGTAAATGCATAATGCTGTAGTGTGATAAACTAGCTAGGTAGGGGTTCTGTTCCAAGACAGACCAACCTTGTGTATGTCTGTCTATCTGGGAAAGAAAGAATGCTTTTTAGAGTATGCAGACTCTTTACAATTCACATAACCACCTTTGGCAATCCTGCTGATATCACCCACCTAGAAATACACCTCTGGAACTTGTGTAACTCAATAATTTCCATAGCGTGTGCTGTGACTGCGTAATGCTGTAGTGTGATAAACAAGTTAGGTAGGGGTTCTATTCCAAGACATGGCAGGTGTGTGTGTGTTTGACAGTCAGAGCCTGTGTGGAGGTGGCTGTGAGTGGTTAACCCCTGGACATATTAAGGAGTGGATTTTGTAGTTTTCCTATATGGTGTCCTTATTATATGTCACAATGTCCACCTCACGAGGAGTACAGATGTCAATCAGCCAAGGGACTGTGTTGGCAAGTCATACCCCTACATTTGGCAAAAGGCCTGGTGAACAAAGTATGCAACCCTACTTTTACCCGGAATACATTCTGAACCCATGTGTCATACACAAACACACTTGCCTTGAATATCCCGCTATGTTGCTAGTAGCCTGCACATTGATGACAGATAGTAGACATGGTGTGATTGCAGTGGGCTGCAGAGGGCATGGCACCCTGCCCAGCAGTACAATAGGCACATAATTGAGGACAATGTGCCTTCACTATGTTCCCCACTGAATGCCTGCAACATATGTGGTGCCATCAAATGTGATCCAAAAAGGCCATACAATGCCTTACACACATGCCCTGTATGGACAGATGCCACTGACACCAAGGAATACCTGTATCATGCTATCAATGCAGGTGCAGGGTCAACTTGCTTTCTATAAGCAGGTCCTGCCACACCAGGCCAGTATTGGCATATCGGAGGATAACAGTATGTGTATACAACATGTGCCAGCCAAACCAGGTACATTTGTACATGTCACTGTACATTATTGTGGGACATGCACATCCCAGGCAATGTCCGTGTCAAGGAATATCAAACACAGGCAAGGCATGCACTGCAAAGCAATGGCCATGCACAATGGTAACCAGAATGACAGAACAGTTCATACAATACCCATCTGTGTGGGACATTGCAGACACTACACCCCTGAACCACACTGCACACCATTGTTGGGTGGTGTGATGCCAAGGATTACCCCTCACCCAGCCTTGTACAGCCATCTTGCACAGCCAACCACTACACACCCATGAAGCAATGCACACATGCATGTCAGTACTGGCACCTTGTGTCTGCATGTGGGGTATGATGCTCCCAACCACAGTCACACCCAGTATAACTCCCATTGGCATACCGACTGATGTCAGAAACGTTCACATGCCCTAGCCCATAGAAACTCCGGATATCCCCTGTGGTGTATGTAGGACCTGTGCATTACTGCAGTGTGGCAAGGTAAGTAGTTAGGAAGTGTATTTGTGGGTCTGGCAAAGTATGACAAAGTGTCTGAGTCCCTTCGAGAGTGTAGTTGTGTTGACAATGACATCCGTTTATGTGGACAGACATGTGTGCTACACCTAATGCATGTCTACTATATCTCTGTTGCAGATGTCGCTCACCAGCACACATATATGTTCTTACAGCACACCAACGTCAGCTATGTGGCACATGGAGTAACTGCATGCACTTGTAATAGTAATGGCTAGTCAGTCAGGGATTTGAACTCCTGTACTGGTAGGCGTGTGACAGACGATGCTTAGGTTTTAATCTCCAAGCCCTTCTCTGATGTACTTTGCCTCTGTCTGTTCCTCCCACACACTCTCTGGTGGATGTGGAGTTGTACACCTGTTCAGCAGCAGCTTGTGTTTTGTAAGTGATGGTCATGAGCAGGTGATGGCCTCTGCACCTATTGCAGTCCTCCTCTAGCTGATTGCATGTGGAACAGCTGTGGTGATGTTCCCATAGCCAATCACATGGAAACAGAGTACAATATCTAGGAACATCATGTTGGTGTTTGCCCATGGCAGTCGCTGTGAGTGGAACCTGGATCTGGTGTTTGGTAAACAGTATAATTCCACAGTAGAAGACGACCAAGCCGAAAAGATGTTATTAAACTGTCTTTAATGGACGTAAGAAAAAATATAAAATGAACATCAGCCAAAATTTAATCAAGCACTTTCGCCTGGTTAATACCAGGCTTTATCAAGATGTAAACTGAAAAAACAAATCACTTTATATACTTATTAACTAATCACATGACAAGCAATTAATTCAAACTACAAATTCAATTGATTCTATTTTAAAGATACCCTCACATAAAAAACTATGTAAACCTTGGTATCTTATATGGAAAACAAGCATTTACAAAAAATCAAAAATGTGTATGTGTTTTAAAACCATGCCTATACACAGAATAAAAAATGTATTCACATACTAATAAAAATATATAAAAAATATATATTAAAAATTGCAAATTCGTATTCAAGTAAAACATACTCAGCACCTGACCTAAACATGCAGTGAAATACAATACTTATAAAACTTGACTATTGATAATGTAGTAATGTGTGCACTGTAGTAAAAAATTGTGTTGTACATCACATTTATAATTTATTCTGTGATGTTATAATCTTGCCCTCCTCAACTTCAGCACACTTACAATACTAACATTATCATTAAGCCCAGGGGGTTTAGTGGCATTTAATTTCAATTGCCACAACAAATCTCTGTATTCCAGAGATGTTTCCCAGTCACCCCCTCTTGGGTTCTGTATAAACTGTTCTAAAACCATATATTTCAACTGCATATTGGGGCATTGTAAAGAGTGCTTATAAAAAGCATTTGTGTCTTTCTTCTTTGAAACATCATATAGATGTTCGTAAATTCTTTTCCTTAAAGATCTCTCAGTTTTACCAATGTAAAAACTGAGACACTGGGTGCATATTCCAAGATATATGACACCTTTAGCCCCACAGTTGTAATAGCCAAATGCTTTGAATTTATATCCCCTTGAAACAATGTACAGACTACTGTCATTAATAATAAAAGGACATTGCTTGCATGCCCCACACTTGTGTGTGCCAAGTCTAGAACTAGACTGTGTATGACTCTTACAAAGTTGCCTCTCAAATAAACCCTTAAGATTAATGTTCCTCCTGTTCACAAAATTAGGTTTATTAGACACTAGTGTATTTATGTCTCCTTGAAGTGTTAACACTGGCCAATATCTTAATACTGTTTGTTCAATTTGTAAAGAATCTTTAGTAAAAGTGTGAATAAAAGCATTGTGTACGTCAAATTGAACATTTTGCTCCACACGTCTATCCGTCTCTAAACCTGCGCCAATAAAGGAAAATATTTGTTTTCTCTATTAGTCATTACTTCTTGCGCTAAGCTATTGACCAGATGAGTTGGGTAGCCTCTTTCCAAAAAAGATTTTTTAAAAAATAAACTTCTTCCAAAAATAGTTCTTCCGTACTGGACATCCTGGATTCCCGGATGAACTGTCCCTTTATTATACCTTTTTTCTGGTGGAAGGGGTGACCACTATCAAAATGCAGGTAGGAATTAGAAAAGGTAGCTTTTCTATAGATTTTTGACTGAAAAGTACCAGTGTGTTGATCTTTGAACAGGGAAATATCCAAATAATTCAGGACATCCTCACTAACATTATATGTAAAGGTTAAAAAATGTGTAGAGGAGTTGATATAGGTCATAAAGTCCAAAAAATTATTCAGACTTCCCTTCCATAATAAACATACATCATCCAGGTAATGCTTATAATGAGTAATAAACTTAGACCAGGGAGTTGAAAATATAAATTTATTCTCCTAGTAATGGAGTACGTTGGCATATGACAAGGCACATGGGGCACCCATGGCTACTCCTTTCTTTTGCCTAAACAACTCTCCATTAAAATAAATAAAATTATTTTCAAGGATGATTTCCATAAATTCAACTACCAGCCTAACAATGTTGGGACTAAATCCAGAAAGTGAACATAAGACCTCATTAAACCACTCTAAGCCAGTGGAATGGGGGATACTGGGAAATAATTCCACGATGTCAATGGTTATCATGAAATTAGTTGAATTGTAAAAATTCTTTTCAATACCTTTGAGAAACTCCCAGGAATCTTTGCAAACATGGTCCAAAGACAGAACTAACTTTTTAACAGTTTGATCAATAAATTTACCCAATGGTTCTACAATACTGCCCGCACCTGCAACAATCAGCCTAAATTTTAAAGGATCCAGACCTTTGTGAACCTTGGGAATCCCAAAAATCACCGGGGTTATGGGTTTGTTAACATGTAAAAAATTCCATAACTTCTCATTAATAGCCCCTTGCATTAGGTGGTCATATAATAAATAATTGATTTTTGAATAAGCTATATTAATCTCATTAATTGAGACCACCTCTTACAGCTCAGTATCTTGCAGCGTATTATGCATATGTGTGTCATAAGCCCAATTGTACATTAAAACCACTCCCCCTCCCTTGTCTGGTTTCATAACTCTGACCCCCTCTTTTTTGGGAAAGTTGATCAACTGGTATAATTCAGGGTCTAAATTAGCGGGTTGAGAAGACATATTGATTGAATATTGTTTCCTTAAATTCATTTCAACTAGTTCTTCAAATATCTTGAGAGCTGGGTGGGTAGGGGGGTTTAATGTACTAGATCTTGTAAAGCCCTCATTTAAACATGTTTGCCCTTTAAATTGAATAGTCAAGTTTAACCGTCTAATGAAAAGTTTTAAATCTAATAATGTCTTGGTTAAATCTAATGAACGTAAAGGAACAAATTGGAAACCCCTGGTAAAAAGCTCAAAGTATTCAGGTGTCAATATGATATCAGTGAAATTATATATAAAAAAATGATCCTTTTTCATAACCATACAAACACCATCTATGGAATCTGATGTTACTTTCCCAGTGTTCCAGTTATTTGGCTTTTCAATTGCGTCTACCTGTGAGATTTGCCCCAACCCTGTTGTTGGTGTACTGTACCCCTGCCCCCCGGTCTGCCCTGGGGATAGTGAAAAATCTAGTACGAATTCTTATTTGTTTTTTCTGCTAAGCGCTCACTCCTTCTAGGTGGATCCCATATTGGTGAGGCAACATTGTCAATATTGTTGGAATCAATAGCCTTGTTGAAAACATACTTGTTGTTCCACCTACCCTTACCTGGTAAGGGATAGGCCATACCATCTCTGTATTCTGCAAGGTCTCGCTCCAACTTTCTTATCTTACGATTGACAATTTTAATACAATGCTGGTCAACTTCATGAAAAACATTATCATAGTTTTTTTTAATAGTAGAGAAACTTTTATCCTTAACAACAGAGTCATTTAACACATTAAGTTCATTTAACAGAACATCTGCCTTTTCTTCATAATCTTTGATCATTAAATCGAGCATTTCCAGTCCTGTTCTGTCAAACAGACTAATTAATTTGTTGTACAAGTTTGACCCAGGTAGAGCATTGTTTGGAAATTTAAAACAACGCAATCCCTTGGGAATGCGTTGTACTCACACACATTCTGCCAAATAATCAATTTCTAACTGTGTAGTTTTATACGCATAAAGCTTGTCGCTTAAGTTAGTAAAATCATGTTCAGCACCATTATTGTCATTACAGTGTGCGGAAAAAGTACCTTGTTTAAAAGAAAACTGTTGTTTTGTCCAAACATTGAAGTTAAAATCCTTCACGACCCCGTTAACTCCATTCGAACGACTAGTTTGTTGCTTCATGGGCTGCTCCTGTAGATCGGCATTAGCCAATGAAATCTCACCAGGAAGTTCCGCCTGCGAAGCACCATTCAGCCTCTGTGTCAACAGTGATGTAGGTTTCCTCCTCAACCCCTGTTGTTGGTTCCCAGGTAACCGGGTAAAGGAGTCAGTAGTATCCAACGCTAAAATACTATTCAGTTGCGTTAATAAAGATAACACCTGCCTAAATTCTCCTCTGGTCACTGGACCATCATCGGGTTCGTCACGGAGTATATTTGGTGTATCTTGAAAGTCCGCTAGGTCTGCGCCTTCAGCCATGGCAAAAAAACAGAAAACAAAATCAAAATTTGCCACAAAAAACAATAAAAAAGTATAATTCCACAGTAGAAGATGACCAAGCCGAAAAGATGTTATTAAACTGTCTTTAATGGACGTAACAAAAAATATAAAATGAACATCAGCCAAAATTCAATCAAGCGCTTTCACCTGGTTAATACCAGGCTTTATCAAGATGTAAACTGAAAAAACAAATCACTTTATATACTTATTAACTAATCACATGACAAGCAATTAATTCAAACTACAAATTCAATTGATTCTATTTTAAAGATACCCTCACATAAAAAAATATGTAAACCTTGGTATCTTATATGGAAAACAAGCATTTACAAAAAATCAAAAATGTGTATGTGTTTTAAAACCATGCCTATACACAGAATAAAAAATGTATTCACATACTAATAAAAATATATAAAAAAATATATTAAAAAAATATATATTAAAAATTGCAAATTCATATTCAAGTAAAACATATTCAGCACCTGACCTAAACATGCAGTGAAATACAATACTTATAAAAATTGACTACTGATAATGTAGTAATGTGTGCACTGTAGTAAAAAATTGTGCTGTATATCACGTTTATAATTTATTCTGTGATGTTATAATCTTGCCCTCCTCAACTTCAGCACACTTACAATACTAACATTATCATTAAGCCCAGGGGGGTTAGTGGCATTTAATTTCAATTGCCACAACAATTCACTGTATTCCAGAGATGTTTCCCAGTCGCCCCCTCTTGGGTTCTGTGTAGCCTATTCTAAAACCATAAATTTCAACTGCATATTGGGGCATTGTAAAGAGTGCTTATAAAAAGCATTTGTGTCTTTCTTCTTTAAAACATCATACAGATGTTCATAAATTCTTTTCCTTAAAGATCTCTCAGTTTTACCAATGTAAAAACTGAAACACTGGGTGCATATTCCAAGATATATGACACCTTTAGCCCCACAGTTGTAATAGCCAAATGCTTTGAATTTATATCCCCTTGAAACAATGTACAGACTACTGTCATTAATAATAAAAGGACATTGCTTGCATGCCCCACACTTGGGTGTGCCAAGTCTAGAACTAGACTGTGTATGACTCTTACAAAGTTGCCTCTCAAATAAACCCTTAAGATTAATGTTCCTCCTGTTCACAAATTTAGGTTTATTAGACACTAGTTTATTTATGTCTCTCTGAAGTGTTAACACTGGCCAATATCTTAATACTGTTTGTTCAACTTGTAAAGAAATTTTTGTAAAAGTTTGAATAAAAGCATTGTGTACATCATATTGAACATTTTGCTCCACACGTCTATCCTATTCTAAACCTGTGCCCAATAAAGGAAAATATTTGTTTTCTCTATTAGTCATTACTTCTTGTGCTAAGCTATTGACAAGATGAGTTGGGTAGCCTCTTTCCAAAAAAAGTTTTTTAAAAAAATAAACTTCTTCCAAAAATAGTTCTTCCGTACTGGACATCCTGGATGCCCGGATGAACTGTCCCTTTATTATACCTTATTTCTGGTGGAAGGGGTGACCACTATCAAAATGCAGGTAGGAATTAGAAAAGGTAGCTTTTCTATAGATTTTTGACTGAAAAGTACCAGTGTGTTGATCCATAACCCATAACCCATAACCCCAGTGATTTTTGGGATTCCCAAGGTTCACAAAGGTCTGGATCCTTTAAAATTTAGGCCGATTGTTGCAGGTGCGGGCAGTATTGTAGAACCATTGGGTAAATTTATTGATCAAACTGTTAAAAAGTTAGTTCTATCTTTGGACCATGTTTGCAAAGATTCCTGGGAGTTTCTCAAAGGTATTGAAAAGAATCTTTACAATTCAACTAATTTCATGATAACCATTGACATCGTGGAATTATTTCCCAGTATCCCCCATTCCACTGGCTTAGAGTGGTTTAATGAGGTCTTATGTTCACTTTCTGGATTTAGTCCCAACATTGTTAGGCTGGTAGTTGAATTTATGGAAATCATCCTTGAAAATAATTTTATTTATTTTAATGGAGAGTTGTTTAGGCAAAAGAAAGGAGTGGCCATGGGTGCCCCATGTGCCTCGTCATATGCCAACATTGTACTCCATTACTAGGAGAATAAATTTATATTTTCAACTCCCTGGTTTAAGTTTATTACTCATTATAAGCGTTACCTGGATGATGTATGTTCATTATGGAAGGGAAGTCTGAATCATTTTTTGGACTTTATGACCTATATCAACTCCTCTTCACATTTTTTAACCTTTACATATAATGTTAGTGAGGATGTCCTGAATTATTTGGATATTTCCCTGTTCAAAGATCAACACACTGGTACTTTTCAGTCAAAAATCTATAGAAAAGCTACCTTTTCTAATTCCTACCTGCATTTTGATAGCGGTCACCCCTTCCACCAGAAAAAAGATATAATAAAGGGACAGTTCATCCGGGAATCCAAGATGTCCAGTATGGAAGAACTATTTTTGGAAGAAGTTTATTTTTCAAAAACTCTTTTTTTTGGAAAGAGGCTACCCAATTCATCTGGTCAATAGCTTAGTGCAAGAAGTAATGACTAATAGAGAAAACAAATATTTTCCTTTATTGGGCACAGGTTTAGAGACGGATAGACGTGTGGAGCAAAATGTTCAATTTGACGTACACAATGCTTTTATTCACACTTTTACTAAAGATTCTTTACAAGTTGAACAAACAGTATTAAGATATTGGCCAGTGTTAACACTTCAGGGAGACATAAATAAACTAGTGTCTAATAAACCTAATTTTGTGAACAGGAGGAACATTAATCTTAAGGGTTTATTTGAGAGGCAACTTTGTAAGAGCCATACACAGTCTAGTTCTAGACTTGGCACACACAAGTGTGGGGCATGCAAGCAATGTCCTTTCATTAGTAATGACAGTAGTCTGTATATTGTTTCAAGGGGATATAAATTCAAAGCATTTGGCTATTACAACTGTGGGGCTAAAGGTGTCGTATATCTTGGAATATGCACCCAGTGTCTCAGTTTTTACATTGGTAAAACTGAGAGATCTTTAAGGAAAAGAATTTACGAACATCTGTATGATGTTTCAAAGAAGAAAGACACAAATGCTTTTTATAAGCACTCTTTACAATGCCCCAATATGCAGTTGAAATTTATGGTTTTAGAACAGGTTACACAGAACCCAAGAGGGGGCGACTGGGAAACATCTCTGGAATGCAGAGAATTGTTGTGGCAATTGAAATTAAATGCCACTAAACCCCCTGGGCTTAATGATAATGTTAGTATTGTAAGTGTGCTAAAATTGAGGAGGGCAAGATTATAACATCGCAGAATAAATTATAAACGTGATGTACAACACAATTTTTTACTACAGTGCACACATTACTACATTATCAGTAGTCAATTTTTATAAGTATTGTATTTCACTGCATGTTTAGGTCAGGTGCTGGGTATGTTTTACTTGAATACGAATTTGCAATTTTTAATATATATTTTTTTAATATTTTTTTTATATATTTTTATTAGTACGTGAATACATTTTTAATTCTGTGTTTAGGCATGGTTTTAAAACATGTACACATTTTTGATTTTTTGTAAATGCTTGTTTTCCATATAAGATACCAAGGTTTACATATTTTTTTATGTGAGGGTATCTTTAAAATAGAATCAATTGAATTTGTAGTTTGAATTAATTGCTTGTCATGTGATTAGTTAATAAGTATATAAAGTGATTTGTTTTTTCAGTTTACATCTTGATAAAGCCTGGTATTAACCAGGCGAAAGTGCTTGACTGAATTTTGGCTGATGTTCATTTTATATTTTTTGTTACGTCCATTAAAGACAGTTTAATAACATCTTTTCGGCTTGGTCGTCTTCTACTGTGGAATTATACTTTTCTATTGGTTTTTGTGGCAAATTTTGATTTTGTTTGGTAAACAGCATCACAGATGATATCTGGATATTCCTCAAACAGCATACACAGTGGAAAATAGCCTAAAGACAGGACGGTGATGTGCCAGACATGACTAAAGTATCTAAGTGTAGTTATTCTTTGTTGAGAATTCTGCCAGTATAACAAGTTGTGTGTGGTAATGGCTATTCTGCATGTTTTAAAACTGACAAGTCAGTTCTCTGTTTGTGAGGGAACCCCCATCTGCAGGGCCATCTGTGGACTGGTCAGTGCGTGGAACCATTTGTTTCATGTGTTACTCACTGAACACATATCTGTGAACTGCAGAAGCATAGTATGAGGATTGCAGTCAGTACATGGTGATAGTGATGAGAGTTACTGCCATCGCATCCCTGATTGGACATATGTCCCATGAAACAGTGGTATGACAGTCACTGTCTGAGGTTCTCACAGTGACATGCCAATAATGGGCCACTGTTCATAGCTGCAGTCACAGGTCTTCTACACTTTGTACAGATGGCTTGCATTATATATATGCATGTGTTGTGCTCCCTCTGCAAATGTGTACCATCTGTTGTGTTTGGTTGATGGTCATATCTATGCATGCTGTTATAAGTAATCCTGAATGCTGTTGACTATTACTAAGCAATATCTGTGTTAAAACTGCAACACCATAGGCTGTATGGGTTTGGAGGTCCCGGCAGAACCTCCTGTTCCACTTCAGCTGGCCATGGCACTGGGCCCCAGCACATCTGGGGCCCAGCCTTGGACCTCCACATCTGTTGGCTCTGCACCACCTTCTGGTGGAACCCCACTGAGGATGGGGTTTCCCCCCCTGGGAGCAGTTCCAGACAGAAACTTGTCCACTGTCATACAGTCCCAGATGTGGTGCGTAGGGGGCTCAATAAGGGGTTTTGAGGTCAGATACACCAGCTTGAGGGCAGAGTGTCATATTTAGAGGGAGACCCTGCCCCTCCTAGACAGTCCCCAGCACAGCCATCTTTGCGGCTGTTTTGGTGCAGTGGTGGCTGCCCATGGCTGAGGACCTCCATCCCACTGTTTCCATTTGGGGGCTCATGGGCTTGTGACTGCCAAACACCCCTCCCTGTCCAAGGTGTATCCCCCCACATGTGTCATATACCAACCCTGTATGCTGTCTTGTCTGTCATTCTACCCAACCTATCCTCCACGAGCATACCTACTCTCCTTCCCCATATCCCACTCTCACCCTATGGAAACAAAAGGCCAATCTGTTCCTAGAACAACATTTGCCCCATACATAGCTGTCCATTTCACACACATATCCACTGGACACATGTAACCTTTTTAATTTGCATCACAACATACTCCAGTTGTCCTCACCCCTGTCTCTCAAGCACATGATCCTGGTATGCACATGACTCCTAAAGGTTCCAGGTACACGTGATGCAGATGACCCCATTGTACACACTACACTACCAGTCCCTTTGTGATTACCCCATTTACCTTTTTCATGATGATGATGATGTCGCACACAGCACCTTGCAAGAGTACTGTTCTCACATAATGATTGGACAGGAACTGTTGTGTTAATGTAAATAAA
>NC_056734.1:411181460-411221460 GCF_019279795.1 Protopterus annectens
ATGAGGCACACAGTCAGGAATGGATGAATATACAGGAGTGGCTCAAATGACTCACAAACAACTTGTAAACAGATTAGAAAATATTTCCAGGTTCTTCAACTCTTTTAAAAGATTTTCCCTCAATGGATGTAAAGCGAAGCATTCAAAACATTTAAAATGAATTACTGAATAAATGAAATGTTCGAAATTGCGACATATTGATAAAAGTACTTGAAATAATTACGAAAACATTTGAAACAATATCTGAATCATATAAAATGTTTGAAAAAGAGAAAACTACTGTATTTTTTCGCAATGTACTACTTTTTCACATTAACTAAAGCTATTCAAAGTGTCTAAAGTGTGCAAAGTGTTGTCAGTGTTTTCAGTATTACAGTATTACAGTACAGTCTTTTCAAAGAGTACAGTTATTTCAAAGAGTCTGTTGTGTAGCTGAATATAATTACAAGTATCTAGTGTGTGTTTGATACTTATTTGGCATGGCAGAGGGATTTCGCAGACCTGGTCCCCATGTGTTTGATAATAATATTGCTCAAAATTGGAGAGGGTTTGAGTAATAATATGATATTTTTATACAGGCTGCTTTTTCTGATAAAGACACACATACAAAAGCATTTATTCACTCAATTATTTGGTTTAGAAGCCATTGAGAGAGAACTTTCATTTGTGTATGCACCTGCTGTTTATGCAGAGGAGGGGGAAGACCGCCATATTGTGGTACAGGCTGAAATGCAGGAAGATCCTGAGTGCTTAAAATATAAATTGAGAGAAATGTGCAACCCTCAAACAAATATTACAATGGAAAGGCATATATTTTACACAAGGGATCAAAAGCCTGGTGAAACATTTGCAGTATATATATATATATATATATATATATATATATATATATATATATAAAACTTGAGAGACATGAGTTCATAAAAGACAGACTTTTGTGTGGTGTTAATAATGATGCAGTGAGAAAGATTTTGCTTCAAGTCAGTGATTTAACTTTAAGTAAAGCCATAGAGATTTGTCAGATATATGAGCTTACAGAAAAGCACATGAATATGCTTATGAATAAGAAGAACATGCTTGCAGCTTCTTCCAGCATGAATGTTGATAGTATGCAGCATGAAGTTAAGAGGTATAGGCCAAAGGGTGTGGCTCCCACAATGAAACCCAGGGCAGCTTTAGTAAAACCCAGGACACACAGAGCAAAACCAAGGTGTGATTTAGCAAAACCCATGACAAACCTCATAGTCAACTGTCATTTTTGTGGAGGCAGTCACAAACCTAAATGAGAAAAGTGCCCAGCTTTTGGTCACCAATGCCACATATGTAAAAAGTGGAATAATTTGAGAAAGTTTTGTAAATCTAAAGAGGCACGTTATTTTATTAGGAGAGAGCATTCCAAGAAGCAAGTTGATCAAGTAGAAAGTTGTGACCCTACTTTTTATGTTGATTGTGTCTCTGCGCTTGAGGAAAAGGTTAATGCAGTAGATTTGTTGACAAAGAGCGAAGTATTTTGTACTTTACTGATTAATGGGAGACCTGTAGAGCTTAAAGTTGATACTCGTTCAAAGTACAATGTTATGTCAGCAGAAATGTTTGCTACGGTAAAAGCTGGTGAAAAACCTGATTTGGCAAAGTGTGTGAAGCTTGTGGCATATGGTGGTGAAGAGATTTAGACTAAAGGTTCAGTAGTGCTTTCATGCTATTCTGTTGGGAACAGCCGTGACTTGCAGTTTTATGTAGTCAAAAGACACGTGCAGTCATCATACCTCTCGACCTCTTACAGCAAGAAATCTGGACAAAGCCATACATAAAAGTGGTATAAAGGCCCAAAAATAGTGAAAATTTTTAAATATTTCTCTTACAAACTTGGAAAGTTGATAGAATAGCAAGTTTTGCATTAGCAGGAATTTTGTGAAGGGAATGAAGCCTGAGACTCAAATGCCTGTCATTATTTTCTAACTTTAATCTTAAATGAATTGCCACTAGTTTGCCAAAAAAACACAGTTTTATAAAAAATGGACCAAAAATATGAGGTAAAAATCTGGATGTTCTGCAAAATTCTGTACAGTTGAGAAGTGGATATTCTGTAAAATTCTGTACAGTTGAAAGGTATGGCAGTCATTGTTAGGCCTCAAAGATAGTTTGAAAATGGGACTGATTTCATTTAACAAGGAAGCACACCATGTAAACATCAACAACAATGAAGGTTTACACAGAATAGTTTTTCTGAATACACTGATATTCTCAAAGACGAGCTAGACAAACTCCCAGTTGTGTACTCCATGAAGTTAGACCACGAGATAAGCCAAGCTGTCCAGCACGGGAGGTTCCAGTAGCAATCTAAGGCAAAGTAAAAGCAGAGCTAAACAGAATGGTGCATTTAGGAGAAATTTGTACAGTAAAAGAACCAACTGAATAGATATCCTCCATGGTAGTAGCTTATAAGAAAAGTTCAGATGATATCTGAATATGTATTGATCCAAGAGATTTGAACTAAGCACTGAAACAAACATCATCCAAATCCATACAGTTGAAGAAGTTGCTGTTTTCATGCCAAATACCACTGTTTTTTCTGTCTTAGATGCAAAAATTTATTTTGGTAGACTTTACTTGATAGAAAATCTTCCTTGCTAACCACTTTCAGTACACCATTTGGAAGGTACAGATTTCGGAGAATGCCATTTGGGATAAATTCTGCCCGTGAAGTCTTCCAACATGTGATGGAGCAAATTTTTTCTGGTTATCCATGTGCTGTTATAGTATATGATATTCTTGCAGGAGGCAATGGTGAAGTTGAACATGATAGAAACCTCAGGAAAGTTCTAGATCATGCTTGTGAATTGAATCTTAAACTGAATCCTCAGAAATTTCAATTCAGGCTAAAACAAGTTACTTATGTGGGTCATTTGTTTATTTCAAGCTTACTACCAGATCCATCCAAGCAAGCTGCAATTTTTGAGATGATAGCTCCAGGCAATGCCACATCTTTACAAAGGATTACTATCAAATGATTGCAATTCACATACATGACAGGCAATTGCTCGATATGCCATTGCAAAGGTCGACTATTCAAAACTGTGTACATATGTACATACAGACATTTTCGATGTTGATGTTGCCATGTTGAGCATACCATCTGATTAATATTCATGAAGTCGATGTTATGCATCAATAATATCAAAGTTCACACTAACCATCTTCGGGATTTTGATTGTAAACCCTTTACAACATTTTCTTGGCATGATCAACTATTTTGGCAAGTTCATTTCTGATTTAAGTGAGCTTTCAGCTACAAGAGCTGACATGCAAAAATGTAACCTGGTCCTGGTTGGAACAACACCAGAGAGCATTTGATATCCTGAAACAGAAAATTGCCAGTCCACCCACTTTCAGATATTATGATGTTCACAAACCTACAACTCTCTTCTGTGATGCTTCAAAATATGGCCTTAGTGCAGTAATTCTTCAAGAGGGTAGACCAATAGCCTTTGCGTCTATAACTCTAACTCAAACTGAGATCTGCCATGCACAAATTGAAAAAGAGCTTTTGGCAATAGTGTTTGCATGTACAAAATTCAATGATTATATTTATGGAAATCCTATCCAGTCTGAAACTGATCACCAACCTCTGGTTTCTATTTTGAGAAAACCAATGCACACAGCTCCAGCTAGATTACAATGCATGATGTTAAAATTGCAAAAGTACAATTTCAATAAGGTTCACACAAAAGGCAAACTTCTTTATCTTGTTGATACTTTATCATGCTCACCCAGACAAAACACTGACCAGCATGACAATGAGAAAGTTGACTTTGAAGTTATGGAAGTGAGAAATTTTTCTTCCACACGTCTTGATGAGCTTAGAAATCACATAGCTTCAGATCCAATTCTCCATAACCTGAACCATTTTATCAGTCACGGATGGCCAGCAAAACAATTTTGTTTACCACTTGATGTGCAGCAGTATTTTCCTTACAGAGATGAGAGTTTGATGGAAGATGGTATCACCTTGAAAGGTCCAAAAGTGGTAATTACAAAATCCTTGCAGCAGGAGTATATTAAAATATTGCATTGAGGTCACCCAGGAGCTGATTCTACCAAAAGAAGGGTGAGAGGACGAGTATTTTGGCCTTCTATGTCAAAAGATATTGAGAAGGAAATCTTAGCTTGTTCAATTTGTAATAGTACTAAACCGCACCAGCAAAAAAGAAAAAAGAAAAACGAAGCACTTTAGCTGAACCAGATTCCTGAACTACTTTGGTCAACAGTAGCCAGAGATAGTTTCGAATATAATGGTCAGCATTATCTGGTATTAATAGACTCGTATTCAAATTGGTTTGAGATTGACCTACTTCCTAACCTAACTTCCAGTACTGTCATTATGAAATTGAAGAAACATTTTTCTGTCCATGGTAGTCCGCACAGTCATTTCTGACAATGGTGCACAGTTTACCCGTCAGCAGTTCAAAAGATTTGCTGAGACATGGGACTTTGTTCATGTTACTAGTAGTCCTGAGTATCCACAATCTAATGGCTTGACAAAATGTGCAGTTCAAAGTGTGAAACAGTTGTTGGAGAAATCCAAAAGAGACAAAACCAATATTTCTCTCAATTTGCTTAATCTGAGAAACATTCCTTGAGACAATTTACTTGGTTCACCTGCTCAGAGATTGATGTCGAGACAAACCAGAACTACACTAGTGATCAGTAAGAATTTGTTGATTCCAAGTGCTAAAAACAACAAAGCAGTAAAAGCTCAGTTCATGAAAAAGCATTTGTCACAGAAATTCCATTATGACAAAACCTGCAAACCTCTCAAGCCATTAAAAGAAGGAGAGATAGTGAGGATGCAGACAGCAAGAGGTTTTGATCGAGTAGGACTTGTGAAACATCTATCTGAGGAAATGAGATCGTACATCATTGAGTCTCAAGGAATGGAATTTAGGTAGAATCGTAAACATTTATTGCCAGTATCTGAGCCAGTGTTGCAGCATCTTGTCTGTAATTGAGACTAATTCTCAGAGTATGCTATTGAATGTTCCTGTTCCAGAAAACAATTCATCTTCTGTTCCTGCTCCTGAAAGTGTCCCTGAAGTTTCTAATGAAGAACATTCCATAGTAACTGTCCCTGTTGCTAAACCCAGTGCTGATTATTATATAACAAGGTCATATCTCAAGACCTAATCCTAGATACATGACAACCTGGACATGATTGTTATTGTTTATGTGTTTATATCATTTGTATCCATATCTGATTGTCATTTTTCATTTGCATGTCAAAATTATTGTCATTTTTCATTTGCATGACAAAATTATCGAAGAAGTAGCCTGTAGATCATAGTGTGTTTGTTGTACCTTTAAAGCCACTGTAGTTCATGGGCATCTAAGTACTGACCACATGCAAGCAGAGTGCCATTTTGTGTAAGCAGCCAGAGTGAAAGCATGAATGTGTGTAGCAGTCAGTCAGTTAGCTAGTTCGTTTACGTTTTATGTTCCAGTCATCCATCCTGATGTGTTTGTGTGTAATAAACAAACACCCAAGCCTCATCGTCTTATTTGTCTACACAAGACAGCTAAGAGGGAGGGCATGCACAAAAGGCAACACAGCGGAGAATTGAACCAGAGACCCTCTTGCTGTAAAACAACAATGCTACCTGTTCCACCACTGTGCCGCCCATCTATAAAGAGTAATCAGCTGAAGTTTTTCAACTGTTAAATGCTGTTCATCATCATTGTAACAATGTGTATACAACTTTAATAATACACTTATATGCATGTGCTTACTTGTGAAAGTAAATCTCAAAATTATAATCGATAAACTACACTTATGTAAAAGTAACTCATTACTTTAGTTAGTAACTAATAATAGTAATATATTACTTTTTTAGAAAAGTACTAAGTAACAGTAATATATTACTTTCACTGAAAAGTAACTAGTAATAGTAACTTATCACATTTCTAAGTAACTAGCACAACACTGTGAGGAACAGAGCAAAAATATAAGGTAATATTAGGCACATTTACCAAAGTCAAAGGCAATGTATGCTCCCTAAACATACCTCTCAACCTCTTAGCACAAGAAATTAGGACAAAGCCAAAAACAATAAGGGAAGGCGGGACAAAGGCCTAAAATTGGGACAAAACTTAAAAATTGCTCTTACAAACTTAGAAATTTGCTAGAATAAAAGGTTTCATTTTAGCATATATTTTTCTAAAGGATATAAACTCAAATGTCTGTCATTAGCTAATTACTTCAGTCCTCAATGATTTGCTCCACAAATTTTATGAGAAATAGACCAAAAATATGAGGCAAAAATCTCGACCTTCTGCAAAAGTCTATACAGTTTAGAGATATGCCCCTAAATATCTTAGCAGCCATCCTCTACATGTGAACTCTCTCTCTCTCTCTCTCTCTCTCTCTCTCTCTCTCTCTCTCTCTGTCATTTTACTGGCCTCACCTCTGTAAGGCAGCTATAACTGTATAAACTTTTTTATAGGTGGCTTTAACATCCTGTATGCTGAAGTAATGACATTTGCTTCATGTAGCCAACTCTGTATAATCAGTATCCTGATGATTTTCTCCATGGTTCACCCTTACTGTGTTGCACAATTAAGATTAGGTAAGATGGTCATATAAAGATATTTCTGCCTCAGGTTTCTATAGATTCTCTTTCCTAAGTAATACATCATGCCTAGAGTCCATCCCAAGAGATACAAGTTTCAAATTATTCTGTAACAAAAATTGAATTCAATTCATCAGAATAAGTACTGGAGCCTTTCTCCCCGGGCCTCTGCTGAAAATTGGCTTCGTTCCAAGTCAGACTTTCCCAGTTAACAAATGATAAAATAAAATAAAAATAAAAAATCAAAATAAGTACAGAGACCATGTCTGCATACTTGCTTTGATAGTTAAATTCAAAATGTTTCATTCCCAAATGTCACCAATCAAAAAGCCAGTATGTCATAATGGATCCAAATTTTATTTAAAGCTTATATCTTGACCAAATAGTGCCAAATAAAGCAATATGATTTAGAATACCAAAAAAAAAATCAATATTTTATTTATTTATTTACTTACTTACGTACTTACTTTAAGATACCATAGACTCATACTACCAATAATAATATTGATACAGCACGTAATGACCAAACAGATATAAGTAAATGCAATATTAGCCATCAATAATTGAGGTAATAAAACTGAAATAACATATCTCAAATACCTGAAGAGAAACAGAGATAATAAATAAGGTGATTTGTTTCTGTGTGTAGTTGAAGTGACAACAATTGTGAATCATTAGCTTTTAGATTCTCTGTGAACATGACTGCTACATTTCTTTTTCACTGAACAGTCTGATCTGTGTTCATAATTGATAGAAACCTTGCATTCCTATATTAAAAATTTCCATGCAAAGTAGGTAAGTTTCACAGTTAGCTCATACCAGTTTCCAGACCTTCACCCACACTCTTGTTTAGGTGTCATGGTTGCTAAGCAAGTCTAGCATTCTAGTGTTGTTTACATTTATGTGTGACTGACAAATGAAACTTCACAGACCTTGTAAAGCAGCTTCAAGCAGGTCTGTATTAGAACATTGAAGTTTCACAACTTCAAATGTTCTAATATCGACCCCTATTCAGTGAACGCTGAAAATAGCGAAGCTGCGGAACACCAAATTTCTTCCTAGGGAAGGAATTTGGTTGGCCATTCCTGTGACTTTGCTATGTTCAGCACTGTGGTGGAAAGTTACGGGTCGGGATCAGGTAAGTGTGCGATTGTGTGGAAGTGAGGGTTAGGGCGCGGAGTAGGTGAGTTAGGGTTAGGGCACGGGTCAGGTAAGTGTGAGATTGTGTGGATGTGAGGGTTAGGGCGGGGTAGGTGAGTTAGGGTTAGGGCGCGGATGAGGTGAGTGTGTGATAGTGATGGACCTTAGGGTTAGGGTTTGAGTTAAGGTAAGTGGATAGCTAGTGGTGTGTGTACAGTTTAGTGTAGGGTTAGATGTAGGATTTTAGGTGTATTTGTGTGGATTCCTGTTTGGTGTGTCTGTGTTGTGTGTATGTGTGTCGGAACAGCAAATTTTTTCCCTTGGAAAAAATTTGCTGTTCTGCATATTCGATGTTGTCAACGTTCACTGAATAGGGGTCAATATTAGAACATTCGCTGTTTTAAAAAGTTGATGTTCTAATATAGAACCGCTTCAAGCATATCCTTGTATTCCATAATGCAACATATTTCTTCAATAACATAGATAACAGCAGCATTTCTCTGACCAAAACTTCAATGCTTACAAACATTCTTTGTAGTGTTAGTCTGTATCTGATCCCTGTTCCTTTTATAAACAATTCTCTAGCAACTAAATCTACAACACTTACTCAAGCCAAGGCATGCTTTCAATTTTATAATTGTGGGAGGTGACTAGCAATGCAAACTAAAAGCACATGGTTATACACATTGTGCAGGCTGAAATCAATTTAATTAAGAAAAAAGATGCAATATATTTGAATGGGGACAAGATGGTGAGACCTTTATGATTTCTGAGGGGAAAAAAAGAGAAATAAAGAATGTGAAAAAAATTACAAATGGTTCTTAATAGACACAAAACTACACTTAGATGATATCAAAAAAAGAGAAAATAACTTTTTGGGATTATGTTAACGTCTTGACTATTAACAGATGCAAAATCATACCTAGGTGATATCAAAGGAAGAGAAAATAACTCTGGGATTATATTAACTTCTTGACAGCCATAGTCCTCCTGTGCTTGCCTGTACCTCTGAGAAGTATATGCCAAACAGGATGGGTCCTAGGACTGAGCCCTGGGGAATGCCACTTGTAACCAGTTTAGAGTCAGACCTAGCTCCCGCAACTCTTACCATGTGGGTTCTGTCCATGAGCCAGTTGGCAACCCATCTCGTGACATAGGGGTTTATGTTCAAGCTGGTGAGCTTGTCTATAATACCTGAGTGGGGAATGGTGCTGAAGGCCTTTGCAAGGTCTAGGTAGGCTGTGTGGACCACCTTTCCCTCATCTATAGCCTTGATAACTGTCTCAAAGAACTCCACCAGGTTTAGGAGGCATGATCTGCCCTTAACAAAGCCGAACTGCATAGGGTCCAGTGTTTGGAGGTTTCCTATGTCTCTGTTAATGAGATCCATGATGATGTGCTCCATAGCTTTGCAGACCAAGCTAGTCAGGCTTATAGGGTGATAGTTCCGGGGTCTATTGTGGCTCCACCTTTGTGGAGTGGAATAACCGTTGCTGTGCACCACTCTGTGGGCACGTAGCCTGTGGAGAGGCTGAGTTTAGTGTGTTTAGGTGAGGGGTTAGTTCATCTTTGAGCTCATGTAGGACACAGCCTGGGACACCGTCCAGTCCCACTGATGCTGTGTTTTTGGCTTTGGAGAGGGCTGTTTTAACCTGAATGTCTATGATTTCAGGGGCACTACATTCTTCTGGTATAGTTATGGGCCCTTTTGGGGGTGAGAGAGGGGTGAAGTTTACACCGAACCTGTCTGCCAGGATGTTGGCTATATTAGTTCAGTGTATTTTGTGCCATTCTGCACTAACTCTTACTAACTTATAGTGGCTCATCCAGGAATCTGCAAAGGGGGGGTGCTGTCTGGTCAACTGACTATCATTGGCGAATCCAGAAATTAGCAGACAGGAGGGTGTAGTCTGGAAAGTACACCAGTATGGGGTAGAGGTGGATGGAACACTGGGTGTGGAGGGGATGTGGAAAGATCCTTAAGATGCTCTGTTAACACATATAAAAAGACAGCAATATATATTCTTTTCCACATTGTTGTGTTCTGGCTGTGTTATTGGAAGTAGGTGACTCCTGCCCAGCATACAACAAATTTAGACAGTACCAGCTATTGGTTAGTCATGGCAGATCACAGACTGCTTCCATAATGGCATAGTATGCATATCCATTATGATGGCCTAGCAAAGAATCCCAATGAAAGCAATTCCACCTTAGTGAGTACCATAGCAAATGCAAGCAACTTTGTAAGTAAATAATTTCTGCAAAGCCTGTGAATAACTAATCAAACACACACACACAGCAACTTAAGGAACTATATATTATGGGAAAAAAATTTAAAAAAGCAGACAGAATGCCTTAAAGCCCTTTTCCTCTACTTAGTCTCCCATAGATTGCTGAGGCGTGATCTATGCCTGGCTTACACGGCATTCACAAACCCCACACTTATGAATCTCCTACATACTCGTAAGTCAAAGAGTACCACAAACATAAGGTCTAGGAACCTGAATTTTGTCTGTGACTTAAACAGAACATGGTAGAGAGACAGATGTGTCCTAGAGGCTGCTCCCCCCCCCCCCCGTAGAACAGGCTTCCCATCCATGTGAAGCTGAATTTGTCTATTATCCAGTTTAAGCACAACCTAGACAAGTGGATGGGGGGATAGGAAATTTGCACCAGGCCTGGCACCCATGTCCCTTATAGACAGGGGCAGCTTATAAATGTCTGACCCTCAATGTCCTATTTGGATGCAGGACATCATTATTCTTTTGGGAAAACTTGGCTACCCCCCCCCCCCGGGTCATTAGCCTAGTAACAGTCTATGAATCTATGAATAACTCAGTTCAGTTATATGTTGTTATGAAAACAAATGCAAACACTGTAAAATATCACAGAAATATAACATAATATCTACTTTAATGTCATGCAGTATCAAATATAAACCAAAAGCACATATTTTGGGCTGAATCAGTAAAGATTCCATTTAATTTGTGCAAAAAGTAATGCTTCCAACATCACAGGACAAAATTAAATACACCAAGGGTTGGAATCCCCAAACTGTATTTGCCAAAAAAAGCCAAACAAAAAAAAAGGAAACACTTTTTAAATGTTTTCCCAGGGGAAAGCACCCCCACACCCCATGATGTGGAGGTGTGGGGCAAAAGACCCCTATAATGCCCAAACTTATATATATACCAACTCCATGATCACTCTAACTCAAAGACAAGTGAAATTCCCTCAAAAAGGTCATCACTGCTAGTAGAACTCACAGACGGTTATTTCATACGGAGGAACTCCAACTGTCAGCAGGTTGAACCTCAGGCAATTGAGGCTCAAGACTTCAATTTTTGCCCACCTGTAGGCCACTCAGTAATACAAAAAGCTTTCCTCAGCAGAACACAAACATGTCTTCTAACAGTTCAGGGGCAATCATTTTTTATCAACAGCCTCCATACCCATTATTACCTACCTGAAGTATCTGGTTTGACCCTTGTAGTATAAAAAAATAATGCATTAATGTATGTTTTGTTTTACAGAAGCAGTAGTGTCTACTTGTCTTCCAGCTTGTTTTACTCAAATACATCTCAGTCCTTCAAAGTTAGAATTACAACATCAAACACCAGGGGCCAGTCATTTAATCCATGGAGAGTCACCATACTTATTTCCTACCCACAGTGTCCTGTTACATTAATCTATTTTTCATATAAACAGTACTGACAGATTGTACTCCTGCTTGTTATATCCAAATACACTTTATCCTTCAAAGCCGAAATTAAAACAACAAAACAAAAGGGACAATACTTTCATCCACAAACCAACTCCATGCCTATATTCTACCTAAAGTATCTACTTCGACTCTGATAGGATTAAAAATAATAATATTTTCATTAATATATTTTTGTTTCAGAGAAAAAGTAGTCATAGCTTGTCTTCTAACTTGCTTCACCCAAAGACACATTAGTTTTACAAATCCAGAATTACAAAAAATAAACATTGGGTCAGTTATTTCATCCACATACAGCCTCAATGCCAACTGCCTGTCTAGAATAGCTGGTTTAGCCATTCTAGGATAAAAAGCAATTATTGTTTTTGCTAAACAAAAATGCAGTAATGTAATCTCATCTTGTATTCAAGCTTGTTTACTCAAAACAAATTAGTCCTGCAAAATTAGAATTAAAATAGCAAAGAGTGGGTCAACCATTTCATCCACATACAGCCCCCATACTCACTGTCTGTCCACAGTGTGTGGTTTGACCCTGCCAGATTAAAAAAAAAGAATAATTGTGTAATTGTGTTAATGTATTTTGTTCATATAAACAATTGTCACAGTTTGTATTCCATCATACTTCACACAAATGCACCTTAGTCTTGCAAAGCTAGAATTATAGCTACAAAACAGCAGGGACAATAACTTCAATCATAAACAGCCCATGTAACCATAACGTAAAAAATGCATTAAAATATATTATTTTACAGACCAGTAATTACAGCTTGTATTCCTGCTTACTTCACCCAAATACATATTAATCTTGCAAAACCAGAATTATAACAGCAAATAGCTAGGGTCAGTCATTTCATCAACAGACAGTTCTCATACCCATTAACAACTCATTAATGTGTTATTGTTTCACAGAAGCAGTAATCATAGCTTGTACTCCAGTTTGCTTCACCCAAATATGCATTAGTCCTCCAAAGTTAGAATTAGAACAGCAAACAGCAGGGCTGGTCATTTCATCTAAAGAAAGCTCCTAAGTAAACTGTCTACCCACAGTATCTGGTTTGATCCTGTAGGATAAGCAGAAAATATGGTTGCATGAATGTCTTTCTGTCTCAATCTGTATCATCGCTTGCTTGACCCAAATGCACATTAGTAAAGCAACATAATCATTACAAGAGCAAGCAACAGGGCCAATTTTTCATCTACAGAGAGCCCCAAAACCCATTGCTATCCACAGTATCTGGATGTACCCTGCCAAGTTAAATCAACAAATAAATAATGGTAACACTAATTTATTTTTCACATAAACAGTAATTACAACTTGAATTCCATCTTACTTCATCCAAGTACACATTAGTTTGGTAAAGGCATAATTACAACAGCAAATATAATCCACAATTTCATCCACAAACATCCCCTATACCTGCTGCCTACCTAAAGCATCTATCAGGTTAAAAAGTAATAATTATGGCTACACGTGTGTAGTTTTGCTGCACAAAATCAGCAGTCACAGCTTGTATTCCAACTTTATTCATCCGACTGCACTTTAGTCTTGCAATGCCAACATTATAATATCATACTCAAAGGAGGACCAGTGATTTAATCTAGAAATAGCCCTAGCCTAGACCCTTTGATACCCACTATCTGCTTTGACCTTGCCAGGAATAAAGAAAAAAATAAATACTTAACCTGCTACTATCTAGAGAAATTCCAGGAGCAACTTTTTTCTGTGCAAGACAAAAAAAAAAAAAAACACTCATTCAATGTGTGTGCTCCACTTTGTCATAAAAATAACTGCATCTAAGAACTAGTGGCAGAAAATTAGCTCCTAAGTCTTTATCATGGCAATTTATTTGGGCCGGAAGATTGAACAATGTACAATCGGTTGGAGTACACATTTAATAGGGAGGGAGCTTTTCCAAGACAAACAGCTATGGAAAAAGTAAATATAGGCATTGAATTCCTTTGGCAATAGGTGCGACCAAAGTTGAAAATAACCACGAGAATAGCACTACCGCATTTGTAAGTACAGTAGCCAAAAAACTTACAGAAAGTGGGATTCAAGTTGCAGTAACATATTTTAACATAACATGACGGTTAAACAACCTTTGTATACATCATAGGTTCAAAGACAAGTACTAATCTGTCCTTGTGGGAAATTAAGTTTCTCCAGTTTTCCCCCAAAGGTATTCACTGTACTCCACTTTTAAACTGTGTATTACTGAATTGCCACCTACTTTTAACTGTTTTTTGCCGTTTCACTATTTCAACTGTTTGCTGTTTGAGACTGTTTTTCCTGCACTACTGTATTTTCTATTACTTGTGTATTTTATAGCATAGGCTAGATTCACATTTGCTGAATGTAGATTGTGTGGCGTTATCTGAGCACTAAAACAAACCATCTTACATTAAGAGGGACCCCTGCACCCTTGTGGCAGAAGAATGTAGTCAAGGACCCATCTAAGTTGGGGATTATTGGAATAAGGCTCAGTATTGAGCATTTCCATTGGCCATCTTGTTTGAAAATTGCTTAACTTAGCTTGTATTTATGCACCAAGTTTGCATGTAGTGCAGTGGGGGTTAGTATTCCCATTATAGAAGCAAAGACTTAGAAAGTCAATTTTACCCTGGATAGCTGCTTGTGAACCATCCGAGGCTTCCCTGTTTCTCTGTGAGCTACACAGTTGATCACTGCTGCCATGAGAGCAATTCAGTGGTGCATTCTTTAGGCATTTACACAGGCACCCACTCCCAAATCTCCATAGTTTAGTTGATTTTACTAGTCATACAGCAGAACCAGTTCCATCTAGCCCTCTCCCCACTACTTACTACATAACAAATCTGACATAATGGACAGACAATTTCCCAACATTTCTCCAACCAGCCTGATGGACATGGGCATCCTGAGGCAATGTAGCAACTGCCTCATGTATACTAACAGCCCATTACTCTTAAAACATACTAATACAATATGTAAGAGATGTATCTGTACTTCAAATCTGGAATCAATGCGCTCTCTCTCTCTCTCTCTCCCTCTCAAAACTGCAAATCAGATACCAAACAGGTTGACAGCATGCACAGTCCACATTTTCCACAAACCAACAACAAAACACACATACACATACTCACTAGAAGTATACCAAAAGAACAGAGACCTCCCAAAAGCAAACCATCCATACACAATGCAGTCCCAACAGTACCCATTACACACAAAAACACGCACATCAGTGTCTCAGCCAGCAAGCCCCTAAGGTAAAATCCCTCAAAACCAAATGTCTTGGTCATAGGTGACTCCATAATGAGACACACAGATGTCTCACTCACCAGGCTGGACAAGGAGAAGGTCACTGCCTGTTGAATGCCAGGATCCACCAAATCATGCATGCACTCAAATCTCTCAACAAGTACTGCTATGACTCTGTCATAATCCATATTGGAATGAATGATTTGAGATGTACCTCTCTGGACTATATGAAGAGAGATAGGACTGAGCTCTCAGACTGTGTGTCCCAGGCAGGTACATCCCTAGTCCTAAACAGCATTCTGTCTTCACCCAGGATGATGCCTCACTACAAACAAAAAATGACTGACTTCAACAATTGGCTTCTGGTATCAATCCAGGGGGATCTGGTATCTGTCAACCTGGGACGACATGGTCGCAAGACCATGCTACTTTGCTGGAGATGGTCTCCACCTGTCACATCTTGGCTTTTGGTTACTGGCTAAGGTTCTTGCCTCCCCCGTTGTGCCTTTTTTAGGCAGTTCTAACAAAATTCCTGACATAAAAACATCTTCTAGAGACAAATCCAAGGTTATGCTGCTTAATGCTAGGAGTCTAAATCAGAAACTGCACTCACTGGAAGCACTGCTTACTTTGGAAGACACAAATGTCTGTGCAGTATCAGAGACATATTTCAAGGCCGCAGAGAGTTTTCTGGGCATACAAGGCTACAATGTCTTCCACACATTCAAATCACAAAATGAACGTGAAAGAACCAAAGGCGGGAAGTGTATCCATCTTCATTAAAGGCAAATACACCTCAAGATTGGTTAATCAGTATGACTCTCTAGAGCTACTCCAAGTCCAGCTAATTGTAGAAAAGACCCCCTTCATATCATTATTAGCTGTAGGTCCCCCCCATGAACCAGGTAACCACACTGCCTACCTGGACCTACTTGAGTCACTTACAATACAGCCAAACACCCTAGTCATGGGTGATTTTAACTATCCTCCATCGACTGGGCTACATATACGAGCACTAACACGCTCGCTCTAAGGTTCCTTGACTTTGTTAACACAAATGCTCAGGAACAGATAGTCAGCACCCCCACAAGGGGCTCAAATATCCTTGACCTAGTGCTCACCAACATAGGAGATTGCTGCACCACCCCATGTGTGGGGCCCTCCCTGGTTATGTCAAATCACAGATCAGTTTCATTCAAAGTAATCACAACTACCCCCCCCCCCCAAGCAAAAAGTTTAAAAAAATTCTCTAAAGCAAACTACAGCCTTGACATGATAGCATAAATAGTTTCAAACCACTGACAGCAGTGACTCCCATACTGAGAAGTACACTAATGCCTTGTATAAACACCTGTACAAGTGTATAGACTCAGCCGTACCTGAGTGAATTAAATCAGAATCCTCAAATAAAAAACAAACCACACAGGTAGACAACCAGCATAAATAGGTTATACAACAAGACAAATAAAATGCTGTCAAAGAACAAGAAGGAAAGGTCTCAGCAGAGGAAAGACACCCTCCACAGCTTGACTAATCAGATTAGACATCTTAAGTCATCCAAAGCTAACTACGAAACTAAATTACACCCTACAACCACAATGAATTCTATAGCTACATCCAAAATCTTAAAGGGAAGGAGCAGATTTGTGCTGAACTAGTAGTGGAAGGTATCACTCACACGGAACCTGCGAAAATTTCCAACCTGTTAGCAGACAGGTTCAGCGAAAACTTCAATCCACTGTCCACACTAATCATACCCCAAAATATACCTGTCACCAGTCCTCTACCTAGTATCTCCAAAGAACAGGTCATAACTGCCCTCTCCAAGACCAAGAACATAGCCTCTATTGGACCAAACAACACCCAGGCTGCTTAGTAAATGGTCTAAAACAGTAGATGGTGGAACCATTGGGTACTCTCTTCAATCACAGTCTAAGTACTGGCTTTGTCCCATCCAAATGGAAAACTGCAACTGCGATCACTTTGCATAAAGGTGGTCCCTCAACTGACCCTGGGAATTATAGGCCCATATGCCTAACCAGCCTTATCTGTAATGCCATGAAAAGAAACATCATGGACCTCAACAAGAATATAGGAGACCTTTAAACTCTTTACCCAACCCAGTCTGGCTTTGTTAAAAGCAAATTATGCTTGTTAAACCTGGTAGGCTTCTTTGAAAATGTCAACAAAACTTTGGATGAAGGTAAAACATTACATACTGCCTATCTCAACTTGGCCAAGGCCTTTGACACTATCCCCCACACAAGCATCATCAATAAACCCACCCAGCTTGGGATAAATGCATATGTCATTAGATGGGTAGCTAACTGGCTCACAGACAGAATGTATACAGTAAAAAGTACAGGATTCCACCTCTACCAGCAGAGCTGTTACTAATGGTGCTCCACAAGGATCTGTGCTGGGTCCACTTCTGTTTGCAATCTATTTTTCAGACATTCAGGTAAAAATAGATGGCCTGTGGCTTACCATATTTGCTGATGACTGCAAACTAGGTGCAATCAATGAATCCCAAAACAATGTCACCATACTACAAAAAGGGCTTACACAGAAAAATGATTGGTGTCAAAGCCACAGACTTAAACATAACACAAAAAAAGTATTATCATCCCCTTCGGTAAAGGTAAAGTCCCAGCAAATTGCAGCATTAAGAGACTTGGGAACGTAGGTTGACAGCAGCTTTAACTTCGATCATTTGTCCACAGTGGTGAGGAAGACCTTCTACGTTGCCCATCTCATAAGCAAGGGAATAGCATCCAAAAAGGAGGATGTTATAACTCCTCTGTACTCGTTCCTCATCAGACCAATAATAGATTACAATGTGCCCTTCTATATGTACCTCACCAGACACCTGCAGCAGCTGGAGAGACCTCAGAGGTTTCTAACCAAGAAAATTCAAGGCCTTTATCACGTGACCTACACAGACAGCCTGAAGGCTCTGTCACTACACTCTGTATCGTATAGACTGCTTAGAACAACTTGTACCTGGTCTACAGAGCAGTATCGGACCCTGCCTTAATGGAAATGCTCCATATCCGCAAATCTTATGGGACAAGACTCACTTGCCCTAGAGACCTTAACCTAGCCTGCAACATAAACAGGACTTACTGGAGAGAGAGATATGTCTCCCACAGGCTGGCACTCCTCTGGAACAAGTTAAACAGAGCTCCTCAATGACTATTTAAGCGTAACTTGGTTAGTTGGATGGGAAAATGTAAATTCACCCGGGGGTTTCATATATGTCCCTCTTGGATAGGGTCAGTCGGTGCTGTTCATAAATTCACATACTAATACAGGCTATTTCTCCTGGTCTGTGAAGGAACAAAGGTAAAACATGGCTAGGCTTGTAAAGGCCCTAGTAACCTATGATTCTATGAAATCCTGTACCTTGTGTTTGTGAGGTAAAAATGCCAACTCCCAATCTCAGGTTAATTAAAACCAATAACCTCTGTGTTAATAGAGTTAAAACATGATTTGCAGAACACTGAAGTGTTAAACGATATATTACTTCTACTGTCAACATTATTTACTCAGCATGTGAGTTACATTTACTGTCTTCTGTGCTAACTTTAATGACTTTCCTTAGGACTTCCTATGTTTCATTATATGAGCTACTCCAGATTTAGCCAAAACATGCTAGAATCCTACAGTCAACCTCAGTTTCCCACTTCTGAATTAACTATTCTGTGCTCCTTTTTTATTCCCACCAAAGTTTTTTTTTTTCAATTGTCCATTATAACTAATTACATTTTTGCTCACTTTCCACTTGCACCATATCTCACTTTAAAACTCACCCACTCTATATACATCACTAGTTACACTTTGAAAGGAAAAAAATATCTTCCAATCTGCTACTAACCTTGTTTTTCCATTGCCAGTTCTTTTACTCTATTGTTAGAATTATTAATAAAGCCGCATCACTGCAACTGTTTAAATAAATGAATATGGGAATTGCGATCTGCACTGAATACCAGCAGTCCCATACGTGTTGCCAGTATTAAGGCTCTGAAACATAAAAAGTAATTTAAATTGTCAAAGAAAAGATAACACTTTCTGTAAGAAACTGTGCTATCTTTTCATCTCACTAGGAAGAGAAAGAAGTGGTAAACAAATGCAAGTGGCAATCATAACTTTTTAAAAGCACTACTCACAAAACCACTTCTCCCTTGCACTGCAGTTCTAATTATAATATATTTATTTTATTAAAGTACTGGCTACAATGTGAAAGTAGAAATTTCTTGTGATGCCCCCACTTGTAAAAAATGTTTCTTGTCCAAAAAGACCTGCTGCCTGAAAAAATGTTTCCGCATGGAAAAAACATGAAAAAAAGTAAAACAAAAACAAATACAAGACACAAGCATTAGATATTAGTATAAAGGATTTAGCTTTAGGGCTATGACTTAAATGATTGGTAAAGTTGTTTAGTTTTTACGGTAAGTTTAGAGATGACTGGAAAGTCTTCAACCAAGTAAACGAGCTTTTTAAAATAATGGAATCCTGTCCTTTAACAGCATCAAGTCACAGTTATCATCAAGTCAAGTATTTGCATGGCAACAACAAAAAAAAGGCTATGTTGGATGACTGCCTGACAATTTATGCTTATTAAAGCTTTGCCTCTACCAATGTGTCTTTATGGTACTTATGGTCACAAAGCTTTGCTACTTAAACACAGAGCAACAGGCACTTTGAGTAATAAGCATAAATCTGAGTAAAATAAATATAACAATACAATATTCATTGACAAGAAACAGAAGCATCTGGCAAAATCAAAGGACAGAGAAAAGCCATCTGTGTAATTTATGTGTCCTTCCACTCTTCATCCTGTACAGATACAACTCTGCCTTGCCTTGCTTGGACACATCCAGAGTCACTACATGGGGAGGGGTGTGCATGCTCTGATGGGTTGAAATCTCTTCTGGCTGACTGTGATGGCCACTGCACATTTGTCTTGCACTCAACCTCCAAAGAAATGGGGAAAACAAACACATACACAGGGATTTGAAACCAACAACCATAACAACAATAATTAAATAATATTTTTCATTTAGAAAGAATAAAAGATAGAGTTAATAATCTGGTGATTATTATGAATATTTTATGATTTTAAAATCTGAAAAAATGTCTGTCTGTCAGTCTCTAGTTTCAGTCTTAGTGATTTTCTACTTTGCCAAAAATTTAATTTTAAAAAAAAACGGACCAAAATGTGATGCAAAATGTAAAATAGACACACAATACAGCTGCTACACCTCAAAAAGAAGGGAATTTTAATATTAGTACTGCTACTCTTGAGCAGCTGACAAAAAGAAAGAACATACAATGCATTTAATCTATAACTTTGATTATTACAGTTATTTCTTTTAATTGTAAACCTCCATGTTTTTTCCAAATTATTATTTTTATGGAGGGATTATTAGGGGAAGAGCAACATTTTTTGAGCCAAAATTTGGGTAAAGTTGAGAGGTTGGCTATGCCTAATTCTATAAAGCAATTCTATTTTATTAATACCTCAACCTGTTAATGCAGTAAATCTGAACAAGGCCATATATATATAATATATAAAATAGTACTAACTAAAAATTGTAGAATTTGAGACAGTTGATAGAACAGCTCTTACTTTAACATTTGCATTCTGAAGAAGTTATGAGTCTGAAACTTTTTATTTTTTAGACTTCTGGCAAATCATTTAGGAATAAAAACTAAAATTTTATACTCTCAACCTTCCCTCTCTAAAATGAGGAACACTGTCCTTCCTGGCCTTAATGTGGAAAAAAATAAGCAAAATGTCATAGGGAGGGAGTATTTCCACCACAAACAGCTATGGAAAAGTAAATACATGCATTACATTCTTTTAGCAATAGGTGCGACCAAACTTTCAAATAACCGCGAGAATAGTGCTACCGCATTTTTAAGGATGGCATCCGAAAAACTTACAGAAAGTGGGACTTCAAGGTGCAGCAGTAACATATTTTAACACAACAAGAGTAATGGTGCGGGTTAATGCCCTCAAACAGTACAGAATGTTGTATAAGCCTCAAGCACCTTGTGCTCTTTTTTTTTTCTTCAGCTGTTGCTCAGACAACCTTGTCTTGGTATCCCTGTCAGGTACTTTCACAGTCATGATGAAAGACGCAATTAGAACAGACACCTGACTGGATTGTTTAACTGAGCGGTCCAGCATGACTTGTGAAGCAAGACAGAAAGATAATTACTTAAATAAAAATAAAACCACTGTGGGTTGAAATCGGAAAATGTACAAGCAAATGAGGTATGTTCTCAACCGTGTACTGCTTTTGCTGTATATTTTCTGATTCCAATTGAAACAGACATTTTTTTACCAAGCTATAGGTCTGCTAAAAAACAAAAAACAAGTTGTGGGGGGCACGCCCCTGCACCAAGGCCTAAATCTGCCATCTTGACATAGCTAAAGAATGCCTTGTGGTTATCTTTGGAGTCCATGGCAATTTTTCTTTCGAAGCTAGCCTTGGATGATTTTATGAGGGAACGTAGTTTCTTGCTGATACTGATCAGGGATGTCTTCCCTTCTTGGGATTTTACTCTTTTCTGTACTAGTTTCCTCCTTCTATTGTATAGCTTGTTTATGGCAGGGGTCCACCAGACTGGTTTCCTTTTCTTGGGGGAGTGAGTCTTGGTTTTGTTTGGGATAGCACAATCCATGCATTCTTGTAGGTGCCTGTAGAGTGCATTAGTAAAGGATTTTGCAGTTTGGACAGCGTTATCCTTTAGCATGGGGGCTTTGAAACTTCCCACCTCGGTCTTAAGTAATGTGAAGTTTACTTTTGAAAAGTTTTTCATGGTGGTTTCTTTGACCGGGGGTGGTGTTGGAATGTGGATATCCAGAGTGATTCGTTTATGGTCAGATCTATCCAGCGAGAGGTTGACCTCCGGTGTGGAACACCGGTTGCCCATGTTGGTGATGACCAGGTCTAATATGTTGTCACCTCTGGTGGGGGTGTTGATCAGTTGATCCAGGGCATTTGAGTGTATAAATTCTAGGAAATGTTGGGCAAGGGAGTTTGTACTTGAGTAGTTCTCCCAGTTAATGTGTGGGTAATTGAAATCACCCAATATCAGGGTGTTTGGTAGGACCTTTATGTTTCCCAGTGTTTCCAGGAATGCAGAGTGAAGGTCCTGGGACATGGTGGGTGATTTGTAGCAAGCTATAATTTGAATCGCAGTTTTGCCTGTTGTTAGTTGCATGTGGATAATCTCTGAAGCATTGTGCTGTGCCACTAACCTGGAGGTGTGGGTATCCTTGATGAATATGGATACTCCCCCACCTTTTCTATTTCGGTCCGGGTTTTGTGGCCAAAATGTATGGTATGAGTTGTAGCCTGGTAGTGCTGGGGTGCTGTCTGGAGCCTTAAACCAGGTTTCTGTTACTGCACATATATCAATTTTCTCCATACTGAGGAGTGCCTCGAGTGCATGCATTTTGAGGTTTAGACTTCTGGCATTGAGTAGCATTACCCTCATTTTTTTGTTACTTTTGCTATTAACGGCAGTGGGTTTGCCTTTTGAGCCTTGTCTAAAAAAGGCACTTTGGGGGTGGCAAGAGCCCTGGCCAGTATTCAAAAGCCTAAGGGTGACAGGTGCAAGTCATCTCTAGCGAAGCAGCGTGACTTGTCGAGCATGTCATCTCAGGGGAACAGACACTGGATCCCCTTTGAATGACACCAGAAGCTTAGCCAATTGTTGAAATTGATATTTTTTTTCTCTATACCGTGGTATCATTCTTGGTGAGGGCAAGATGCTACTCAGGGTCAGGGTCATACCGGCCTGGGCTACGTGATCAGAGAGCTCTCCATGTCTCTTTTCATGTAGTCCAGGGAGGTACGACTCAGGTCTTTCACACCAAAATGGACAATGACAGAGTCTTTTTTGTACTTGTTCTGGAGTGACCTGAGTGCTTGTGTTATGTGGCTGATCCTGGCACCCGACAGGCAGATAACAGTAACCTTCTCCGTGTTCAGTCTAGTGAGTGGGACGTCAGTGTGCCTGACTATAGAGTCACCTATTACTATCATCTAAAAGACTGGTAGTACAAACTGTCAAATCCAACAACTCAGCTGGTGACTCCCTGTTCGCCAACTCTGTTGGCAAAGCTTGGAACTCACTGCCTGCTGACATTACTCTAGAGACAACCTTAATTCAATTCAAGAAAAGTCTCAAGCAGTATTTCAATTCTCATTGGTTATGCCCTTGCTCCAAGCCCGACTAAATCTTTAGATATACTTGTGTACCGGTACTATTTCTCCTGCAATTTATTTGTGTCTTAATTTGTTAAACCATATCATAGGTTTCTGATATTGCATAAATTATATACCTCAACAGAGTATGTAAACAGTGCTTAATTTGTATTATGTTGTGTTTGCTTTTGTAACTACCTTGGAGCTTTTCTCCCCAGGCCTCTGCTGAAAATGGACATGTATCCAGTCGGACTCTCCCGGTCAATAAATGTAAAATAAAATAAAATAAATAAATAAATAAATAAGTTTACTTTTAAAGTAACAGCATCTAAAAACAGCACATAAAAAAGTAGCAAGTAAAAACAAAAAAGTGCAGAATAATACATGTATCTACTTTTCTTTGCCTTTAATACTGGATTCAGAGTACATGGTCATTGAGAACCATTCCCCTATGTGTTCCTAACCTTAAAATCCACTGTAATTCTGTATTTTCTGTCATATTTACTAAGTCCCCCACCCTCACACTCAGTCACAACCTGTAAAACTTGAAATACAAATGTATGTGTGTTGCCATTTGTTAATGTGTGTTTTGCTAAAGCACTACAATCATTCCTTCTTCTCATACAGTACAAATGATCCTGCACTCTCTCTTTCAGTTTCCGGTTGGTTTTTACCTATATAAAATTTAAAACACAAAACACAGTGTGCTGCATAAATAACATTCTGTGTATTGCAATCTGCTGAAACCCTAAGTTTCCATAATTAGCCTGTCTCTAGATGCTTGAAATACAAAGACTGATCAATATAGTCACAGTATGCACATTAATGACACGTGTACCCCATTGCCTTTCTCCTGAATTATGATATAATCTAGGATAACATAACCGTTGTTTAAGGCTCTTTTTGTTTTTATACACAAAAATAGGCTGTTGGCCTACCAGCTCTTTTACCTTCTCATCAGTCTGTAATATATACCGATTACTTCTGACCACTTCCCTAATCCTATTCATCTCTGATGTATATGTAATAACTATGGGCATTTTCACGGAACTGCTTTTAATGTACTTAACTGTATCATTTCATTGTGAAAAATAGGACTTGGCCCTCCCTCAGGGATGCCAGATGTCCCTATTTGAGCTGGATTGTCCCAGGATCATCAACCCGATCACGAGTCCCGCACTGCCAGTTTAAATCCCGGCGAAACAGCCTCCGCTTTTTTTTTTTTTTTTGATTGGCCTGTATACCGGCATACGGGCCAATTAAAAATCGCTAGACATGGAGCTGCTTGTGTTTAATGCAGAACATCAGGCAGTTCCGCATTAAACACAGCTCCATTTTGAGAGTTGTTTGATTGGCTCGTATACCGGCATACGGGCCAATCAAAAAATGATAAACACGGAGCTACTTGTGTTTAATGCGGAACTGCCTAATGTTCCGTATTAAAGAGAAGTAGCTCAGTAGTTCCGTGTTTAAAAGCTCCGTGTTTAAAATACGCAGGACGATGACATTCTTTCCTGTGAATGCTGGTGGTTAGACCAGTTCCTTGCTTGACTATAGTTACATCCAAAAAATCAATTTTACTCATGGATTTGCTTAGGGTGAATTTAAGAAAGTTACTGATGGTCTTCAAATATTGAGTATAGAGTTCTAAACGCTCTTCATCCCCCTGCCAACCTATAAAAAAGATCATCCACAAAACCTCGATATATTATTATATGTGGGTTCAAATTATTTAGAATGTATTGATATTCTCATTCCATCATTACTAAGTTGGCACAGGAGTTCACACAACTAGTGCCCATAGCAACTCCTGTTTTTTGTCAGTAGCACTTGTCTTTGAAGAAAAATATGTTATTGTCTAGAACTAATTCCAGAAGTAGATAGAATAAGTCCACTTGTTTTGATTCAAATTTTCCATATCTATCTAAGGCACTTTTCACCATCATTATCCCCTCCTGATTAGGAATACATGTAAATAATGAGAACACATCTAGAGTTGTCAGGACCTCAGTGCTTTTACTGTTCTTTCCATTGGTTGCATTATATAGGTCCCTTAAAAATGTTCTGTATCCCTTAACACTACCTCAGATTCATCCAAAACCTTTCTAAGTTGTTTATCCAGAAGCCTAGAGATAGGCTCTGTCAACCAGCCCCACCCACTACAATGGGTCTAAACGGGGGCCTCGTGGGATGCTTATGTGTTTTTGGTAACCTATGCATTTGGGGTATAAGTGGATTCTGTACTATAAAATAATCATACAGTTCCTTAGTGATAAGTCCTAAATTCAGACATTCTAATAAGCAGTTGTCAAGCCTGCGTGCAGCAGCAGCCTTAGGTCAGCTGGTGCCCTAGGCAAAAGGGCTCCACAGCGCCCCTCCCACACCACCCAGGTGCCCCCAACCTGGTCTACCTACACCAAATAAATACTGGAAAAGCGCCCCTGCTACAGCGGCGCCCTAGGCGGCCGCCTAGTTGGCCTATGCCTAAGGCCGGCCATGTCTGCGTGTCAAGTCATGCACCATTACTGCATCAATACTAACACAAGTGTTTAAATCACGAAGCATAGTAGACATACTGTGAATCAAGAACAACCACTGGTTCCCCCCTTATCTGCTGGATGAATAACAATATTTGTGTTGCGTTACATTTCTAACAAGGCTTGTCATTCATGTTTAGTTAAATTATCTGAGCTACCATGCCTACTCAGTTCCTGTGACTGAAAAGCTCATACAGATCATTTTCGCAGGCTGATAAGAAAAATTCAACAGCAGGAGGCAATGCTGGTACAAATGTACTTGGCTTTCTAAATAATTTAATTTCATTGTTTTCATCATCATTACCAAACATTAGTTTTAATGATAAATTATGTGCAAATAGACGAAACTGAACAACAAGTTATGTAATGTCATCCCCAGTAGTAGGGACAAAAGTCAAACCTTTAGTCAGCAGCAATACTTCTGCTGCTGTTGAATTGTAGCTGGAAATGTTCCAAACTAAACTCCTTGTTCCAACCTCCACATTTTCTTGATGGTTGTGGTTTGGTTGGATGGCAGCAGCTCCTTCCTCTTCTGGCCCCCTCTGTAGTTGTCTAAATCATGAGACGTCCTTCTGGTACTGCAATATGGCAGAGGTAATCCTGGAAAAAAAGAAGATGAAGATTCCAGTTGGGGCTGAAGTATTTTATGCCTCACAACTGGACCTATTTCCGCTGTCTTTGGTATCGGAACTACATTACTCAAACCTTAATACTCCCCTACCAGAGTGGAGTATGTAGACATCTGTGGCTCTGGTGATGTCACTCTACCTCCGTCACCTGGATTCATTAGTTCATCTGTCACCACTTGGTGACTAATGTGACTGGATGATAGTACTTCCTGATTCAGTGTTCTATTCATTAGACACCAATTATTCGGCCCTTCAGCTTCAGAAGTGCAAGAATTTTTTGCACTAAGTTCCTGTCGAGTTTGTACCCTTGGGCCAAGTAAAACTTGTTGTTTGAAAAAATCATTAATGTCCCTTGTCAGTTTCTTCTGTTTTTGTTGTAACAATCGTTTTTCATATCCCATGACCTTTTCAAGTAGGTCAGTGGAATAAATATCTGCTGCTGCTTCACCCACTGCACTAGTTAAGTCTTTTTGCTGTTGAGATATGTTATCATACAGCTCAAGTTCTACAGGCTAAAAAAGTCTATTAACAGTTTCAAATAAGCCCAACCAGTGTTTAAATTAATCTGTTGCCATTGAGCCAACAAAGAAGGATACATGTCACCATAAGTAGGCATGTTAAGGACTCGTAAGCCTCTAGGTATAACATTCATATTTAAACATGCCTCAAAGTGAAAATATTGACATTGTAGTCTTTTATACTTGTATAGGTCATTCTCCAAAGTACATTTTAAATTTTAATCTGATAGTCATTTATTTCAGGAACTTCAAAAAGAACATTAAACAAAATGTTTATGTTATCCTAGATTATATAATAATTCAGGGGAAAGGCAATGGGGTACACATAAGTGTCAGGAATGTGCATACTGTGACTATATTGATCAGTCTATGTATTTCAAGCATCCGGAGACAGGCTATTTATGAAAACTTAGGGTTTCAGCAGATTGTAATACACAGAATGTTATTTATGTAGCACACTGTGTTTTAAATTTGATATAGGTAAAACCAACCGGAAACTGAAAGAGAGAGTGCGGGATCATTTGTACTATATGAGAAGAGGGAATGATTGTAGTGCCTTAGCAAAACACACTAACAAATGGCAACACACATGCATTTGTATTTCAAGTTTTACAGGTTATGACTGAGAGTGTGGGGGGGACTTATTAAACATGACAGAAAATGTATAATTACAGTGGATTTTAAGGTTAGGAGCACATAGTGGAATGGGTCTGAATGACCATGTACCCCTGAAACCAGTATTAAAGGCAAAGTTTTTAAGTTACTGCATTTTTTTAATTTTTTTTTTTTATTTTTATCTGATAATCTGTCTCTCTCTTAATTAGTTTAATTGTTATTGGATGTTTTAAATGGAGCTGAGCCAGACCCTTTTTAGTCTGTGTGAAGTGAAGCTTGTCAGTGAAGTACTTTTCTTTTTGCTTTATCTTTTGCTGCAGCTGTCCTGTAAAAAATTTAAATGAATTTTAACAGGTGGTTATGGTTATTTTGCTGACAAGTTTGAATTTCAATCATGAAGCTTGCTCTTATTCTTTTTTTTTACATTTACATGATTTTTGGGTAAGAGTGCTTTACCTGGCAGTGTGTTTTTCTTTGGTCAAAAGTAAATAAATGTATTATTCTGCACTTTTGTGTTTTTACTTGCTACTTTTTTATGTGCTGTTTTTAGATGCTGTTACTTTAAAAGTAAATGCCTTGTGGATCAATTAGGATTCTTCATTGTTATCTTAATTAATACTAAAATGTAGTATAAAAGTAGTTCATTTGCTTTACTTTTTTGTCTGATGAAGTGGTGGTGAACACTGCGAAAGCACTAACTTTTAATAAAACCTGTGGATTTTACAACTGCTAAGCCTAGCCTTTCTGTTACTAGCTGTGGTTTTGCTTCTATTTGATTCAGTTTAGTGATTTTTCAAATAGGGATCTGTAAGTCGTAAGTTCTTTAATAGAAATTATGCTTCATAATAATCTGTTTGGGTCACAAATACTGTAGACAGTTTGGAGTGGTAAAAGGAGCAGCTCTTGCAATTTGGTGTTAGGCTCTTGAGCGACAATATTTGTATATGATAATGTTTAGTTTCAGTACCTTAAGATGTAACAATTATAATGATGATTTTTCTTTTTTATTCTTGTATTTTTGAATGACTTTATCAATTTTTAGAATGTGTAGATGCAAATGCTGTTTTTTTACATTAAAATGGCATCAGGCCATCTTCAGCTGTTAATTATTTTACCATTCAATTCACATAGGGTAATGAAAGAAAATCGTTTGATTCCAACATTTATAGAAAAGACACATATAAATAACTAGTTATATTTCCTAGATGTCACCTTAATGTTATTAAAATATGGTGATAAAAATGATTTTATAAGGCTGTCATTTGACTACTGAAGATGAAGTTCTTCAATGTAAAGTTGAACACATAGTGAGCTCATGCAGCGAGTTTATGATGAAAGCAGGGTAGGGATCCTAGCTGATGAAGTCAGCATGTATCATCCCACTTCATCAATTTCAGTAGGTAATATGAGTTCAAAAAGTGTCAGTGCTAGACATTTTTCATATACTTTTGTAGTGACCTGTTCAATTGACAGTTTTGAGGTTAAGTATATCATTAAGAAAACTTGGAAACAAGTCTGAGTAAAGTGAATTGTCTAATATTGATGGACTAGGTCTTTTTATTAATAAAAAAGTGTTTCATATAAATCACATACCTGAGATTGGGGGAACCCCTATTTGTAGTGTCACTGATAAACCAAGGGGCACTTTCACTTGTATTCATCACTCACCCAGCAGATTTGTACTAATGGCCATTTTGTGTACCTAGAGCATGTGAACAAATTGTTTGGAGCAAGCAGCCACTGGTAATTACCACTCAAGTGATATTGTATACATTACGAAATGCTTATCCTGTGTTGTCTTCTATACTGGAAAAACATCTATGAGACTGGCCATAAGAAGGTGAAAGAGAATATATTCAGTTAAGAACAAAAAAAAGGACAATGTGTGTTATAGCCTGCCCTGGGTTTAAGAAGTTTCTGTTCTGTTCTGTGTGATAGCTCATGTCAGGATGGATTGTAAAGGGAGAGATTACAAAAGTCTGTTACAAGTTAAAAATTTGCAGTGGCAAGTCAGATTGTAACCGGACAACGGCGGCCTCAAAGATCCTATGAATCTGTTTACTAATACCTAAATCTATCACATCATAATTACTCTCTATGAGTTCACATGATCATTTTAAATACATTTATGCAAGCTTATAGCTCTTTTGTGGTATCACATGACTTGAAATCCTATATGATGGGTGAAGGGGTACTGTTTCATACATGGACGGTCAATTTTCCCAAGGATTATCTAGCTAAACTATACTAAACATGTCAGGGAATTAATATATAATCAGACGAAACAAATAAGCATTGGTCTAATTTATTAATTATCAGTAATGCTGTCACTGGGAGACATTCATCTATAATCGATACTGGTGAGAAATAAGGAAAATGCTGCAATTTAGGAAGCAACTGAATAAAACCCTTTCTGATGGAGCAGAGGATAAAGCCATGTAGGTCAGGAAGGAAATTGCCTCTATGTAATGCTCACAAAAAGCACCTTAGTCCAAGAGGAGAACCTAAAAATGAGGAGAGTAAGTAACTATAAATATCTCCGGTCTTCAGCCAGTGAAAGGAAAACTGGCAGATGCTCTTAGTCCTTTTCATTGGAGTCAGGCTACTGAACTTCATGCCGTACTACTCTGGTATATGCTTGCCGATTCTGTAGACTAGTATGGGTGCATTAGTGTTCTTAAGTGTATCTACGTCAAAACTGAAATGAGACCATGCAGTCCAGTTTGCCAACAAATAAACCACAAACTGGATAAAACGACAATTTTTCTTCACGTCTTTAATATGATTTGCCAGCCTATGTGTGCTTAGTTTAAAAATTCTTTAAGTTAAAGAAAAACAGACATTTTGTAGATTTATGTTATGTGAATGCTATTTTTAGCCTTTTATTGTCAGGGGGGTGGCCATGGTGGTGCAGTGGTTAGTATTGTCGCCTCACAGCAAGAGGTTCTCCGGTTTGATCCTCGGCTGGGGTGCCTTCTGTGTGGAGTCTGCATGTCCTCCCTGTGGTCACGTGGGTTTCCTCCAGGTGCTCCGGTTTCCTCCCACATCCCAACGACATGCTGCAGGTGGATTGGACACTCTAAACTGGCCCTAGGTGTGAGTGCATGTGTGTGTGTGCCTTCTGTAGAAGGTTGGGTGCGGGGCTGGCAACTCAACACTGTAAAACTCCACTGCCAATCATGAGCGGACAGGTGATCCTCTGTGGAGACCCCTAACCGGGAAAAGTCGAAAGAAGAAGAAGAAGTCTTTATCGGAAGGAGGGGTAGTGAGCTAAGCTGACGTATGATTTAAAAATACATCCTCTCCTTAAAACAGATATATAAAAGGGTTTAATTGCTTCTAGGTAAAATTATGGTAGCATATATGAAAGAACCTAAACTGCAAACATTATTTTCCTGATAGCCTTTTGACTGTTTTGCTAAGAGTTAGTTGACAGTGCCATACAGGGTTTACTTAGCTCTTATCATTGCAGCTGTTTATTGGAGCAGTTTTTATAACATTGGCCTTTTCATCAGGTTTCTCTAGTGATCTTAACTTCTAAGGCATCAAGTTAGGAATGTCTATAAATTATATATCACTTTAGGGTTATATCTCCATTGTTTCTTCAGAACCACCAGCTGTCTTAGTTAAGATCTTATATCTCTGTTCTTGACAAGGGTTCTAGGAGTACTCTCTGGAAAAGCATTTATGAGGTTCCATAATATATCACTCATTTTTTTTTTTTTTTTTTTTACAAATAAGACTAAATGAGTGGGAATCCATCAATTTTCCTCCCTTGGCCTTGCTGACATATTTATTATTTACAGCTTTTATCCAGGTAAGTAAATTGGTCGAAGCATACTTACATGGCTTACAAGTGATCATGCTTTCTTTGATTTGGCCTTGCTACTTTGCCTGGATGTTTAATAGGAAGTTTAGGAAAGGTTAGTCACTGCTATGAGGAAGGTTTTTCATAAGTTGAGGTATAGGTTAGATTTCAGCCTGCAACTTTGTAAAAAGTAGGCTTGCGCTGATTTGAAATCTTCTTACAAACCATTTTCTTTTACATGAGATAGCACTAATCCAATTTTGAACTTTTCAATAGAAGGTACACATTAACTTGTGTTATTTTGGTATGTATTTGCACAGTCTTGTACTACGTGTAGATTGCATCTTGTTTTAAGAACTTCTAATTTTACCCAGTTTGATGTTGCCATTTCTTTCCCCAGGGAGTTAAGAAACTTGCATCTCAAATGTTATGAGCTTTATAAAGACACTTGGCTCCTCTAATTTACATTATAAGTTCTTTCAGTATTTGTTATTTAGTTCTCTGATAGGTGGACTGGACCTCAGGGGCTACAGTTTCATTATTGAGAAAATAAACAGCATATGAACAGCATATGAAAATCACAGAGTATAGCAAGTAAAACATTCCTTCATTCATTTTCTAATTATTATTTAATCCATTTCAGGGTTGCAAGGAAGCCAGAGCCTCTTGTGACTTACAGTGGGCACAAGGCAGAGAAACTATTCCTGAAATCCCTAAGGACACAGATACCTTCAACAGGACCTGATGCAGACAATCAGCAGGTTCCAGAACAATGGACTAAAACTCAGTGTGAAAAAAATACATAATAGTGACCTTTGAAAAGGCAGCCACACCTGGAAATTAGCACATTGTTAATACACTCTAAAAGTAGACCCAGTGGTCATGGATCTGTGAACACATGCTGTCAGTAACTTGACCTTTGACCACAATGTGCCTACTGTGGTGAGAAAAATAATTCCATGTTTTACAACTTATAAGTAAGGGCATTGCATCCAGGTCCAAGGAGGTCATTGTTTCCCTGGACCCAGCTCTCATCACACTAATCATCAGGTACAATGCTCCCTTCAGCATATGCCTGACTAGGCACGTCATGCAACACCATGAGAGACCATAAAATAATACAGGGAGTAAACAGAAAGTCCTAGGAGAACTGTCTCAAAGTCCTACCCCTGTACTCAGTCTCCTACAAACTGCTGTCTATGCCCAGCCTATAAGGCATCCTCTGATCTCACACTGATGGATTTTGATCCCACACTGGTGGATTTTTTGCACAGCCACAAAACAAATAGCATCAGAAATACCAGTTCTAAGGACCTAAAATCTCATATGTGACATAAACAGGACATGTTGGAGAAAGAGGCATGTGTCTCAAAGGGTATCCCTTCCCTGCAATAGGCTTTCCATCAAGGTGAAGCAAAGCTCATCCATTACCTCATAGAATGTAACTTGGATCAGTGGATGTGAAATCTCAAATTTACATCTGGTTTGGCACCTGTAGCCTGTGAACACTTGATATGTACAAACCTGTATTATAACCATAACATTCTGTGGGCAAATAGCACATCAGCAATATTTGGGTAAATTTCAGGTAAGACTGACTAGGCTTAAAACTGCTCTTGGCCCAATACCTATGAAGCTATGCATGGAGCACACACATATATTCAAGCATACATAGCATGCATGACTATGGGCAGTTTAGAGGATCACTAATTCATTCCCACCATATGTTTTGCATGTAGGAGAAAACTGGAGCCCCTTCAAAAAACCATACAGGGGAGAACATGCATATAATGCACTAAATACTCATTTGTAATGAGTAGATGAGTTGTCATGTAGCAAGAGCTCAGTGATGCTTCCCTTTCATTACATTATTTGCTTTAGATATCTGAATAATTTCACTGAATCAGTAGTAAGTCTATGTGGTGGCATGAAGGTAATGTTCTTGGAGCAATTGTAGCTGGAGATTAGCTAGAGTCTGTCAAGATCAAAGCTATTTGGGATGGCCCACCACTATTTCCAAGAAGCAGATGATGGCATTCTTAGGGACAGTGGGGTACTATAGGAAGTCTGTCCTCCACTGTAGTAAGATAATCACTCCCCTTACAGAACTTACCAGAAAGAGTAGGCCATATCTTAAATATTACGATAATGGAACAGCTAGTATTTGTTAAGTCAGTAATTAGTGAATAAAACTTGAGTTTAGCTTTTGATCTCTGATAGGTATATTTTTTCCACACTTTTCTCTTTTCTGACAGAAGTAGTGATATAATAATATTGCAACAGGCATGCACGTTTTGTCATTCAGTCATAGGTTACTGATCCCATGTGGACAATTGGTACAAATGCATTCAATAAAGGTGTTTTTGTGTGATTAATTGAGTCTTGTTGTCTCAACTACATTGTAAAAATGATCAGCTTTGATAATTTTATAGTTGGATTTTCTAGTGTTTTAAAATTATCAGGTACTCATCTTTTATTCTTAAAGGTATAGTACTGTATGATACCGTAGATTCAGTGGGGTCCTTCATGTCAGAGAGTGTTGTAGCATTGAATAATATGCAAAAGCATCATCCATACTGACGTATATTGACAATGTGCTTTCACAGAGTAATCATTCGAGATTTAGTTTGGATGAGTGTAGAAAAGCTGCAAACAACAAACACCCTATTATTCTGTCGATAAGAAGGATTGTGGGGGTTGAATGTGCTAATAAAGTTTTTCTGGATATTATTTGATGCTGTTCTTTAGTGAAAAGTTACTGTACATCTAAACAATATGTGTCATCATAAATACAAAGAGAACCTGCACTGAAACAGTGATAAGCTTCAAATGCATGGTGGTTATTCTGCATTAAGACTTGACCTTTGCCAGTCATGTCAAAACTATAATGGCTATAAGGGAGCAGGGACATGTGAACATGAGAAAGGATGACAGTGAAGGCCATGGCATGTTTTATGGTAATGACTGGATTTTTTATATGTTCATAGGATGATACTAGCTATTGGCCCAGAGGCCCTTATAAGCCTAGCCAAGAACTTCACCCATGTTCCCTCAAAGTCAGCACCCATTTCCCCTGTCCAGCAGGGACACAGGTGAGATCCCAAGGATATATTTACTGTTTCCCATCCAGTCGTCCAGGTTCCTCTTAAAGAGGGCTACATATTTTCTCTGCTTGACGTGGAGAGGGAATCTATTCCACAGACAGGGGAGTCTTTGGGACACAAATCTATCCCGCCAACAAGTTCTATTAATGTCACAGACCAGGTTAAGGCCTTGCTTGCAGGTAATTTTAATTAGAATTTATATGGTTCAGTATATGACAAGAAGAATACCTCTTGGGATGGGGGACCCAAAGGTTGATTGCGACCTGCAGGGTGCCTTGTTAGTATTATATATGGAACTCATTTAGTCATGTAGTTAGTGAAATAGGATTGATTAAACTAAAATAATAGAATACTTAATACTAACACTTCATTTGGATAAGAAATTGACAAATGTAGAAAAAAAGATTTAACTGTCTTGGATGGGAGCAACGAAAGATAGTAGAGTGTGGAGTTCACCATTAAGTTGTCATTTGACAGCAGGCAAGTCACTGGATTGCCTGATAAACTGACTGAAGGTATGAATGAAGGTGGAAAGGGAACACTAATCATTTTGTCACAAAATGTCTGGATATAAATTCACGGTATTTGCTTTTATGTATAAGATGGGATAGAGGTGCATAATGTTACAGATTAGGGATGTATGTCACATAGTCAGAAAGACTGGGCATGGGAAAAGCTGGGACATTGATGACATTTATTAGTAATAAAGGGTATATTTCTGTTGCATGATATGAGATGGCAATGATAAGAATAAACAAGAATGCATCCATCTCACATAGGAGATTATACGTGTATTTAATCTGACTAGAGGATAATTCATATTTAATGCCATTACAGCTTTGAGTTCTTGAAGTTATGAGACAGAAATATTAATGGTATAAAGTCAAAATAATCATTGAATGACAAACTAGAATAAGAGAAACATTGAAGTATGTGCATGATTGCTTTGTATAAAGGTTAGGTTTTAGGATAAAGGTTCAAAGAATATGTAAAGTTTAGTGTTATTGTTAATGGCTGCTCTCCATGTTTTTTTTTTTTCTGGGTTTAATCAATATTTTGCAGAATGATCAATTTAAAGCAGATGTTAGTAAAGGTGAATTGCGTTTAAATATTATAACGGCTAAAACTAATGTTGGCACTGTGTGCTGTACTAAATAGCCTAGCAGATTATAGCACTTTCAAACTGGTTCCTACAGACTACAGAATTCAGTGGCGTAGCTTGGGGCTGGGGGGTGAGAGGGGTGGTGGTTCACCCCAGGCTGCACTTTTTAAAAAATGAGAAGCTGTTGTGTTGCAGTTTTTTTTTTTTTTTGACTGTCTGGAATTAAGGGACACTGTCCAGAAAATGGATACTGCCTGTTCCAGATAGCACATTGTCCGGAAAAATATAAAATGTTTCTTTTTAATTAAAAAATTATACTTTTTAAGGGCATTCTTCTTTAAGAATGCTCTTTGTATACTGTTGCACAGACACAGAAGCCAAGATTGTTGTTTACATCTTTGTCCACGTGGGTGGAATTTGAATTCCAGAAGACATTTGGACTGCACAGTGGGCTACCACCAACAGTTGGGCAAGTGAGAAGTGTGTGTGTGTGTGTGTGTGTGTGTGTGTGTGTGTGTGTGTGTGTGTGTGTGTGTGTGTGTGTGTGTGTGTGTGTGTGTGTGTGTGTGTGTGTGTGTATGTGTGTCTATACAATGTACAGTGTGCATGTGTTTACATGTAGAGTGGAGACAGAGTGGTAAAGTGATCATGCAAAGTTCCATAAAAATATACATTCAAACTTTGATCGTTCATCTAGTTCATTTTGATAAGTTAGCAGTTGGGACCTCTGAGTATAGTCTAGCCTTGAGATCACATGTACTTAAAAAATGGATATGTTCTTTTCCCTCATGTGGAATATAAATTGCAGCATCACACAAGGGTTGCTGGGGAATTCCTCCTTGAAACAAATGCTATGTAGGGCTTGGAGTGCAAATGGAATGAGACTTTGTCAGACTCAGGCAAATTTTAATGTGACAAATATCCAACTAGTTTATATGCTTCAGTGAGCAGATAAATCTGGAATGTCTTTCAGCATCTTATTATTTTGGGGGCTGAATGATTAAAAAAATGCATTCCAAACCTAGGGATACCTACAGGATTGACAGAAACTGTTAAAGTGATTTCAGTTATCCAGTCTCAGAGTCAAGTCACACAGTGTTACTGATGTGGGATGGAGGCACTGAGAATAACATACATTCTGGGCTGTACCTTCTGAATGTCTGAGGAAGGTAACTGTGAACTGCAGAACAGTAAAATAAAGTGCAGTTATGGGGAATATATACTAACAACCCTCCCCCACCCCCACCCCCAGCAAAATGCAGTATCTCGGAGCATTTTAACTTATTTTAGGTACAATGATATTTGAGTTAGAATATATAAATAGTGGGGCTAGTGGGCAGCAAAAACTTAAAAAATGTAACAGCAAGGTTTGTATTCTGCTTTTACTTTTTAAAAGATTGCAGCTTCATTGTTAAAGTATTGGAACTTGTAGCATGGGGTCTCATATGTCCTCCATGCAGTCTATTTTAGAACCTACCTCCCAGGACTCACAGGTAGTGATCTAGAACTGGGTTTGCCAAGCTCAGCATTGGGAGGAGGACCATACTGCATGTATATCATGAGTGGGATTCCTACCACCTATATGTGAAAAGGATAGTCTCTACAGAATAAAATACATTAAATGGTATATTACTTCCCTGACAGCAAAGTGAACAGACACAAGGTTATGTATGCCAATAGTTTACTCAGAAGAACTATAAACAGAGAGAGAGAGAGAGAGAGACACCAGTCTGTATAACACAGATGTTGTACAGGAGACAATAGCACTGGTTTACATTCAATAGTATATCTATCCATCCACATCCCCTTGTTTCCATTTTTGTACATGATCTCAGGGTCTCAGTTCAACAGTGACAATCATCTAAAGCCAAGGTTCACCCTGCTGTGGTTGTTCTTCCACACCACACACTCATACACCCTCACACCTATGGCCAGTTAGAGTGTCCAGTCCACCTATTATATGTCTTTGGAATGTGGAAGGAAACCAGAGCATTTGGAAAAAAATGTATGACAGACTTCCAAAGAATTGTAAAATATTACAGGGAGAGGTTTGCCTTTCGGATGCATTTTCTCTGCTGTAGAAGTGGAATGACATATGGGAACTTTTGAAGTATGTTAGGTCTAGGAAATGTGAAGTCTGGTAACTGTCATCATGATATTGAAGGCCACAGGGATTACTGAGTTGTGAGAAATGTTTATGTGAATGAAGAGGATGCAAGAAAAGGTAGTAATATACAAGATTCACGATAACAAAACAAAGAAAAAAACAAGACATTCAGAAATTAAGTGACTTGTAGCACTGGCAGATGAAAAGAAACAGGCAATGTTGGATGTTGTTTCACACTGAAAATAAGCTTCACCAATAACTCTTACTTACTTATGGCCAACATGATGAAGACACTTGAGGTAGCGAAGCAGCAGTAGGACTAACAAATAATCTCATCTTAATTCAAATATCCTATTAGACAATGACAGTGCTGGAAATGTGGCGATAATTTGTCAATATAAACTCAAAACAAATCTGGAAGAACAGTCAATGTAAACATGATACCTACATTAAAGTACATGAAGAAACATGTTAATGGTGATCTGGATTCAATAGCTGAAACTGCATTAATAATAATGATTGTATTCCCTTAACAGATTTATGCCAAAATTTCTGAAATCGAGCACTCCTATAGGCACATCTTTAGAATCCTGGAAAATTCAAGATTAAAAACATAAACCCAACAATTATAATTTTATAGCAATGTTATAAGAAGTATAAACAATAGTATTATTTAGCAAAAAAAATCTTTAAATAATAAACGTCTTTACATTAACAGTCATATTATCAATAGTGTTAATATATGATACTGGAAAAAATCTAGAGTTACATTTTGGTCTAAATTTTCACATCTTCCTGTATCTTAAAAAGCATTCATTTAGAGGGATAGTATCAGTAGCAATGTATTTACCAAAACTGGAGTTTTACAAAGCTGCTAAAATTTCCTTTTTGATGGCATGTTTTCATAAAGATTTAAATTAATATGAAAAATGTGACTGTTTGCACAATTAATGATACAATCAGCATTCAGTTCTTCAGGGGTAATCATCTGAAATGTTGGAACCCACGAGAGTAAGTCCTAAAATTTGCAGACTGAATGGCTAAAAGATTGGACCCACATTGGGTGAATGTTTCATTTTGGTGAGTGTACATACTAGGAAATGTTACTGAAGGTTCGTTTGGGGAAATGTTTCATTTTGGTGCTTGTGCATACAGCAACATTTTACTGAAAGGGTTGTTTGGGTTAATGTTTCATTTTGGTGCATGTGTATACATAGACATATTACTGAAGGGGTCGCTTGGGCAAATGTTTCATTCTGGTGATTGCACATACCTCAACATTTCACTGAAGGGGTTGCTTGGGTAAATGTTTCATTTTGGTGTTTGTACATACCTGGACATTTTACTGAAGGGTTCGCTTCGGTGAATGTTTCATTTTGGTGCATGTGTATACCTGGACATACTAATGAAGATGTTGCTGGGGGAAATAATTCATTGTGTATCAGGGAAGTACTTGAGCATACATGATCAGACTGCTGAAGTGACCGCTGGGCAAAATAATTTATTGTGTCATTTTAGTGCATGTGCATACACAACACAAACTAATGAAGGGGTTACTGGGGAAAATAACTAATTAGTGTGCAAGGAAAGTGCTTGTGCATACTTGGACAAACAAGTTTGTGGATTGCAACTCCAATATCAAAGGTGAGGCATCGCTTTTAACAATGCATGTAAGTACCATCCTTTTCACCTTTTGTATGACTATGATGTGTATTATGTTTTACAGGGGGCTGCAAACTCAAAGTCAGACCCAGGCTGCACAAACACTACCTATGCCACTGACAGAACTGTAACATTTTTCAGCAGGTAACTCATACAGAACTCGGCACTAAGATTTTGAAACACCTTGTCTGGCTGGAGGATCTAAAGAGAATTCATTTCCGCCAGATCTGCTCTTCACACATACAAAAGTGACACAGGTCTTCAGTGACAGACATACCAGCATTGTACTTCCCAAATAGGAACTCCTACTCAGGTACTGACTTCAAGTACAGAAGTGGGCAGTACTTTCAAAAAGCATGGAAATCCTTATTATAGACCGCTTCCACCCAAGGAATATTCTCCATTATATTGTACAAAATGAGCAAGATGTCTCTTCTTCAAAGTAACTGTTATTTGAAATTCTAAAAGGCAAAAATAGCCATTACAGTAGCATCACATAACTTTTCTAACAATATAGCCTTTATTTTAATCATCTAAAAGTTCAGGGCAATAGTTAAGCACCTAAAACATGTGGTAATAAATATATAGCCTATCCTTTCTTTAATTATGAAGAGTGTTACATACTATATGTGTGTGTGCATATACATTTATTATATATATATGGATCTACTTTGATTCACTGAAAACTCATTTCACTGAATTTCAATTTACCCTCAAAAATCACTGAAAGCTCAAATCACTAAAAACTCATTTCACCGAATCACATTTCATTGAATGTAAGTACTGTTGGGCAAATAAAACATATATGCTCTTTTCCACACTGTAGTGTGATCCTGGAGTTAGTATATATAGTTATAGGGGTGGGGAGCATGTGTGTGTGTATAATACATATACCTATATATGTGTTGTGCTACTTTTGTTGAGCTGTGCTTTGGTCAACATCTGTTTAGGCAACACAATTTGGTCGACTA
>NC_056734.1:411226460-411258960 GCF_019279795.1 Protopterus annectens
TTAGACAACTTGCTTATTTTTGAAGAGTCTTTTCAAAGTGTCAGGAATCTCTCTCTCTCTCTCTCTCTCTCTCTCTCTCTCTCTCTCTCTCTCTCTCTCTCTCTCTCTCCCCCTTGGGTGAGAGATTTCTTAAACAGGCTGAGATTGCAAGAGAACATTCAAACTTCTTTTTTGACTCTTTCACACAGGATTGTGTTCCTGGATGGGTGCCTGCTAGACACACAATTCAAAGACTTTTTTTTCCATATGAAAAAAAAAAAAAAGATCTATAGCTATCTAGATCTAGTTCAAGGGTTTTCCACTCAGACTTCAGTCTCTCCTATCTTTTGATCTTGAGACGGTAAGAAGGGACAACCTGTGTCAAAGCAGACTATTTCCAGATGGTTGCCTCAGGTTGCTACTTTTTGTTATTACCATCACAACAAAAGTATTCCAGACAGGGTCTATGCTCATTCTACCAGGCCCTTGGCTTCATCTATGCCTTTTTGTAAAGGACTGGATTCTAGAACTACTCTAGAAGCAGCAACTTGGCCCTCTGCACATGCTTTTACAAAGCATTACAAGTTTGATTCCTTCTCTAGGTCTAGATGGTTTGTGTTTTTAAGGTGCTTTGTCAATTTACTATCTACAGAGCATGCTTAGCATACCATATATTTTAAGAGCACAGTAAACACTGACAGAAATGAGCCGCAGCCAGTTAAGGGAAAGATATATGTGGAAGAGTATGTTTAGCATGCCATACTTTCTAGATAGTATTGGACTTGGGAACTCAGTTGGACTGTAACCTGAACTTTGATCGCCACGTGTCCATGGTAGTGAAAAAATCCTTCTACATGAAAGAACTTATAAGTAAGGGCATGGCATCCAGTTCTAAGGATATGATAGTCTCACTATACTCAGCCCTTATTAGACAAATAATTGAGTGCAATGCAACCTTCAGCATGTAATTGACCAGGCATTTGCAACAGTTGAACTGGCCACACAAGTTCCTCACTAAAACAATATAAGGTGTAAATAATATGTCCTATGCACACCACCTCAAAGACCTTTCCCTGCACTCGGTCCCCTACAGACAACCGAGGGGCAATCTACACCTAACCTACAAGACATTCTCTGATACAGCCCTGATGGATCTGCTATACATTTACAAAACAAACAACATTAAAATTACCTGATCTAAGGCTCTAAATCTTAACTGTAACATAAACGAAACATGATGGAGGAACAGGTATGTGCCTCAGAGATTACCCCTTCTCTGGAAAAGACTCCCCATTCATGTGAAACTGAGCTCTTCCCTAAGCATGTTCAAATGCAAATTGGATCAATGCATGTGAAATCACAAATTCACCACCATCATGTCTCCTGTGGCCCTAATGAACAGGGATAGTTTGTAGATACCCTAAAGCACAGGCATATACCAAAGTCATTCTAACATGTGTGTTTTGATACTTAGGAAAATTGGGACATGAATGGCTAGCCTTAAAAAGGCTCTGGTACCATTAGCTTAGTAACCTCCTGTGATCCTAAGGACACACAATATGGTAATCAGTGTGCAAAATTAATGTAGCACTATTAGTCAGTACCCTGGTATACATTGACAGTCTCTATACCTAGCAAAGATATAATACCGTGAGTGCATACTGCACACTGCCTGTGTGCACAGGAGACATCCTATGCACCAAAATTAGTATGGTTCAGTAAATAGAGGTGCAGGTGGTTCTAGAACAAACCAGTTACAAGCAGAGATACAATGTGTGTGTGTGTGTGTGTGTGTGTGTGTGTGTGTGTGTGTGTGTGTGTGTGTGTGTGTGTGTGTGTGTGTGTGTGTGCATGTGTATGTACATTTGCATTACTGAGGTAGTAGAAACAAGATTTTCTTTATGACTCAGACAGGTGAATTGTAAGAGAGCGTGGATGCTCACTGAAGCAGTATGTGTGCCATACATATCAGTCCACTGTGAATTCTGTCATATCAAGGAACAACAATTTGTTGTGGAGTATACAACATGTTCAGTCAGATATGGGCTGTGATAAACGAGCACTACATATACACTTCTACTGTAACCTTTATGTGTACGTGTCTACGTTACTCCTGCAGTGATTATATTTACATATGTCTGTATCTATGTCTATGTACAAAACACTGTTGCATGCTCACGACTCCACAAGAGTGAGCCACGCATTTTATAACACTTTGAAAATCTGTGTATTTTGTTACCCATTACTGCATCCTAGGCATCCTTTGCATCTCTTTGTAGACTTGTTATATATTCCCTGCATTTCAGCCATTCTCTATTGCAAAGCCCTATTAGTCTTTTCATATGGGAATAAAAGCACACACCTGCTCATTAGAGTAATTATGGATCAAGTGTGCTTCTACAAGCAAGTGAAAAGATAATTGTTTACAGTTTTGTGCTATGAGCCTGTTTTCATATATATGTACATAGCTCTCTCTCTCTCTCTCTCTATATATATATATATATAGATATAGATATAGATATGTGTGTGTGTGTGTGTGTGTGTGTGTGTGTGTGTGTGTGTATATATATATATATATATATATATATATATATATATATATATATATATCTGAACACTCACACACACAAACACACACACACACACACACACACACACACACACACACACACACACACAGATATACATATATGCATATATATAGCTGGTCTCCATAGGCACAAGGTTATATGGGTAAAAGGGGCTGTTGTTCCAGCTAGTTGGCTGTATTTTTATTATAAAAAAAGATTGGTTAAATGTCTTCATGGGCAGCGCTACACTCAGTAATCCTGTTTCAGTCACACACAAATTAGCAATAGTAACAAAAGCAGAACTTCCAGTTTCTGATGGTTTTGCTGCATGAAACAATCAGCCATTGCCACCTGTTGTGTGTTAGCACTGTAGCCTCCCACCTTCTTCTAATGGCAGTGCTTTTTACAATTCCTGCACCCCCACACCAATATAGACTCAGCGTATTACAGCAAAAAGAGTGCTCATTCACAGATTACGCAGTTTGTACATTATTTTCCCAGATGGGCAATGAACAGCATGTTTGGTAATTCAGATATGAAAAAGCAAACAATGGGAAGGATTCACAAGGATTCCCTCTGCCTAATTGGCCAACACAAATTGGAAAATTAACAGGAATGACAGAATCTCAGATTCAGATGCATGGCAAGCCCACACTGAGTAGCACCTCATTAGTGGCTAATTACTATGTCCCTGAATCAAACAATGCACTATCAGAACTGAAAAAGCTGGTATTCTCCCTGACAGGCCTCACATCACAGTAGCATAAGCATCCCTACACAGACACAAGCACACAGGTATATTCAGAACCCATGCAGCCACAAACATGCTACTAGACATTCTTAAATACTCATACATATACAGACACACACACATCCAAGCATCCACAAACATGTCTCGCACACTTGTTCAGACTCACAGAAATACTCACCCACAAAGTTGTATGCAACAAACATTATCTCAGACACACCTACAGAGACAGCTTGCCATGCCTACTTCCTTTGATGTGACTATCCAGATTAATACACACACACACACGCACACACACACAAAAATAAAATTCAGCTATATTCATGTCCTCACAAACACATACATACACACACACTCACACACACACACACACACACACACACACACACACACACACACACACACACACACACACACACACGCGGAATGGGTGGACACTGTCGAAAAAAGCATTACTTTTTTTTCTTCCTTTGAGCTAATCCTCAGCCACTGCCATTTCTGGGGGAGAGCACATGGCTCATAAGCAATGGCACATTAGAATGTAGCTTCTCTAGTGAGACCACTCTCCGTACTACTGCTGCCACCAGGGGAAAATCATAGTGGGGCACCAGTCTCGGAACTGGAAAGGTTTATCGCAATGTGGAAACCTTTTGAGTTAAGGCTTCTGCCATCACTGCAAGCTTTTCTAAATCCAAGGCAATTTATTTCTTTTATATCATTTTCCCCCTGTGGAATTCCTACTGGTATTTTGCTTTACAACTCATGTAATTTGGAGTGGAAAGGCTTTGATAAGTCTGCACATTTTGCTCACTAGAACAGCAGCCAACTTATTACATTATTTTTGTCTCAGAGTGCAAATTAAAGAGGAAAGTATCTGTGCATGAAATGGAGTCTAAACTCTCCCACCTACCAACAGCACCTATAATTTCAGAGATTTCTGTATTATGGCATCTTACATCATAAGACAAAAGTGATACTGCAATTCAGATCACTTTAATATGCAAGACATTTTATTTTTCTCATTTTTTTAACCTGACATAGAATAACTACCAGGGGAGGAAGGGATGCCTACATGCTAATAGCAGGATTTTCATCACTACAGGGGAAAAAAACAATAGTTTAAGAATCAGTTCTCTACTTCTGAACAAAATAATACATTTAGTTAACAAACATGAAATGTTATAAACAAATCTATTTTCCATGTTAAAATTTAAGGTCAGGCTGTACAGGCAGCTCATTTAAAGGGTACATGGAAAAGCTTGAACAAATCTACCATAAATCAAGTAAGGCCACCCTATCCTCAGCACCCATACCCCATCCTGTGAGCTCCTACAGTTCAACAAGGGAGCATCTTTTATGTATAAAATTGGCAACCTCATATTCAACAAGGCCTTTCATCTCCTTCACCCTAAGGTTCTACCATCCTCTTCACAGTTTCTAGTATGAGACCAACCTCCTCAGAATTTGTGGTCATTGGGCAACCAGATCATTACAACACAACTCTAACAGCAATGGCATTTAGGAATTGTGTGTACCCTTCAAACAATGACCTACCCTCACTTATAAAAAGGAAATATTCATACCTTTAAAAAATCTTTAGTTAATCACTGCTACATACTAGCCATCACACCTGCAGTTGTTAGAAATTATTTAATTTGCTTCTTCTCTCCCTTATCCTATTCATGATTCTGCCACTACAGGGCATTGCAGGTATTCCAAATAAATTCGGTCACTTCTGGTAATCCTATATATTGTCTTGCACCAGAAACACAGGTATTTACTGTAATGTTTGCTGCTCTACTACCTGTCGACTAAATGCAGTTGTATATATTATGGTTAAACTGTCTGTATGGTGTTTACATGCATGTGGTTCTCTGTTCCACCAGTATGTATCAGATTTGCTGTAAAAATCTTGTTATGCCTTTGATATGCATACATACAGATAACCTATTTTACCAGGTCATTTCAGTTTTGCTGAGAAGTTCTTTAATGTGCCCTGAGCGCCTACCACAGCAGATGTGCATACCTCTTACCAGTTTTGAGAAGGAACAGAATAACAGAGGTAACCAGCTATGAAGCTATCTAGCATTTTACAATGGCACTTCTCAGTGTCATGTGTACTAAGTGTTTATGTCCATCTGGAAACAACCATTAAAGTTTAAAATGTATGGCAGCAGATCTAATAGCATAAGATAGGTAGGGACACTTGATGCCACTAGCTGTCACTGCACTATGTTACCTGATAGCACTATGACAGATACAGACAAATATGAGGGCTTTACTGGATGGCAATGTTATCCTACACTGTTCAGAAAATGTTTTTTTTTTTTTTTATATATAAAGCAATAAGGTGTTTCATTCCAGTTGTGATTTCTGATGAAACTGAATAATGGAAGATTCTGTTATGAGTTTATTTGTCTAACTAAAATCAGTGAACTAACCTTTTGTAAAATTGTTGTTCAATAAGGAAGGAGAAAGTGTAATTAAAAGCATGCTGAAAATGAATGACAGCAGAGCAATAGAAAGAGCAAAGCGGAGTATCACTTCCATACCCAGAAGAGAGGTGTACAAATAGATGTTTCCTGTATTGCTGTCATGCCAAATGCAATCATTAAAAGGAAAGAGTGCAGAGCAGATGCTATTGCATGGTATTGCAATTAAGTGAGCCAGTGTTGTGTAAACTCCCATTACCAAAAACTATGCTGTATCACTGTGCTGAGGGCAGACTAGATGTGGTTGTGGCATTGTGCTTCTGTGCATGCTGTACCATACACTGGGATGTGTCATTGCATCCCTTTCTTAAATAAATTACTCCATGAAGTGCCACTCTGGTTAATGATAATCCTGCTGTTCGGGTTTGTTATGTTAAGCAATGCATCACCATTTCTTGAACACCAGGTGCTGGGAAGTAGATGTGATACATCTGCACTTGCACCCCTTCCCATAAATAGTGGCCACTATTCTACATTGTTCTCCAGGTGTGCAATAGTGTTTGGTGACACTTCTTTGGGCATGTCTATTTTTGGATTGCACAGGGGCTCTGGTATGTGAGGTGGCCATGCAACAGCCCTATGAAGTTGCACACAGTGTTTATGAATGCCAGCCATAACTGGTTAGTTTATGGCAGTGCATTTTCATTTGTTTTTATTATTGTCCTTTTTCATCAGAACAATGCAGTTGTGTAAAAGTTACTATTTTTTGTTACTGCCTCACAGTGCTTGAGTCTGTGGTTTGTTTTCTAGTGGATTACTCTCTGTGCAGAGTGTCTATATCCTTCCTGTGCACACATGTTTTTTTATGCAGACTTTTTTTTCCTTCCTTATCCCAGAAATATGCAGGTAGCTAAACTCCTCCTAATTGTTCCAGTGTGTGTGTGTGTGTGTGTGTGTGTGTGTGTGTGTGTGTGTGTGTGTGCACGCACGCATGCACGCTTGTATGTGTGTGTGTGTGCGTGCGCACACACGCATGCACACTTGTATGTATGTGTGTGTGTATGTTGGTTGGGTTGGTGTCTGTATGTCTGTGTAAACTGACTGTCAGTTGTGTTTATTCTGAATACTGTGCCTTTCTCCAGTTAATTTTTCTGTGTTGCCTCAGTATATGTCTCATATTTTTTTCTGAAATTAAACTTGGAGCATATTTTTAATTACTTATTCTATTAAAAAAATAACTGATTAACTTTAGCTCCACCCTGATTTTAATATCACCTCTCTTAATCACACCTGGATTGGCAGCTTTATTTTGCTTTTTCATTGAAATGATACTGGACTACGAAGGAATGAATAAATGGCCCGACCCATAGTTTTGCTGTGTATTGACATCAGTGTTTGTTGTAGCTAGCATATTTAGAGTGAATGCAAGCACCTTATATACCCCCCTCGCCTTTTACTTCGATCCTTTCTGACCGCAGTTCGCCTAATGCTTCTATGAAGCTGTGTCGAGCAAGAATATTTTTTAATTACCTTGTGTCCTTTGAACACTGGACTAGATGTGAGTTTGGTGAATTCCTTTTAGATTCTGCATTGCAGCTGCTGGTGAAAATTTGGGCTGGCTGTTTCGTTTGTGACTTTATATTTCTTAAGATGATCTATGGCTATGCTTTTGTCAGTACTTACCATTTATATATATATTATTGCACTTAGAGAATTGTCTATCAGTAAAATGTTGTGTTTTACTTACTTATATATATTTTTATCACTATTTATTTTTTAGTGTATTTTTTTTTTTTAAACAAGTTTATTGTTTTAACATATAAGAGAAATATCATAACAATTTTATACAAATAATTAAAAATAGGTATTATTATAATATTCAACAAAACAACTAAAGTATTTACAAAGACATTAACTACAATCGGATCAATTAATTAAACTAAAATACTGTGCTATTGAAATTAGAATTTTTTTAACAAATTTTGTAAATTATCCCATACAATAAAATGTGATGTTTTTCTAGTTGTTCTCATTCTAATTGTGCTTATTTCCATATGACACATTATATTCATAACATTTTTAAATTCATTGAACAAAGGAGGTGTATCTGAAATCCAATTTCTAGTTATTATTTTCCTAGCCACTGCTAGGATAGACCATAACAAGGGAAGCTTAATCTTTTAACACATTGAGGTACAGGTGTGTTGAATAATATAAGAGACTTAGAAATAATGAAATTATCTGTAAAAGAGCCTGCAAAATTCATTAATTGACTTCCAGTATTCTTTCAACTTCATACAGTCATAAAACATATGAGCCCAGTCAGCATTAATTTCTACATTACATCTCTTACATAGATTATCTTTATTATTAATTTTATTCATCATCAAAGGTGTATAATAAGATCTATGTAAAAATTTCCATGTATAAAGTCTCCAGACAATGGAAGATGTAGTTCTATAAGCAGATTCCAATATATATTGTTTATCTTGTTGAGTTGGTGGGTCCCCATTAATAGAGGTGAAATAATTCCAGTATGAATCTACATTGTAAAAAGTTTATTGTCTGATAATTTTATGTATATATGAAAGTTTACCTTTATCAGAAACTTTATGCTGTAAATTTATTATCAAGTAATCAATCAGTTTTGGAATAGATTCTTTAACTGTTACAGACATTAGATCTATTCTATCAATGAGATGTTGTCTAAAGATCTGAACCTCTAACCAGCAAGTTTCTCTTAGATCAAATTCTTGTTTTAAGAAATCTAGATTTTTAACTTTATTATCAGATATCAGCTGATACCAGTACTTTAGATCATTATCTATAGCTAAATGAGCTCCTTCAGAAGTAGATGACATAAGCATACCCTGAGTATAAATTATAGGAATACAATAAAATTCCATTCCCTATACTTAGGGTGCATGAATATAAAGTTACGATAACTAATAATAATATTTAATGGGTAACAGACCATATGTTTAGGTGTAATAGGTGAAGTACAAAATTCCTTTAGCAACCACAACATGGAGTTATTTATAATCATATTTTTATGTGTTAAGGAGATTTTCATGAAGTGCATACTAATTAGCTCCCAATAATCTTTCCATTTTGCGACATATGACCACTCTATTAATAAAGTAATAACTTTTATAATAGAAGAGATAATATATAAATTAAAGTCTGGAAAAGAAATACCCCCTTGAGACCAGCTATTAGTATGTTTCTTTAATGCAATCCTAGGTCTATTAGGTGCCCATAAGAAATTTAACAATAGTGTATTCAGTTTCTTGATAGTTATTTTTGTAGGTGAAAGTATTATTGATTGTATTAAGTATAAAATCTTGGGGAATATTATCATTTTAATAATTGTAAGTCTCTCCTCCATAGTAAAAAACATATTATTCCAGGTATTAAAAAGATTTTGTATATTAAGAAAACAGGTATTATAGTTATTATATATAATAGATTTAATATCTTTAGATAGTATTATACCTAAATAAGTTATCTGACCTGAGTTGGGTACATATTTAGTAAAATCACTAATGAGAGTATTTTTTCGTGTATATATAGGTAGTATTTTAGTTTTTTCTTCATTGAATATTAAACCAGAAATACTTTTAAAATTCATCATTTTATCAAATAAAGACTGCATAGAAGAATTAGATCCTGCTGATGTAATTAGAACATCATCTGCAAAAAGTTGAATTTTTGATGTTGTATTTTCTTCTATTTCAAAACCCTCTATGTCAGTACTGTTTCTAATCAAATTAGCCCAAGGCTCCATTACTAAAGTGAATAATAGTGGAGAAAGTGGACATCCTTGCTTTGTACCTTTAAGAATGGGTATTTTTGTGAAACATATGTTCCTACCCTAATATAAGCCAGTTCCTTTGTATAAATGCTCAATTAAATTTACAAATGCATCAGAGAAATTTGTGCACTTCAGTAAGGTAAACAGATAGTCCCAACTTACTGAATCAAATGCTGAACCTATATCAAGACTAATAAGTGTTAAATCTTTCTTTTTCCTATTTGCAAAATCAATTAATGTTAAAGTTCTTCTTATATTATCAAAAGTATTTCTATTTACAATGAAGCCCATCTGATCTATGTCTATAATGCCGGGATAATTGTCTTCAATCTATCAGCAAAAATACTCATAAACATTTTATAATCAACATTAAGTAATGAGATGGGTCGATATGAAGAACATCTAGTTGGATCTTTATTAGGTTTTAAAATTGGTGAAATAAATGTATATTGCCAAGATGGGGGGGTTATTAACACAGTTTGGGCCAGAATAAAAACCTTATGTATTAATGAATATGTAGTTTTAGAAAGGATTTTATATATCTCTGGTATAATACCATCATTACCCGGTGCTTTGTTTGATTTAAGCTTATTTATTTGTGTAATAACTTCTGTATATGAAATACTCTTGTCCAATAGTTTAATCTGTTGTTTATTAAGCTTTTTATTCATGTTTGTGGTTATAAACTCCTTTATTTTATCTTTAGGTTCCATGTTAATGTTGTTCTGGTTAATCTTGTGAAAGTGATTTCTAAATTCATCCAGTATTTCTGGTATACTAGAAACATTCTTCTTTTTCCTTAGAGAAAAGATTTCTTTGATATGGTTTTGTTTATTCAATCTTTTTGTTTTATTTTTAAGTCTATGTAAGTATTTGGGGCTTATTGAATAAGACAAAAACTTGTATTTCCCTAAAGTTATTTTAACTTTATGAGTTAAAATTTCTTTGCATTTCTCATTTAGTTTGTTTATTTCTTCAATAACTTTCTTGTCCATAATATTTTCTTTATTATTATGTTTATAAGAGTCTAGTTTACTTTGAATATCTAACAATTCCTTATCCCAAGATTTCCTTTTGTTATTATACCATCTGATACTTTGTCCATATAGATATGATTTTAAGGCATCCCAAACATAGACAATGGAGACTTCAGGAGTATTATTTATGTCTAGAAAATGTTGTACTTCTGAAAGTATATATTCTTTATAGTCTTTTAGCTGAGTTAAGTATGCTGGTATCCTTTTGATCTGAACATTATGAGTATTTTTATCATGAATTCAAAACAATTGAGTTATGATCAGATATAGGACATGAAATGATTTTGGAATTAATTAAATCTGTTACCATCTGGTTAGAAATAAAGACCCTATCTATTTTGAATAAGTTCTGTATCTGTTAAAAAAAAGGTGTATGGTAATGATTTTGACTCTATCTGATTATTAATATCATTCAAATGATAAGAATTAGCAAAATCATTTAAATGTTTTGCATTAGATGTAATTATTCTTTTCTTTATAGTGGTAGTATCACTTTCATGTAGTATACAATTAAAATCACCAGCTAAAATAATATCCCCTATAGAGAATGATATGATCTTATCAATATGATGTTTCACTGTATTAATACCAATTCCAGGTATCCAGTATACATTAATTAAAGTGTAAGTCTTCCCATTAATTTGTATTGTAACCATACAAAACATTCCTTTGTCATCCTGATAAGACTTAATGGTTTTAGGAATGGGCATACTTTTATTCCATAAAATAGCCACTCCTCTTTTTTCTGAGTGTGCTCTGAACTAACCAATACTGCATACTTATTAGTGGCTAGTTTATCAATATCTTTTTCAAGAGATGGGTTTCTTGCAGGAAGACTAGATTGGCCTTGTGTAGATTAATGTATCTTATTAGGCTTGCCCTTTTACACGGATTATTCAATCCATTAATGTTTAAAGAAATTCCTTTTAAAGATGTCATTTGGCATTTTTAAAACTCAAGAATCTTATGATCGAAATAACAAATAACAAGATAAATAATGTTACATCTCCTCTTTTAGGTGTACCTTTAAATATAGCTGTATTTATTAAATCTCTTATGGGATTTTGTATAGGATTCAATTTTGTTTGTAGTGACAATGAGTGTACAAAATATATTGTGGATGTCAAAACTATATACATATAACAATGAACAAGTGAAAATAATGTAAGGATTAAACCTTGCATCCCGCCTGGAGTTGAAAACTCCAACTTAGAGCAGTATTTACTACTCAAGTTAACCCCTACCCTAAGCAGCAGTACCTCAGCTACCACCTTATCAATTTAATACTAGTTATATTTAACTGAGGTTAACAGTTTTCAATTCAATTATCTATCAAGACAAAACTACACATTTGGTAAAACAGCATCATATAAACTAAAATAAACTTTTTTTTTTTTTTTTAAACTGTTCATACTATTATATAGATCTATGTAATATATAACACTTGAATTCTAATAGCATTCAAATAATCTTAATGTTAGAAATCAAGAGGAGAGAAAATTATGTTCTAACATTCATTTAAATCAAAAACTGATTCAGACATTACATGCATTAAGATGTATCTATTTTCTGTCATGTGAATTCTATCAACAGCTTCCAAAAAAATCTTGAATTGTTTGTATATGAGCATTTACTTAAACTCATTATTGTCAATAGAGTAAAATATTGTATTCATAAAAATTATTATAAATCATATTGCATAGTTATGCAGATTCTCAGAAACACCTGCGTTATTACCTAAAAAAAAAAAAAAAAAAAAAAAAAAAAGCCATCACACACATAAACACAGACACACACACATACATATACACACACACATGTACACACACACACACACACACACACATACATATACACATACACATATATACATAGATACACACACACACACACACACACACACACACACACACACACACATATATATATATATATCTGATCTCACTGAGTTTTGTGTTAGTAGAGCACTATCCTACTTGCTGTCCCTAGAATAAATCTGTCTGCTTTATACAAAATAATGCACAGCAAACACATATTAGTAACCAGATTTTACAATCATGCTAACCTACTGCTTTAAAATATATCACATGACATTTCTTCCAGAATAGAGTTATAAGATTATTTATGCTTGCCAATCAGATGAATTAAATGAGTTATAGTAAAGTATATGTTTGGGACACAAGTTTTTAACACAGATTATTATGCTACTGTTAAGTAGATTTTCAAAAACATTTAAATAAATGTTTCATTTTCTATGCCTTCTAAAATAAGATATTTACTTGCTACAAGAAACTACATCATCCAAACTCATCATAACTGACATATGTTATGAATAGAGTATTTTTCCTGAATCTGTGGTGTGTCAGTGTGATAACCTTGTCAATGTTTATACTAACTGCTTTCAGTTTCTCTGTGAAAATTCTGTGAGTGAAGCTTCTGAGGAAACTCATGGACACTATGCATGAGACAGCCCACATCCCAGATTGTCTCCCTTAACATTTTGGGAAACTTATTAAAACTTGTGGCAAACATTCATTTTGTCAATAGAGTAAAATATTGTATTCATAAAAATTATTATAAATCATATTGGATAGTTATGCAGATTCTCAGAAAAAAGCCATCACACTCACACACACACACACATACATACACACACACACACACACACACACACACACACACACACACACACACACACACACACACATATATATATATATATGATCTCACTGAGTTGTGTGTTAGTAGAGCACTATCCTACTTGCTGTCCCTAGAATAAATCTGTCTGCTTTATACAAAATAATGCACAGCAAACACATATTGGTAACCAGATTTTACAATCATGCTAACCTACTGCTTTAAAATATATCACATGACATTTCTTCCAGAATAGAGTTATAAGATTATTTATGTTTGTCAATCAGATGAATTAAATGAGTTATAGTAAAGTATATGTTTGGAACACAAATTTTTAACACAGATTATTATGCTGCTGTTAAGTAGATTTTCAAAAACATTTAAATAAATGTTTCATTTTTATGCCTTCTAAAATAAGACATTTACTTACTACAAGAAACTACATCAGTTAAACTCATTATAACTGACATATTTTATGAACAGAGTATTTTTCCTGAATCTGTGGTGTGTCAGTGTGATAACCTTGTCAATGTTTATACTAACTGCTTTCAGTTTCTCTGTGAGAATTCTGTGATTTGAAGATTCTGAGGTAACTCAAGGACATTGTGCATAAGACAGCCCACATCCCAGATTGTCTCTCTTAACATTTTGGCGGGAAACTTATTAAAAACTAGTGACAAACATTCATTTAGCAGTGTAAATGCATCTAAACATGACAGAACCTCCACAATGTATTCCACAGATCATCACAGCCTCTATGCAAGTGAAATTAAACTCAAAATTACTAACAAGCAATAAAACTCAGCATTCTTCTCCCAACTCAATTTTCATACAAATCCTATTATTCACTGTGCCCACACAGTCTAAAGCATTTCTATATATTAATAAAGAAAAGAAAAAGAGAGTAGAAAATAAAAGGGAGTGAGGCAGAAATAAAAAAATGTAAGAGAAAGCTGTAAGAAGTATATACAATGGAATGTTACTTACTGTTTATATTAATAGAGTTAAAAATAAAACATATTATTTACTCTTATTTAGTTCTGATTATTATTAGTTAAAGCATGACAGATTATTTACAAACAAGCAGAAGCATAAGGGGTTGGGAGGGTGGCCTAATGGTTAAGGTGTTTGCCTTACAAACACAAGGTGCAGGGTTTGAGTCTCGCAAGGGATAATTGGCTAGGCTTAAAATGGCTCGCAAGGGCAGTTAGCTTAGTACTAATCTATGAACCTATGAGCAGTATAATCAAGAAAGTATAATTAGAAATAGCATTTGAAGAACTTATAAACTTTTACAAGAAATAAATATGTTATTATTCTATTAATGATATTTTCATTACTGTTCTCTCCCTGCCCTCCCCCACCCTTTACCCACTACATAATCTAAATAGAATGTCATTGTTTAAACAAAGAAAATAATAAAAGAAGAAGGATAAAAAAAGGTAAAGATAAAAAATGTATCAAATTACTAACCTTACTTTTTCAGAAAGAAAACAAATCGAGTCACAGCCTGCCATTAAATCCTCAGGCATTTTGACTGGTTATGAAACAAAACATTTCTTTGCACATAGAGAATAACTTTGATTAAATCTTTTCCAAAATATTTGTGGCTTTCTGGAAATGCAGGAACTATATTCAAAAAGATTAATAATTAACTAAAATGATGAGAGAGAAAAAAATCATATAACAAATCATTTGTTTTTTAGTCTCTTCTTCTTCTCTGAAGTCTTCCAGGAAGCTTCAGTTGCCAATCTCTTTAATGAAGAACTAGCCCATTCCATTTCTTCTATTTTATCCAAAATCCTTTTTTCTTTGACAAACAGTAAAGCAGAGTCTAAATCATCAAAGACCTTAGGACCATCAGGAAGGAAGATTTTAAGCTTGCCAGGAAACAGAAGGTATGTTTTAAACTGTGCTTTTTTAAGCTCCCTTATTAGTGGCAGAAAAACTTTTCTTTTAGCAATTACCATGGAAGAATAGTCATTGTCAAAACGCACAGTTGTCTCATTAAACTTAACAGGAGCTTTAGCCCAAGCAGATTTAAGAACCATCTCTTTATCAAAAGATGATAGAAATCGAACTATAACTGATCTAGGATAGTTTTTGTTAGAGTTAGTATTAGCTATAGATCTATGTGCTCTTTCGATACCAAAAGAGAATGCTTCTGGTAAATCTAAAGTTTTTGGAGCCATGTTGTTAAAAAAGAAGTAATATTGTTACCTTCAATATTTTCTGGCAGTCCAAAAATCCTAATGTTATTGCGCCTAGATCTATTTTCCAGGTCATCCAGCTTTGTTTGTAAATGTGTATTTTGTTTCAGCAGAAACTCAATGTTGATTTCCTGTTCTTGTATTTTATTTTCCATGTCATTCACAGCTTCTTCTATGCCTGTCATCTGGATCTTCTGTTGTTGCAGGTCCATATGTAACAAGTCTATTTGTTTTGTAGTTTTTCTATGAAAGTGTCTATTTTAGTATCCATTTTATCCATCTTAGCAGTAAGTTGCTGGACTATAATTATCAGAGACTGAAGTTCTTTCTTGATGCTGGAGTCTTGAGAATTTGTCTTACTGGAACTCATTTCAGACTGATAAACTGACAGGAAAATTTCCAAAGTAATTTCTGACAGGAATATTATTAAGATTTCCTTTCTTTTTTAGATATAGTTCAAGAACTATATAAAACAAACATATTTAGAAAGAAAATTACTTCAAGAATTAATTTTTTAAGTAATTAATTCCTGTCAATGTAATGAAATTGGTGGAGCTGAAGAAATCTGCTGCTATCCTGTGTTCATCCTTGGCCACGCCCCCCTTTTTAGTGTATTTTTGATGTAAAGGTTTCTCCGCCTAATGTTTCAAACTTGCTGTAGTATATGTTAGTGGTGTTGGAGGAAGCATTTTACAGCCAGAATATAACATTTAAAAAAATAACCAGGTTATTTACCTTATTTTTTGGTCCCTTACTCCTAAATCATATGGTTGGCAGCCACTGGAGGTTGAAGCTACTATATAATGACATACATCTGAGCTTCAGATTTCCTTTAGTTTAGCAGCTTTGTAATTTTTATAAGAGTAATAATTAAGTTTCTAATTTACAGCCTTTGTTCTCCTTTATTTTAGGCCTTATCCAGATTTCTTCAGCTGAAGGCGGTGCCTCTACGGACCCTGGTAATTACCGCCCCATAAGCTTAACAAGTCTAGTCTGCAAAGCTATGGAGAGGATCATAATGGAGCTCATAAACAAAGATATAGGGGACTTGCAGACATTAGACCCGACCCAGTTTGGCTTCGTCAAGGGCAGATCATGCCTTTTGAACTTGGTCGACTTCTTCGAAACAGTCACCAAGGCCATTGATGAGGGAAAGGCAGTCCATACAGCCTACCTTGACCTTGCAAAGGCTTTCGACACAATACCCCCCTCGGGTATTGTAGAAAAACTTACCAGATTAAATGTAAACCCATATGTCACAAGATGGGTTGCAAACTGGCTTAAGGACAGAACCCACAGGGTTAGAGTTGCTGGCGCTATGTCAGACTCCAAGCCGGTCACAAGTGGTGTCCCACAGGGCTCGGTCCTTGGCCCCCTATTGTTCGGCAACTACTTCTCAGAAGTACAGGCCAACATGGGAGGACTTTGGCTGACAAAGTTTGCAGATGACTGCAAACTGGGCGCCATAGTGGAAAGTGCATCGAACATGGATATCCTTCAGAAGGGACTCACGGAAACAGATAGCTGGTTCCAGAGCCATGGCCTGAAGTTAAACACCAAAAAATGTATAGTCATACCCTTTGGGAAAAACAAGGTAACCCCAAGCTACCATATAGGCGGCAATCCACTAAGCACAGAAGAGGTTATCAGGGACCCGGGGACCCAGGTTGACAGTGGCCTTTCTTTTGACACTCACATTGCTAAAGTGGTTAGAAAGACCTTCTACATTGCCCACCTGATCATGAAGGGATTCACATCCAGATCTAGTGAGTTCATTGTTCCCCTGTACTCTTCACTTATCAGACCAATGATCGAGTACAATGCCCCATTCAGGATGTATCTCACCCGACATCTGCAGCAATTGGAGAGACCCCAAAAGTTCCTCACCAAAAGGATAAAGGGACTCCAAAATCTGTCATATGCTGCCAGATTGAAGAAACTCCAGCTCTATTCAGTCGCATACCGTCTGCTCAGAGGTGACATGTGCCTGACATACAAGGCCATGTCCAACCCGGAATTAATGGACATGCTCCACCTCAAAAAATCCAAATCCACCAAAACCACTAGAGCAAGCGACTTAAACCTTAGCACAGATATAAATAGGATGTGCTGGAGGGATAGATTTATCACTCAGAGACTCCCTATGCTGTGGAATAGAGTCCCAGTCCATGTGAGGCAGAGCACCTCGCTGGCTCTGTTCAAGAGAAATCTTGACCTGTGGATGGGAGATCATAGGTTTACCCTGGGAATCATCTCTGTGTCACTGCTGGACAGAGGCAAAACAAACTAATGGGCACAGTATTTTTTCATATAAGGGGTGGCGTAAGCCACAAAACTTTGGGCTAGGCTTATAAATGCCTTAGGGCAGATAGCCTAGTATAAACCTATGAACCTATGAAAGATGCAAAGGTTTGTAAACCTCTTTACTGCTGCTGCTGCCAGTAGTCATCTCACTCACACACACATCACACACACACACACACACACACACACACACACACACACACACACACACACACACACACACACACACACACACACACATATCTGCTTCAGAAAAAAAATGCATGCTAATGAAAACCCTGTCATTCTAGCAAATTTCTAAGTTTATAAGAGCAGTATTTAAAATCTGTCCCTATTTTCAGCCCCTTGTTTCCCCATTATTTGTGCCCAAAGGCATACCTCTCAACTGTCCAGATTTTTGGCTCATATGTTTGATCTGTTCCTCATAAATGTTGTGTTTTTCTGACAGTTTACTGGGATGATCTGAAGACTGAAGTCACTAAAAAATAGCATACATTTGAGTTTAAGACTTCATATCCTTCAGAAAATGTATGTTAAAACAATCCCTGTTGCTCTAGCAACTAAGTTTATAAGAGCAATATTTAATATCTGTCCCTGTTTTTAGGCCTTTGTCCCCCCCCCCCATTTTGTTGGGCTTTGTCCAGATTTCGTGCAGTAAGTGGTTGAGAGGTATGCTGAGAGGTATGGCTGATCTCTCTCACTCTTCACTTTCTCTCTCGCTCTTCTGCTTTCATGCACGCATTCACTCAAACAAGCAGACAGTAACATAAACACACATACAGATCATGTCTCTCTCTTACTTTCATAAAGGCATATGCTCTCTCTCTCTCTCACACACACACACACACACACACACACACACACACACACACACACACACACACACACACACACACACACACACACACACACACACACACACACACACACACACACACACACACACACACACACACACACACACACACACACACACACACACAGAGACACACACACACATGTGCTTTTTATTTTGCACTCACTAAACAGCAGAAGCACCACTTAGCCAGTTTAAAATAGTAGCTTAACCGATCAGTCTCTCACACTCATACATGCATACACTTTCACTCACTAACATACACACAGGTTTTTTTTTTTTTACTTTTATTTTATTTTACACTCACTAAACAGCAAAAGTTCTGCTTAGTGAGTGTAAAATAATGGCAGCTGCTCTGTTTTTCTCAGTTCAAACTCCACGGCGGCTTGATATGCTACCATGAAGTGGTGGGAATGTTGTTCAGCAGGCATTACTTGTACATTAATACCCTGCTGGAGAACGCTCATTCTCCAATCAGGGTACTGATGTACAGTAAGACCATTCTCTAATATCAATTAATGTAACTTTAGAAATTGTTATTGTGGACATCCACACCACAACTGTATTTGGCACCATGAGAATAATTTGCTCTTACAGGAAACCTTCAATGGATTTAAAGTCCCATAAAGTATGCACTGAATATTTTACAGACTCAGCTTTGGAATAATTTTGTTATTATGGTGGATGATCTGAATTATCAAAAAATAAACTGAAACTATTATACATACAATAAGAAAAATTGAGCAAGACTTTCTGTATACTCTTGCTCCATTTAATTTTATGCAAATAGTCAAAAATCCCAGTAGAGGAAAATATATTTTTCATATTTTAATTACAAACTGTGTCTCTAGAGTTACTAGTTTTGCAGTCAGACCACTGTTCTCTGTTCTTTCTTATCAGCCACAATCGAAAATTATAACAAATACAGTTTTAAAGCCTCATTTTATCTGGGTATAAAAAAAAATCCATTAATAAGTTTGACTGGAGTAAACAGGCTGATACTGGTTGTGATGGTCGTTCAAAAGTCTCGCAAAATGCTACATAACTCTGGAGAAGACGTAACTCTAAGTAAAACATCTAAAATCTGTACATATCCATTAATGGTAAAATTCTGACTTGTGTAAATTATACAAAAAGAAAGAAAAGGATATTTCATAAATACAGAAAGAACTCTATACTTGTTTGTTTGTCTTTCATTTTTTTCCCGGTAAGGGGTTGCCACAGCGGATCTCCGGTCCGCTAATGATTGGCAGTAGATTTTTACAAAATGCCGAGGTGCCAGCTCGACGCCCAACCTTCAGCAAAAGCACACCCATTTACACACGCATGTCTTTCAAACGCTACCCAACCATGGGGAGTACATGCAGACTCCACACAGAAGGCACTCCCAAGCCAAGCCGAGAATCGAACGGGAGAACCTCTTGCTGTGAGGTAACTACGCTATCGCTGAACCACCGCGGCATACAGAAAGAACTCTATACTACTAAATAAAATTAAATTGGACCAATTAAATACATTTGTAAAACTTATAAACAAACAAAAAAAATGAAACAATGAAACTAGATTACCAACTATTTTCTGGGAATAAAAAAAATATTTTATAACTACATTAATTTAAAGACTAAAACCAGTAATTTAATATCATCCCTGTCCATCATTGAGAAACAGACCCTGAAGCTGGTGTGAGTTTAATAAATATTTTTCACAATTTAATAGTAATAACTAAGTCAACAACGCTTTGGCCCTGAATTTGTTTTCACCTTAAAGTAGCCCCTTTCTGGACAGTAGGGTAGTAATACGCTTTGTAGTTCAGGACATTTTTCTGGATGATGAATGAGTTTTTTGCTGTAGTTAGTTGTGTATTTGTTAGACAGTTTTGCAGTTCTAGCCAGTTTAATTGCTTTAAGCTAAAACAATCGTGGGTCCTTTGAGGAAGACTGGTGGCAAATTTAGCTATTTTATTGTAACAGGAGGCAGGTTTCTTTCTTTGAGCATGAGTTTGGTAGGATGGAGCAGCATGTAAGAGAGTTGGCAGTAAGAAGCTTGTGGCTTGAGATTTTCTTGCTGCATCTGTAAGAAAACCATTGATCCTATAAAGGGAGCCTATTTCCTGGTGTGCAGTATATAGTGGTCATATCTGAAATTGTTATCTATTACAACACTTAGAAGTTTACTGTGAATTATAGTTTCAATGACAGTATTATTTGCTGACTTTACGGTAAAAGATTGCTTTTGATTTTGGCAAGTTTTTGAAGTGAAAAGCATTAACTTAATTTTCTTGGGGCTGAGTAGGAGGTTTGATTCTTTGAACAAGGTTTCTACAGAGGAGAACGATTATTGGGTAATATCTTGGAGCTTATTTATTGTTGAGGCCGCACATATTAATGCTGAGTCATCTGCATACTGAGCTAAACTAGCATGGCAAGTGGAGGTATGAAGGTCATTAATAAATATATATTAAATAATAGAGAACCCAGGATTGAGCCCTGAGGGACACCTGCAGTAACTGGTTGAAAGGATGAGTAGGTTAGTTGCCATTTAATGGCTTTTTGTCTTCCAAATAGGTAATGAAGGAACCACAACAAGGAGTTTGTGAAAGTCCTATTGAGAAGAGTTGAATGAGCAGCTGCCAATGTGAGACAATATTAAATGCCTTTGACAAGTCTAAGAACATGCTGGACACAAGCAGATCATCGTTTCTATGTTGGTTTATTATACTGGTAAAATGTAGTGTAGTAGAGCAGTAGTGGTACTGTGCTGGGGCTAAAGCCATGTTGTGTTTCTGAGAGCAGGTTATCCTAGGTTAGGTGTTGCATCAGCTGCATATGGATGCATTTCTCTAATATTTTGGACAGGGGGAAGAGGATCACTATTGGTCTGTAGTTATTAAACTCTGTAGATGTGCTGACTTTGTAACATGGTATGATGAAGGGTTTTTCCACAGTGATGTGACGTGTCTTTCTGATATGGACCTATTAATTAGTATGGACACAGGGAAGGCTATGACTTTTGCAGCCATTTTTAGGTAGTCTGATGGTAGTTGGTCTACAGCTACAGAAGTAGTTTTCAGTTTAAGGAGTAACTTCCTAACAGGTGAGGTAGGTACTGGACTAAAACTGAAGAGCTGTGGGTGGTTTTGATTGGACAGGGATAGAATGAGGGGGGCAGACGTGTTAGTGTCTAAGAGAGATATTGATTGTATAAAGTAGGAATTAAACTGTGTGGGGATAGAGTGTGTCATTTTGTCTGTTTTTGGAGAGGGACTAGTGGTCTTGCCAGGGTGGGGTAGTTATTTAGTGATGACCAAAAATGTTTTAGGCTGTTTATATGTTTGCCTTGTAGGTTGATATAGTCTGTTTGCTTATCCTGGTTGACGTGGAGTTTTGCAAGGTTTCTAAGATGTCTAACTTGCTGGAGGGCAATTTGAGTTCTATTTTTATGCCAGTTTTTCCAGGCTTTATCCCTTTTTATCATAATTTTGTTTCCTTTGTCAGCCATGGTGCGAGGTTGGACTTTACTCTTGTATTACGTACTGGTGCTACATTATTTAAGATCAGTAAAAAATGTTTATTAAAGTGTTCTACAGCAGTATCTAGTGGCATTGTTCTCAGTTATATGTTTTTAGTGTTTCATTGAAAATATCTTTGCTAAAATTGGTTGTATTTCATATCTGATTATAGATAATATGTTTATCTAGGTTATGGTGAATTCTAATACCATATGTTGGTATGTGGTGACTTATGCTATCTGAGACGCAGCCTGTTTTTGTCAGTTTGTCTCATTTGTTTGTAAGAATCCAATCTAATGTTGAGTGTCTCCCTGAAGTTTTATTGATTCTAGTAGGTGTGGTTGCACAAGCTTATGGATTTAGTGGAGATAGTGGAATTTATGAGTTGCCAGTCTATATTTAAGTCTCCAAGTATTATAGTTTCCTGTTTCATTTGTTGGGATACCCAATGCAGGATGTTTCAGCATCAATGCTATTCCCTGGTGGTATATAAATTGGTATTCAACATATAGCTTTCCAACTGTTGATTTTAGGAGTGTTATTGGTAGTTCAGCATTGTTAAATGTGGGTATTTCTTGTGGAAGTAAGGTAATGGTTAGGGATTTTTTATAGATGATTGCCACACCATCTGCAAGCTGGTTTTCTCTGTCATGACTGAGTATATTGTATCCTGGGGGGGGGTCATATCCTGGGGGGCGATCTCATTTTCCTTTATTTCTGTTTTAACCAGGTTTCAGTAGTTATGACTACATCAGGAGTGTATGTGGCAAGATAAGCATGTATGTCATGGAGTTTATTGCACATACTTCTTAGGTTCATATTTAGTAAGATGAGTTTGGATTCTGTTGTTTCTGAGATGTATTAGGTGACTGATTTATTTTGGGGTTGGTTTATTTTTTATTGCTTCCTTTGTATAAAACTTTTAATAAACTGACCTCAAATTGTATAGTGCCACCATTATGGAAAAAGTTGATTATTTCACCTATATACAAGAAGGGGGATAAACTTGAGTTATCTTAGTACAGGCCTGTTAGTCTGACCTCAACATATTGTAAATGCTATGAAAGATGTATGCTCAAACTATTACTGGATCCAGTAAATTATTACATTAATTTTGATTTATATCAATATAGTTTTAGTTCAGGCAGATCAACTCTGACAAATGTAGCAGAGTTTTATGACTAGTTTTATTACTAGGTAACCCTTGATCTGGCTGTAACACTATCAGTCAGTATAGTGTTTGAGCTTTTGAAATGCTTTCACACAGATAAATTGATAAGATACTTAGGAAATATAAATTGAATCCTTTTTTGATTAACTAAATAAAACAGTTGACATTTGGTCAATCACAGTGTGCATCTGTAAGGTGACCATTCAGAATACTGACCAGTTTTGAAAGATGTGTGGCAGGTGTCTGTCTTAAGCTCTTTTTTGTTTAACTTGTTTTTTTTGTAAGTCCCATTAATAAACATTATTGGCATGCAAAGTACAGGGTTTCATATTCATATCAGGTGGTGATTATTCACCAATCATATTTTAAATAAAAATTGGGTACTAATTTTAGAAGACACTGGTTTGAGCAAATTGTTAGGTGATAAACCAAAGATCACCTATAGGAGGGGTCCCAATATTAAAATGCTTTTAGAGCGTCATATTAAAACTGTTAATGTTAAAAATAAAGGTATGTTTAAGTGTGGGGCATGCCGCCAGTGTAAGTTTTTACACACTGATAACCAAGTGAGTATTAGAAATAATAAATTTAAAATTCAAGGTAGATATTCATGTACATCAAAAGCTGTTGTCTATTCTGCCACATGCCAGGAATGTACTGCATTCTATATAGGCAAAACCGAGAGAGAACTAAAGCAGCGTATTTATGAACATCAGTACGCAATTAAAAAGCAGGATAATACCAATGCCCTAGCAAGGCATTTGGTTTATAACCCAGATCATAGTTTTAAGTTCACAGTGTTATGGCAAGTATCATTTGATCCTAGGGGTGGTTCATGGTAACTGGATTTAGTAATTCAAGAATTATGTTGGCAGATTAGAACAATGGCATATGCCCCACCAGGGCTAAATGAGTTTATGTCTTTAAAATGTGTACTAAGGAAATTAGCCATGAAGAGGTGATTTGTTTGAGGTCTAAAATAGATCGTATTAATTGTGCATAAAATGATTTTAGTACATTTATCAATGAACTGAAATGAATTCATTATATTACTTTAATATTTATAATTGGTTAACATATTTAATAATGTTATTTATAGATCATATTTAATCAAATTAATTTAATCTATTCAATTATATGTATAACCAAATAGTGGATTTTCGTCATTCTAAATAATGTTTTTGTATAGGTTGTCCATTTTTTGTATAGGTTGTCCTTCACTTGTGTCTGCTGCACTCTGGTTTTAGGGGAACGAGAAAGTGTTTATAGCATTTTATTTATTTATATTTAATACATACAAATATACATTTCTATGTACTGAATTTAATAACTTATAGGATTTTTAATAATAATGTATTCATTTGTATTAAATGAAGAAGGTAATGGTGTATCCAACCCAAATAGATTAAGGATTTTTAGTCTGTAGCTGTTAAGGTCTGTTTACTGTTTAGTTTAAGAATATTTGCTTAACTGTTGCTTTTCCTTTTATTTTAAATTTCTTGTATTGGTTAATTGATTGTGATTAATTAACAGCAAGTAAGGTTATATAAGGGGAATTTAATTATGTTGCAAGATGTCTGATGAAGGAAAGGTACTACCCTTTCCGAAAGCGCTAATTAAACTTGCTTCTTGTTTTTAAGCGATCTCCAGTTTATTGTGCCACCACTTTCTCGTTGGTTTTACAGTTTTGGAGTTTGTTTTTGGTACCAATCATAGACTTACAAAACAAATTTTCTACTTGGGCTGAGCAAGTAGGTTTAAGCTATAATAAATGTGAAATAATGTATTTTGGGAGACCAGTTATTAAATGTAATTTATCTCACTGGAATTAAAGTACACAAGAAAATGGAATATAAGGACTTAGGAATACTTATATCTTCTGACCTGTCCATTATTAGTCATGTAAATAGAATTAAAAATTTGCTTTAGGTCTCATGGGACTAATTTTAGATCGATTGCTTTAAGAGATGAATTAAATCTAATCCATTTCTACAAAATATGCTTTCAACCTCTCTTGTTGTTTAACAGTAATTTTTGCATTTAGAATTGGACACAACTCACTGAAAATTGAAACAGTTCAGAGAAAATCTACCAAGAAAATTCCCTCACTGCCACATCTTACATATCAAGAAAATGCAAAGTTTGGAATCTGCATTCTTTACATCTTTACATTATAGACTCACCACAGGGAAGGCTTTTAATGCTTATACAATTTGCCATGAAGACTTGTTACAAGCCATCGATACTTTTCCTTATCTTCTAATTTATGAGGAAATAGGTATGACAATAAAAACCTTACCATCAAAATTTGTAGTATGAACCTAAACAGCAAATTTATAACACAAACTATAACTAGAATTTGGAATAAAATTCATGTTGATATTAGGATGTGACTAAGTATAACCTCATTTAAATCCAGTTTTGATCATTGAGTAAAGACATTTACAATATTACAGTCAATAAATCAGTGTTCCTCAATGCCTGTACCACTGAGTCTATGAGAAACCTATAAGAACTAATTCCCAGGATTCTGCTGTGGTGAGGCCTCATGGATTATGGCTTTAAGGCTGAGGTTAATGTACAATTGCTCATATAGGTATACCTTATTGAGTTTGGTTATGCCAGCATCATATTTCTGTTGGACTTATTCTGAATGCTTTGATTCAATTTTAGTGAAGGTGTAGTATTTCATTTTATGCATTTTCTCACTCATAGGATTTATGAATAGGCCTAGTGCAAGGCAGGTCTTACTCCCATGATGCAGTATTATGTGCTTCAGAAACACATTAGCCTTGATGAGGAATAACCTCATTATCAGTTAATTTGCATGTCGCTAAATCACAGTTACTACAACAACATGCAGATCCTTGCTGATCTGCATGTCACAATAGTTAATTGCTGTGGCCACACAGGTAACCTCCCCAGTCACTCACACACACACACACACGCACACACACACACACACACACACACACACACACACACACACACACACACACCTGTCCCTGAGTTGTCTGCCCCTCCTCTATATCTCTATTTGCAAATCACGCATCTGGTGTTTAGTGGTTCCCCCACCTCCTGATTTCTGTACTAGTTTAAATATCATTAACGTGCAAGTGTTTAGAGAGCTGCCCGGTGCCTAGTTTTTCACCCCAATCCCATACTAGTTCAGGTGCTGTTAAGGCACAAGTGTAGTATCCTTGATGGCTGGTGGTCTCCCCACCACTAATCCCCATACTGCTGTAGCTGCTATCATGAGACTAGTGTAGTATTTCTGGTGGCTAGCAGTCCTCACACCCCCAATCACTGTGTCACTGTAAGTGTTGTTATGGCACTAGTGTAGTATTCTGGGTGGCTAATGATCCCCCACTCCCTAATTCCCATACCACTATAAGTGCTGTCATGGCACTTGTGTAGTACTCCTGGTGGCTAGTGGTGCTGCCACCCCAGTACTACTTCAAATTTGTATAGATGAACGTGGTCTTTCTGCCATGTTCACTGCCATGATGTGTTTCAGCCATTCATGCCGATGCATACATTCAAGTGATTTCATGAATCATTTGGTACATAGATACCTTTCTGGCAGTGATTCCAGTGAGAGAGAGAGAGAGCACATGGATAATTACCACATGCCTCTCCCCTGAACTACCCCATTAATATACAACATAGCAATGGAGCCAGTCCTACACTGTGCTGCACAACGTTGTGTACCAGCACTGTGCTGCACGGAGTTAGAGCTATCTCTCAAGTCAAAAAGGTTACAGCAAGCTTCTTTATGAATTTCCCCCATTGAGTTTTGAAAAAAATCTGTTTAGGACTTTTGGATAGAATTCATTTGTATGTGTAAGTAATTTTTGGTCCATCTGAAGTCGATTAAGGCCCTTAACATTTTTTTATTTAAACTCTTTGCAGCTATTACGAAGTGTTATTTTTATCTTAAGGTTTGCATTGTCTTATTATATATTGTCCTTTTTGTGGTTCCATCTATTTCCATCTGCTAGTTCTGCCAGTTTTTGAGTGACCACTAAATATTTCTTTTTGAACTTATCTTTTGCTTGTTATATGAATATCTATCTATGATAATATATCACTCAATTTTTTTTAAATGATGCTCTCCTGGAAATAGGTTTAGTTAATCTAGGACCTCCTTGTTGCTCTTCAGCCTTTTGACTTACTTGTGATTTCTCTATTAGTATCTCTAGGATGCCAACATAACAGCACTGCTAGGACCTACTGGTGGGGGGGGGGGGCACAAAATGTGGTTGTCTCATTTGCTCCAACCTAGATGGGTAGATTTTAGCCGGGATTACTTATCTTCACCCAGTGAAGAATAAAACCCCAGCGTGACAGGGACAGGTGTGGTCTCACTTATGGGTCCTATAGAGTAAACATTAGACCATTAACTTTTCCATGGGACTGATGCTCCTTTACTTCTCTGTCAGCCCTATTATTTAATGTCAGATGCATGCATAATAAACTGACCATAGTTTATTGTGCTTTGTTTTCTGTGTACCTAGCATTCAAAGCCAAGGCCTGGATGAATTGTAATTTTGGGCTCCTTTGGTAGCCACTATCCCTCCCAGGTTCTCTGTTATTTCAGAGTTGTAGATAGAGTAGTAGTATCAATTGGGTGTGGGGGGGCAACAACATGTATAATCATTCCAAATTTAGGCTGTACAATGAAGACAGAGGTTAACAAATTCTGTTGTGGGTGTTTGAATATTTTCCATTTTTTTTGGTATACCATCCACCAGGATACTTTGGGATTTTTCTTCAAGAATTCCTTGATATAGTCAAAAATGCAGTGCTTGAACAACCAGGATGGATAATCCAGAGTGGCATTAATGCTCGGACTGAAGAAGACTTGTAAGAACACACACTAGAATTCCTCTGAATTTGAAGAATGGACTTTGCTTAGATTGTTTTCTTTGTGACATACAATTATGATCACCACCTGACTTGATTTTCTAGGTAGGAGTATTCAAAATGGGATTGGTGTGATGAAAGCAATCTCATGGGCTGACCACTTCCTGGACAACTTTTCTCTGCAGCTTCTGCCTTACCTGATACTGATCCATTGTGATACAAAGACTAGCCCTGGGATTCAGCAAGCTCTGCACAGTGTGCAGGAATAGTGCAAGAGCTGCTGCATGCATTCTGGCTAACGAGCGATCCAGTAATGACCTTCCAGGATGTGCACAAGTGGCCTTACACTATTCCTGCACGGACACAGCTCCTGTATTCTAATTGCCCCATTTGCTGGTGAAAACCATGCAACTGAGGTGAATTAGTGATCCAGGAAGCAGGCAGGTGTCTATGCAGAAATAATGTAACCTGCAGAAATGTATTCAGTTACTAACCGAATACATTTCTGCAAATTACAAAATGGAGGCATGACAGCTCCAAATAAAGCATGTATTCAATGCAGTTGGCATGCCAATGGCCAAATATATAGCCATTGGCATGAGAAATAGTTGAAAAATTATAAAAAATAACTTTTATTTTTTTGGGGCCGATTTCGGCCGTTTAAAATTAGGGCAGTGGTGCTCAAACGAGATCGGCTCGAAAATAATGAAAAAGCTTGGAAATAAGCTTTTAAACCAAAACAGCATTCTCACAAAGAAATGCAGAAACACGGCTGGATGACCTTCACTTCACTTTAATCCAAGGTACACAGTATCAGTAAACGCTTTCGTCTCCCAATAACAATCACAGTAAGAGACTTCTTCAGACTGAAATACTTATCACATCAAAAACTTTAAATACACATTTCAAGGCACATGATATATCACATGATTCCTACTAAATATATACACTTAAAAAGACATATACACTTAAAATAGCCTAACACGTATAATACCTAAGCTACCCCCTAATGTTTTAACCCTTTCTTTTTAAATACATAGTAAATTCTTCCCTATTGTTTAGTCCAGGCGGAAAACATGCATTTAATCTAACCTGCCATCAGTATTCCAGCCAGCCAAGTTCTTCTTCTATATTTCTGCCATAATAGTCAATGGCATGCATAAGACAACAATACCATGGAATAGTGGTTGCTAAGGGGGAAGGCTGAATGTCAGTTTTGTAACCATGCATTAGCAGTCAGTTTTACGCAAATGAGGAGATTGATACTAAATCACAGATTTCCCCTCAGTGTTAGCTTGCACCCAACCGTGTAGGTGAAGCAACACCGTGGTATAAGCATAAGAGGTAGATGGCCTTATAAAGGGGAGTGTCATGCATGCTGTAAGCTTATTGGAGCTCTGTGGCCCATGTTTGCCCTTAGCTAAGTACAGCTAAGGAAGGGGGTTGTGTCTGAGGCTGCCTAGCAGTGTTTACATTGTCTAAATGGGTGTGCGCGCCATGCACCAGGTTTTAAACAAAAAAAAAAAAAAATAGGAAACAGCAACTCTAGTCACATCTGAGCACTAGGTATGTGCGGTGCACCTCAGAGCTTAAACGGGAAGGCAATGGGAAGGGAAAACAGCAGTAGGAAGGCAATCAAGGAGAACTAGCATAGCTGGCAGGTGAATGTATCAGAATCAGCCAATTACACAGGCAGCAGCCCAGCCCAGCACACTACTATAAACTATGCAAATACCTTTCACTCTGGTTTTTCCCACAAACTCTACACCACTGGTGCACACATATGGGGAAATTTTACCTAACAAAGCTAACAAAATGATAGGGGCTGCTGTCGCTCTCATACATCAATATGTGGAAGAGGCTGAGGGTGGTGAGGATGAGAATGCTGATGACCAACCCACAGTGAGGAGAAGGAGAAGAGTGTACAGACCAGATGTTACATAATCTAGAGATAGTTGAGCACTATAGGGTGAACAGGAACATCCTACAGCAAATTGTTGAGCTGTGCCAGCCATGCCTCACACACAGAACCAACAGAAGGAAAAACATCCCAGTGGATACCAAGGTATGTGTAGGGTTAAGAATACTAGCCACAGGTACCTTCCAAAGGCCAACTGGGGATATCACGGGGATCTCACAGGCATCAGTATCTAGGGTACTCCACCAGTTCCTGGAAGCCATGTTAGCACATGCCGGTGAGCACATATATTTCCTCAACACCCATGAGGTACTGACCAGCAATATGCATCTCTTCCACCAAACAGCAGAATACCCTGAGGTAGAGGGTGCTATAGACTGCACGCACATACACATCAAAGCACCACCCGGTGAGCAGAGTAGAGTCTACTTAAACTGTGCTAAGGCCTCCAATTGATGGAAATGGAGAACAGCCACCCTCCAGACCTACACAGACAGACTACAACAGGTCTGGCAGTTGTATGTTAGTTCTGAAGGGTAAGAAGTATGAAACTGAAATATAGGTCAATAAAACCTAAGATCTGTACTCTACTGATATGCCTCTAGTCTGCATGATAGGTCAGCATACAAAATTAAATGGAAGCCAACAGAGTACCTGAAATACCAGTACAGTCATAGCAAATATTTGCAGTTGTCAAGTGTGCCCCCCCCCCAATCCTATGTAGAAATGCAGTAACATGTACGTGTGGGTTTAATAACAGTGGAGCACAGATTACCTGAGCTGGCCCAATTTACAGGATAGATTGCTGCATGTGTACAATATGCAGGCATCTGTGTATTAGGCTGTTGTGTGTTGTATATTGTGTGGAAGTGGTCTGCATGTAGGCATGGGGGGTAGTGTCTTGCTGGCCTATGGCCAATGCTGTTGATGACAAGGCCATGTTCTGACATCTGCAGTGCCAACCACAATGCATCCCAGCAAGACCCAATTCAGCAGTCATCCATACTCACTGTTCAGATGTCAATATTTGTCACCATCTGAAAGATGGACATGTCATGAATGTGGGCCCAGACATACACACAGTACACAGGTGGAAGTACCCTAGACAGAGTACATAAAATTTAACTGTCAGCTGCACACACCTTTGGAATTGTACACACAGGTTAGTGGCACATTAGATATCTGTGTAGTATAGAATAGTGATGTAGTCTAGCCAATCACTTGCAGACCACAAAAGGCACAGTTATGAAGTAATGAGAGACTGCCTATGTCCCTGCACAAGGCAGCATAAGGGGAATGTCCCAGTTATATATGTGAGTCAGCTGCAAGCTTCCATATCACACATGCATTCAGCTCACCCCACCATCAGCCACAGGATTCTCACAGGTCATATCCCTGCTGTTGGGAATGAGTACAGTATGACCACCACTTCTGTATGGGCATACCCACAGAATGCAGCATGCTGAAGAGGTGTCCCATCCAGGTATGTCCCTAGATGTAAGCAGCACCCTCCCAGCATCCAGAGCAATGGATTAATATGGACAGGAACTATTGCCATTAACACCTCATACATTTACCCTGTCACCCCAGGGGAATCCAGTGGTTCAGCCTGGGACTGTAGGAGTGGCAGAATGCACTGGCCTGCTACAGATAGCCTGCATCACTACCAAATGCCCTACAGTCCTCTGTCAAAGGCCTGTGCCTCACCTGTACAGCCAATGTATGTTATCTCATGGGGTCCCAACTAACAACATAACACAGTCCACAGAACACAAATGCAAGGCCATGTTGACAAATCCCAGTAGCATGCCCACCATGTCCTACTGCATGAATTGTGAACCAACCCCTAAATACTGCTGGGATGAAGGGACAACTATAGGGATACTTCTCAGATATCGCTCGCTTAATGTTAGGAAGAGAATAGAATAACAAAGTGGGGAGATCTAGAAGCATGGACGCCATGGAGTGTGCAAAGTCTGAAACTCTGATGTGGGCCCATACTACCCCTGCCTGCAAACCCAGTAATGGGTGGCTACAAACCTGCTTGTAAACCACAATGTGAAGGGGAACTGACCAGATATATGAGTCCTGCCTCTGGGTAACCTGTGTGAATCTGTACAACTGAGAGGTATGGCCACAGCAGGATATGGCCATTCTGTTATGTCGATAGATGTACAAGCAGGGGATGCTCAGCCACCACACTACCAAGGTGCTGGACCATTTACACAGACCCATCAGCAAGTGTATGCAGCTACCTCACCAGAATGGCATGAGTGTGCAAGAATATGTAGGCTGCAGACCACAATACTGGACACAGCTTCATTCATCTTGTATTTCCCAGGAAACAACTATGAGCAAATAAGTATATCTGTCAGTAGTTGATGACATAATACATCACAGTGTAAAACAGTACATATGTCTAAATATCCCTGCTAACACCAACCATGTAA
>NC_056734.1:411263960-411273960 GCF_019279795.1 Protopterus annectens
CAGACTGGCCAGAGTTTGGAGTCTTACATGTGAAGTGTTACTCACACATTTCCTATCTTTAGAAATGCAGTAGCATACTCTGATGATTGCAGTCAGTACATGGTGACATCCATGTGAGTTACTGACTTCATATCCCTCAGAAGAGATATGTCACAACAAACCTTGTTACACCAGGAATTTTCTCAGTTTATCACAGCAATATGTCAATATTGGCCCTGTATTTGTGCCTCCATCCCCCAAGTCTGTCACCCTTTGTCCATATGCCATGCAGTAAGAGGTGCATATGTGCAGTACATAATTATTTACTGACATCATACCTGATAACAAGCCAGTAAGATATCAGACTGCTAGACATGTTATGTATACTAGGCCTTATATTTGAGGGCAAAACCTGGACATTGTGTTGTAGTCTGTACAGTAGTGAGGTCTGTGTACTTATGGCGATTGTTGACAGAGTGTGTATTGTGAATTTGTTACTTGGCCTGTGTACACACTGTGGTAGATTTCATTATTCTTGGTCCTGTTCTATCTGACGTTGATGTTGCTCCAGTTTATGGTACCCTATCAGCGTACATGTTTGTAGGGCTAGACTGACACATGTCCCATACCACAGTCAGGCATCAGACTACACTGTGTATTGGCCCAGTATATGTAGGGTTAGTGTGTGAGTGGCACATATGAGGATGGTTTTGTTCACACAGTCCATATACTGTACTATTAATTAGGCTTACTATAATGTGACTGTGAATGTGTTCAGATTGGTTGTGGGTGTGCATTTTCACACTGGTGTCTGTTACTCCATGCTGTTACATGCCTGTAGTGCCTGCTATATTTGCAAGTACATGTGTATCCCCCCATAGGAAACTTGGATCAGTGTTGTGGCAGTCTGCCTGTAGTTTGCATAGTGCTTTGTGACATGTCTAGCAGCTCAGTGTATTTATCCAGTGTGATGTTATGTCCAGATATTAGTCAGATGTACTGTTGCCGGGCCACCATAAGTGTTGTGTATTTCTGAAAAAGCAGTGGGATGCTGTGAAGATGTATGTCACTAACTAGTGGGAAGTATGTGGGCTTGGGAACTCTGCTCCTCCATTCAATATGTGTTAGGACAGACAGGAGTGTGTGAATGCATCAACTGTATGAGCTCTATTTCAGTATTTTTGTGATATCCCCATTTACATGACTGTAAACATCCACTTTGTCAGGCTTGATCCACACGTCTTGCACTAAGGAGCTCTGTGTATACATCTGGACTGACCAGATTGTGTCAGACTGTACGTACTCATTGGTCATATCTCTGCTGCATTCCACAGGATCATTACTGTGATTTGTGTGGTACTTCACTATGATGATCTTATGATGTCTGTCAGTAGCTGATGGTGTGCATGTCAGTATCAGAAGTGATTTCCCACAAAACATGTCTGTTGACACAACCCCTGTTACTGTAGCAACATTCTACATTTATACCTGCAATGCTTGCATTGCATCCCCTTGCACTAAGAGGTTGTGACTATTATTGCTGAGGTATGTCTCCACTGCATGTTATGGGCATATGTTTTATATATATATATATATATATATATATATATATATATTTATATAATATATATATATATATATATATATATATATATATATATATATATATATATATATATATATAAATATACAGATATGTAAAATATATATATAAATATATGTGTGTATGTACATGTATACATATATATATATATATATATATATATATATATATATATATATATATATATCCTTGTTATCTGTAAACATGAATGTTGTATACACCTTCCCAGATGTATCCCACCATATTTATCTGATATTTGTATATTTAGATATAACAACATACTGATTCGACACTATTTTCACTAACAAGTACTAAACAATTGTAGATGTCAAGGCACTTGTTCATTACTATTCAGTATATGTACTGGCAGATATATTTGAAGAACCTACAAAAATCTTCTCCGCTCAGATGGCTTAGTGGTTAACTGCTGTGACTACAGTGTACAGGGTCCTGGGTTCAAGACCTGCAAGGACTGTTTATTTTGTTGCTAGGCAGAACAAGGAATGTTGGATACAGAGTGGTAAGCGGTGTTAATGTACTGTTAAACGAAAAGGCGCTTACAGCATGTAGGCACTGCTTACCACTGCGCAAATGTGCTTAGCATTTACATTTAAGCAATGCTTACACCTGCTAAGCATAGCTTAGCCTTGGTAACCAGTGATCACATTCCAGACTGATAAAATAGCAGAGTAATGACATCTTTAATAAGTGTATTTTATTCCATTTACATAACATGCTTCTATGTGCTGTCATTACAGTAGCAAGGGGAGTGAGTATACTATATGTGACACCTGAGTATATATGGCTAGTGCAACAATCTTTTCTCTTTGTATGTGTTTCATACATGGGTAGTATACCAGGTTATATGCAGTCACACTTGCATGTATTGTATCATTACTTTAGTACTGTTAACAGTGCTTTTCCCAAGTAAGAGTAGATTGCAGATTGTAGTATTGGAACCATACACCTCTGCAAAGCTGGACTCTGAGTACTGACAATCGCGTTCTAGATGTGTGAGCTGTGTGTTATTAAGTATTTGCTACTGGATATTGGTCTGATATGTGGATATTAACTGTAAACTACTATTTGTATAGGACATGTCATTGAGGGCTGCTGTCATGTAGTAATGGCATACCTATCAGTGTTAGACGTCTATCTGTCAAAACATTCATCCTAATGCAAAACCTGTTGGCTAACTGATTTCTGTCTGTCCTCTGTACAGATGTGCAGATGTCAGGTATCCATCTTGGCTGCTTATGGGAAATCTATGTTTGACTGACACTGACATGTCTGCCCAGTTGTGTTATGAATGCCACAGCTAGGAAACCCCACCCTGTATGTACCACATGCCATGGATACCTCAACTAGACTATCACAGTCAACAGAACATGCTTGAGTACAGGTCTCCAACCCAGACACTGGCCATGTTATGTAATATATGTTGCATACACGTCAGTTGGAGCACCTCACTGGCTCTCTGCAAGAGAAAACCAGATGATTGGATGTTGCATTTAGCTGTCACCCTGGGGATCACTCAACTGGCATCAGTTGATACATGGCCTGCTGACAAATGTCAGGTGGCATGATACCAGTGTACCCACATCCCCTACTCTTGTCATCTCTGCATGGACATTATCCTGGTACACACCTAGGAATACCTGCACCTATGGACCCCAGTACTGACAAATGTGTCAGTGTGCATTACTGAGAATAACAGTGTCTGTGTGTTTGTAAACATGTAGTTGATATTACCCTGATGGCCTTCTCAACAACTACACCCCCCCATTGCCATAGTTAGAAATGGCTGCCACTGTAATGGACATTAAATGTACCTTGTTACACTCTTCACCCTATGGGCTACCTAGAGCTTGTAGTACCAGCATAACACTGTTGTACAAATGGGTAGATAGGCATGGGTTACCCTCTAAGTCCTGGCAAGTGTGTGTATGTGTGCAAGTGTGTATATTTGTAGGATACAGCATTCTGAGGCCACATACTCCAAATACAATACACCTTGCCATACATTATAAGGGATACTGATGTTGCTGACATTAGGAGAGTCATGACAAACCCTCACCCTACTATCCCTGTGGCATGTCCAATAAATGCATATCCCTGTAGTGGCACTGATTAAATAGACAAGGGGTTGCATTGCAGTCATGGTCAATGTGTGATTGTGGGTATGTCAGAGCATTATCATGGGTTTCAATGAGTAAAATTTCCAATGTGGGGTGTGGGTGCTGGTTATACTGTCTTTACACCATGGTACTCCCAGTACATGTCCCAAGGTCCACTGTATGAGGACCACTGTCACCATCGACCATACAGGTAACTGATTACACTATCCAGCCCAATGATGCATGTCCTGTGTGCAAATTATCTGTAACAGAATGGACTCACTGACAAGTTAGTTAGCACTGATAAACCCAGGTCTCTCAGATGTGTCTATGACTGTTATGTGTTTGTCAATGTGTATATGACAGTATGTCATACTATGTGTTGTTTGTTAACACCCAGTACATTCTCCCATTACCATACTGTACAACGCCTGGTGATGTTCTTCACTTAACAAGAAACTCAGGACACACCTCATCCTAAAAGCTGTGTGGTGTGTGCAATTAAGGCCAAACACATTAGTAGCAATAAGTACCTAGGTAGGGGTTATACTCTCAGTGTTGCCAAGTAAGTGTGTGTGTATATGTGAAGGGATCCACTTAATTTTGCAGAAAATACATGTTCCAGGAGGTCATCTGCCTGAGAACTGACTGTCAAATGCTAACATTTCAAATGAATCATCTTGTGGAAATGCATTCCATCAAAATAAGTAGTAGATGTGTAAATGCCCTCTTCCCCACTGTACAGCAATACTGGAGTTGGTATATAAAGTTGGGTGTGGATGTTGTGGGCACAGCCACTCTCATTGTGGTTATTGTTGTGTGTATCCCGCCACTTAGTCTGCTGTTATACTGTACAGTTTATGTTAACAGGTTAAGTAGTTGTCAATCACACTATGTGTGGTTCTACACTACCCCACACCGTCCAAAGTGGAGGGCTGTGCCACCCACACCAGCACACCTATATTTACCAACTCCAGGATTGCACTCCATTGGGGAAGAGGACATATACCCTGCCAGTACCTTCGTCAATGACATTAAACTGGCAGACTGATTATTTACTGATGTGATGTTTTGTTTATTTTGTCTTGGTGGAATTACATAGGCTAAAATGAATTCACTGCAAAAGCATCCATGTGTACAGTATTCTCTGTGTATTGCATCAATACCAAAGCCTCCATGTGTGTGTGTGTTATTCACAAACATTTGGTGTGTGCCACCCAGTACACTTACCATTGTCCACTGTAGAAGAGCTGCGGACATCAGCCACCATGCACTCACCTATATACACCCCTCAGACCTATCAACCATGTGGCACATGCAGTAACAGTTATACAGACCTGTTACTTGTGTTCAGCTGTACCCAGGATATGACACAGTCAATATGTCACCACAGTGCCATACTCCTTGTAGGAAAGGACAGCAGACCAACATCCTTGTGAAACATAGACACCTACAACACAAACTGAATACAGTATGGAGACCACAATCAGTCAGTGTTAATAACAGCTATAATGCATCATGGCTGGACAGCTACACATCCTGACATGTAAGCATTAAACTTTCCAGCTGAAAACATGTTACACAGCATTACATTGCTAAACCTTAGTACATTCACCCTGTGCATCAGAACCATATTAGCATGTCCCTGCATCAATGGTATGGATGACAGGGATGTGGCACAGGTATCATCATATGCACAGGGTGTGTTGTGGGTTTGCCAGAGACCTAGGCTGAGCCATTTGGTTAACATCATGTGTGTGTGTTAGGGGGCTTCATTATCAATTGGGCTGTGGAGATGTGGTGTGTGTGGGTATGGATGTGCCCTAGCTGTGTTGGTGATATGTGTGTGTGTGTATGCACACAGTTCTGCCATGTGGCTGCCCTATACAGAGGTTTGTTGGACAGCTGCAGACCATACATGGCAGGGTGTGCAGTTCACCATGTCCAGCCAAGGACATGAGAACTGTGCCTTCCAGGGGTTCCATGTGCACTACCAGGTACAAGCCCAGATATGGTATTCTCCCCTGATGATGACAAATGTCCGCTGGATCCAGGTCCCTGTTGGGACCATCCAGGACCATGTGCATGTGGCGTGCTGTGTTGTGGTGTGGACATCACCCCCCTGCATTGCTGGTGCTGGTACTGCCACTATGGGAGCAGCTGTGACTTGTTGCACGTCCACGTAGACCTCCACATGTTGGTGTTGCTGACCTACGTCCACGTGGCTGTTGCCCTACTCCCACCATATGCTCTAACACAGACATTGCATGGTTGAGGATTCCCACCATCTCACCCAACCATCTATCCAGGACCTCTGCAAAATAACAGTGGGCACCTGCAAGATCATGGATGTTGTCAAGTACAGCAGAATGAGTAGCCCTCTGTAGCCTCAGACTCTGGTATAGCATTCCATATGAGCCTGTGCCTCCATGATGGCCTGAAACATGCATCTGGTGACACCTGCTGTGGCACTTCTGCCAGGGGCTTGATAGCCAGCAGCCCTCCAACGAGCACCCCTGTACATCTGCCTGCAGTCTGTGTGATACCTTGTCAGTCATCCGGCTATGGCTGCTGTGTACAGACTCACTTGCCATAGTCACTACACTGTCCTGTTACATGCCACCACCCACCAACTGCCCCTTATCTATGGCCACTAGTGATGGGATGTGTACAGGCATTGTAACTGCGTGCGGGGATGGGGTGGATAAAAGTGGGATGTCAACAGATGGCATAGCTTCCACCCATGACAACACTGCCTGTGCTTCACCATACCTATCATCATTGTCAGAGTCTGTATGGACACTAACATCAGTTTGCCTGCAGGAGAGACCATGACTCACCTCACCACCAGTGAGAGGAAAACAAAAAATGTGATTTAAGACCTGTACGTCATTGCTTACCTCTACACACACACACACACACACACACACACACACACACACACACACACACACACACACACTTACAGGTGAAGTGGCACAAAGATATTACCCAGACATCTCATTACCCAATAGTCAACATGCATGGCATATGGCACTCAACAGCATGCACAGCAGTTATACTCAATCCTTGTTACCAACATTATACATCTCTGTGATGCATGAGTTGTGTTAGTAGGTGATTTCCCTTCCCCTAGAACACACTGCACCCATGTACACAGTATTGCTGTGCACCTGTTCAGCACCCTGGCATGTACTGTGCACCATACCTCGCAAGTGTACACACCATTGCTGAATTTGTATATTTGTGGCAGTTATGTTTGCTCTGTTGCTCACAGCCCCTATGTGTTTGTCTGGCACATACCTGGGATGATATGAGGACAGATGTCAATAGTGAATGCCTGACCTCTGATTTGCAGATCTCATCTTCAGCAGTGCATGTATGAGAAATAAAATCCAATTACACTGACAACCTTCAAAGCTTACTGTGGCTATGAAGAGTGTATACACCCTTACTGACATGCCAGCCTCTTCCATGATATGCAATGGGGCCACAATACTGCATATGTTAACATTACATACACCTGATATGTGACATATGACCTGTGCAATCAAATGCAGTATCAAACAAATGTGTTAGTTGTGCAGATGCTGATTGAGATGCATACAATATGTAGGTTGCATAAGTGTGCACACCCTTAACATGATAGTTTGTTGCAGCAGCTGTTAGGTGAACTACAGCAGTCACTATTCCTGGAAGGGGTATACTAGCATGGCCCATCTTCACTTGCCATGATTTGGTCACTCCGCCCTAAAAATGTTCAACTCTGCTGGATTGCAAGGTCAGCTCATGTGCACAGCCCTTGGAGGTCACACAGTGCCTTCACTATTGCTGTGGAGTCAGGGTTATGTCAGGCACAATTCATGACCTTGACTGTGTTCATATACAGCCATTCTTAGTGAGCTTTGGATGTATGCTTCAGTTCACTGTTGTGTTTCAGGATTACACCCCTCCCCATCCTTAGCCTTAATGCAGATGCTTGACAACTATGGGACACACATGAGTGTCATTTTGTAGTGTTCAAAATTCAGAACACCATGTCTACTGGCTTAGTTCCTGCTAATGAACAGCAAACCTAAAAGTGTACACTGGCACCAGCAAGGTACAGATTGGGATGGTGGGCCTGAGGTGGAGTGAGGTGTTGCTTGTGCACCACATGTATCTTTATTAATACTGTCTGTAGGTTTCAGCCTTGGTCCCGGTACATCATTACACATTGCAACACATGCCTTTGGGAGACTTGATGTTATGCATATGCTACCTGTAGAGAGCCCTGGATAATGTTTCCTGTGGAATAACTCTTTGATCTGATTACCCTAACCCATAGGCCACACTTATGCAGAGTCCAGGCGATTCTCGACACAGGTACTGCACAGGCAGTACTTGCTAGACATTCCTGCAAGTCCCTCAGTGTTGCTGCATGTTTCTGGGCAGCCTCCATGACCAGTTTGCAACATGTGTTGTCATCTGTCTTGGATGGGCATCTGTTTATTTTTTACATTAATGTTGTCCCATACTTCATGGTCACATACATGACTGTCTGCACTGTTTGCCATGATATATGCAATGGTGAGGTAAGGCTACATATCCCACTCCTGAGTGCTACCTTTTGGATATGAAATCCATTCCATGGTTTGTAAGATGTGTGCAAGCCATGGCTGCCTCTGTTGCAGGTGAGTGGGCAAATGTCATGGACATACTTCTTGGAAAGCAGACTATTACTTGGTGTGACGTTGAGGCTCTGTTCTTGACGGAAGGTGCGTACTCAAGAAGAGTGAATGCTGTCAGTACCTCAAAAGCTGCTTCCACAATATGTTATTTGTAGTGTGTGCACAAATATGCTTCCAGTGTTTTTTAAGGTATGTATTCCCCATATTTCTTGTCCTAACATAGGATTCCATATTACACATTCATTGCTCATGTTAGAATCACATTACGGTTGTAAAAGGTGTGGAATGTGGTATTGTGATATGCTGTTGTGTAGATCTGTAACAGTTGCTATTGTAATAGTGGTGTATACACTGTTGTAGCCACTGTATAAGGGTAATGTTTCAGACATGTCCCCACTGTAGGCCATTTGTCCCACCATTATGTTCATCCCTGTCCACACATCTTGCACTAACAGGTTGTTAGGTATACTGTAGGACGATTACATACCCTTCAGATATGCCACCATGGTGACCACTGTGATGCATTGCAGTTAACAGCAACAATAAGTGAACATGTACAGCAGGCATTATGGGTAGGTGTGTTAAATGTGTGCATGGCAAATACCATGGCCATAACATGGCCGGTGTATTGGCAAACCAGAACAAAACAACTCCATACTCACCAGCTACAGGCTGCTGCCCCATTTGTATACCAGAGGGACCTACATAATTGTGTGAGAGATGTAATGGCAGTAGCCACACCTGTGGCATTGGTACAGGGTGGGAGCAGCATTTCAGTACATCAACAGTACAAACCCACAATACTGGAGATTATGCACATCTCTTCATTACTACACTGCAACAACAGATTATGTTATCTAACATATGCATGAAGATACTTTACAGGTGAAGATGTATAAGCAACAGTGGTTTATTAATATGCCCTGGGGCCTTACTTGGATGCTCCTCGACCATTGTGTGGGTAGCACCCACTTCCACAATTCTATCATCAGGTTCCTGGCTTGGCTGGCGGCGGGTGCCCCAAGGCTGGCAAGGAGCTCCTCAGCATGTGTCAGTGAAGGCTGGATGGCATGACCCCACCTGTGGCTTGCTGGTCCCTCCTAACTGCAGCAGCACGCTGACAGGCATGGTGGATGAGATCAGTGCAATGATGTCACACCTCCTCATAACTGCGGTTATGCAGGCCAACATCATTTACCCTGTGGATGAGCTTATTTCACAGGGCAGACCTCTCCTGCAGATCATGGGCCGTGCATCCAAAGAGGGTTCTGTGATGTTGTACAAGGAAGTTTATTATTATATCATTCTCCTGGGGAGTATATGCAGGGAGATATTCCTGGGACATGGTACCTGGAAGACATAAACAAGAAAAAAGGTATGAGGACCTCATACTGCAAGGATATAATAGTTGTTAATTGACATCTCCCTCTAACCACCACCATATCTGCAACAATAATCTGAACACACAAATCAATGCGTATGTTTACACCAAACCTACTGTTGGGACATATATCCTATTGTTCAAGAAATATTGAAATGTGTTTTTCTTCATGTTCCATGTTGAAACATTATCAATGGTAGCCTGTTGCTATACCATTGTAATGGCCACTGAGGTTCCATATATATGCATG
>NC_056734.1:411276460-411493960 GCF_019279795.1 Protopterus annectens
ATATATATATATATATATTGCATGCAGACATCAGATCCACACTCTGAACCTCCTTCCTCCACGGCTGAACTGTTCTGCCTTGCTACGAAACACAGCATCACATGTGGACACAGCCTTACATTGGGGGGATATATAGGGACAGATCGTAGATATGCCTATTACAAACCTATGAAGTTTGTGAATGATACATTTCACATTACCATGACTGTTCTGAAGGTGGTGGGATCTGAAACTCATGTGTCTATCATGACTTCATTACTTCCACCTTCAGCTATTTGCCAGACTAATATAGATGTTTGGAGGAACAGACCAAATACTATGATGGCTTAAATCTTGACATTCTGTGCAGATCTGCACAGTTGACAGGTATAGCCCACTGTCCACAGGGCCAAATGCTATGTCCATAGCAGCAGTTTAGCAGGAAATCATTACAGCAAGTCTTTATGGCACATATAAATCTTTCAACATCATCTATCCCATTATTACAGACCAACTACTACAGCCAATTATATGCTGACATGTTTCACATACCTGTTTTATTATTGCACTCTCTTCTGTGTACCAGTTGGATGTCTTCCTTGTTTGGTTTTTTTTTTTTTTTTTTTAGTATTTTTGATTTTTAGTGTTATTATTATTTTCTCTCTCTTTCTCTCTATCTCTCTCTCTCCACTATAGGAATCAAGCTGGTTTGAATAGATTGCAACATGGCTTTTGTAGGTGATGCTCATGATCAGGTGATGGCTTCTGCACCAATCGGTGTTTCCCAATTGCTAATTGCATGCAGCCAGCTGTGTAGTACTTCCAATATTCAATGTCATAGCAACCCACTTCTACATCATGTGGGCATTGTCCCTTTACCTTTCCTATATGGAAGACATCCTTCCTGTGTGTGGGCAGCAGTGTTACAGACAGCATGTAGCAATACCTCTTACAACAGGACTTGTGGACACAGGCCAACTACATGTTTGTATAAGGTTCCAGACTTAGGGACAGTGTGTGAGTATTCCTGTTATATGCATTGAACACTGCTAGTTTTACAGGGTTTGTGTGTATATGCTAGTTTTGCATGGAATGCAGTCTGTCTGCATAGCTCTTAACTGTGGGCCTATCCACTTGATGGCCAGGGGATTGGCTGTTATGTTTTGTCTGTTCCCCACACAGGTCTTGTCCCTGACATATTAGTGCCATTCTCTCCATTGATTGCTATCAGTACATGGCAACATCCATTTGTGTTTCTGACTTCATATTCCTGAGTAAGGGTATGCTGCAACCAGTCCTGTAACACCAGCAACTTTCACAGTGTATAATAGAAATATTTTAAATGTGGCCCTGTGTTTCAGCTTCTGTCCTCCACCTATATACCAGGCTTTGTCCAGATATCATGCAGTAAGAGGTTGTTAGGTAATGGACTATCATTATTTAGTGCTGGCATTCCTGCTATCATTCCAGTGATGTTGTGGACTCCCACACAAATTGTGGGGTTGGTCCATATATATGAAGGCTACAGCTGGACAAAACTTGTTACCCTGTACAATCCGGAGGTCAGTGTATGGAGAACACTGTTATATACCCTTGTAAGACATTTTATGGGGGGAGGGGTATTAAATGTTTTAACCTAGGTTGTTACAACATGTGAGGGATATCAGTAATAAGAAACATAGAGGTATATGGCTGTATATTTTCATACCTTTCACCATGGGAACAGTGGTGGGCTAGAGCTTATTGTCTTACACACAGTTCTGTTTGTCAATGTGATAATGACATTTTAAGTTAAGCATTGTTATGTAACAGATACATTTACATTGTGACAACTATTACTTTTCAGCCTAGGGGTTGAGTACAGAGTGTAACTGGAAGCTGCTGAACTACATCTGTAATTAAGTGTTGATTGATTCTTATCTTCAAGGCAAGTGTGTTTTTTTACTGTTATACTACTTGAAGGCTTTAGCCTAGACAGCAAAGTATGTTATGTTTTGCAGATTACTGTATCATATGTTTTGTTTGAGAGTTTCATTAATCAGTTATTATGTATTTCAAACACCTAACTACTATAAGAAATGGCATAAGTAACTGAAAAAGTACAGAAATAAACATTTCTATGTATGGAAACTTGTGTGTGGGTATATGTTTCATGCAATAATTCTCATTTGTAGGAAAGAATCAAACACTAGCCATTTGAAAAGGTGGCAACTGTAGACTGTAGGAATAATGGCTGTTTGATATTCTGTGCACCCTATATATACATATGTAGTTATATATGCATGTATGTATGTGTATATATATATATATATATATATATATATATATATATATATATATATATATATATATATGTGTGTGTGTGTGTGTGTGTGTGTATGTATCATTGGAAAGTTTACTGCTTCCACATTGTACATTCCCTATGGTACACTGACTGTTCTGCATGATATGCTACAGAAATCATCCTGACATCTTTCAGCTGAGATGGCTTACTGTTAACTTGTTGTGGCTATGTTGTGCAGGGTCCTGGGTTCAAGACTTGCAAATGATGGTTATTGTGTTGCAAGGCAGATCGGTTTAACTGTGGAGGAAGGGATAATGGCAATAATTACAAGAGATCCCTATTTTGGGCCTCTTCACCCCCATTAGCAGTGCCTTTGGTCAGATGTTTTGCAGTGAGAGGTTCAGAGCATGGATCCAATGTGTGAATGCAACACACACACACACACACACACACACACACACACACACACACACATATATATATATATATATATATATATATATATATATAGAGAGAGAGAGAGAGAGAGACAGTGGCACTGGTGAGATCACGGGCAAGACAGTCCCAGGCTTCCGCTTTATATTGGGAGCCTTGGTACTGGCCCTGCAGTAGTCTCTCATCATGGTTTTGTACCAGGAGTCCTACCATGACTTTGGACTCCTGTATGCCCCAGCACTGCACACAGAAGCGCATGCCCTCACCGACTCCTACCATACTGCCTACAGTGGGAAACTGCAACCAGTTATGAGCTGTATTCCTGCCTGTGGGGGTTTATATATGGCCGATTTCCCACCCTTTGCCGTGATTGTATGGTTTTAAATATTCTGAGCTAAGCTAAACTGTGGGCAAACCTGCTTAGCTAAGGTTGGCAGTGCTTAAAGGGACAGGTTCATCACTGTTTACTGATGGACAAATCCACTTAGCTGGGCTACCCATTAGAAGTCATATTTACACAATGCTTACACCTAGTAAGTAGAGCTGTGAAATGCTTAGCATTGTTTATTTTTCATTTTATAAACTATCTGCTGTATGGCATTGATTCATCATTCATTACATATTATAAATTTGTTTACTGTCCTTGACATCCCCCAATGTGCTTTCATTACATTTATTCATGTGTGACTATACTGTATGGGGCACTTGTTTTTATATGGGGGTTTCACAACTTTATAAAACTGACACCTCACATCTGGACCTAACGCAGTACTCCGGTTAACAAAATATATGTTATTTAATAGCTAATAATAAAAAAAATGTTTATGTACTACTTTCACATGTAAAATGTAAATTGGTTAGAGTGGGGATCGAATCGGGAATGGCTGTTTGTAAAGCATACGCTTTAACCACTACACTATTACAATACTACTTATGTTGGGTGTCTCTTGCTATTTAACTTTTGTGCTGTTTAAGCTGGACTAAGCGTAGCTAAGCAACGGGCACACCCATGCAGCTATGCTTAAACGTTATTGCATTTATAAAAAAAAAAAAAAGAATTTTTATTGTGTTATTTTATCTATACCCTTCAGAATATCCCTGCTAATGCTGAACCTGTTATTTTATCAGCTTTCTGCTTTGTAGGACAATTTTCCCTTTTGGCTTTGCCATATTCCTTACTCTGATAGGTTGAGAGGTGTGTGCTATGTGCTTATGCTACCTGTGTTATCCTAACAACTTTTGGCTTGGTAGGGACGATTATCCCTTATTCCTTTAACCAGATTTGTTATCCTGATGGGTTGGGGGTGTTACAAGCATTCTCGCTCATTTTTAATTGGCAAAAGGCAATTCTGGAGTGCAGGGGGAATGTGTATTGTGAGAGCTCTGCTCTCAGACACCCCCCCTGTGCTCGTACACAAAGCCATGTCCGTTTTAGAGCATGGCACCACACCTTCATAGATATGCATGGTGTGTTGCCATGCAGAACAGTAATGATCCCTGCCATGCAGGAATAACTTATTCCTGCACTGCTGCTTGCTGAATCCCAGGGTAAGAATATGATCTGTGGTGCAGTTATACCTGTACTGGACCATTTTCTTGAACAATATAATGCTGATAGTGCTGACTGTCTGCACTATCTAGTGGCTGTTTAAAATATGTCTTTCAGTGGGGTTCTGCACACTATCAGCAAAGAATGCGCCTGTCCTAAGCTATCCTGGCCAGACAGAGTTGGTTCAAACAAGAAATTCGGAGGCTAGGATGCAGGCTGGAATGAACATGGCATAGAATTAGCCTGATATAGCACATGTTTTTAATGGAGGATCATTACATTAAGGACAGGTTAAATAACTCTAACCTTGTCTAGTGAGATGTCAGATAATTCAGCTGAAAAAGTCATTCTAGATTTGAGAGCTCAGTGCCCCATCAAGACATTGGTCTATTCTTTCTCAAACTGTAGAAAGACTGTGTAACTCAATCTGTATAACACTTCATAGAGCAATATCTTCTGCTAGGTGCAAGTTGTCATAGTTATTGTGGATAACATAGTAAATACAAACACAACCTCAGTGTATGTCTGTGCAGCCCAAATACACAAAGAACCAACTAAAATAAGAAATAGGCTCATGTAGCATATTCAGTTCGACTAGGAACACCAAAAATGTTTAAATTAAAATAACCAGTGTCGAATACTAAGCCAAGAACCATTTAATGACAAACATATCCATGAACAGATATAGATTTAACACTTTCATCCCTCTACATCTCTGGGAGTTCATCAGAACCTATTTCCTTAACAACTTAAACATTTAAATAATGTCCAAAACTTGATCAAGTGATTCAAACTGCCAATCATAATTCATCTTTCACCAAATACTAAAAAATAAATGGTATTCTTAAAAATTATACAATACTTAGCAAACTTCCCACTTCTCAAAACCGAGGTGGAATCCTTCAAAGCCCCAGGGCCAGTGGAAAATACGGCCCAAACCACAGAATCCTTTACAAACGCATTCTATGGATACCTACAGGAATGCATGGATCGTGCTATCCCAAATAAAACCAAGACACACTCCTCCAAGGGCAGGAGACCTGTCTGGTGGACCCCAGCCATAAATAAGCTGTACAACAGAAGGAGGAAGCTACTACATGATAGAGCAAAATCCCTGAAAGGGAAGGCAACTCTGATCAGTACTAGCAAGAATCTACGATCCCTCATAAAATTGTCTAAGGCTAGCTTTGAAAGAAAAATTGCACAAGACACTAAAGATAATCACAAGGCCTTCTTTAGTTATGTCAGAAACCTGGGTGGAAACTCCCAGATATGCTCTGAGTTAGTGCAAAATGACAAAAAATACACTGAACCCACAGACATTGCCAACATCCTGGCAGACAGGTTCAGTGCAAACTCCCCCCCCTTCCCCCCCAAATGAGCAAATGACTATCCCAACAGAGTGTAGCCTCCCTGACATCACAGACGCACAGGTGAGAGCTGCCCTCTCCAAAGCAAAAAACACAGCATCAATGGGACCGGACGGTGTCCCGGGCTGCATTTTACATGAGCTCCAAGAAGAACTGAACCCTCACTTAAAATCACTATTCAGTCTCAGCCTTACAACAGGATATGTACCCAAAGAATGGCATACAGCAACAGTGGTCCCACTCCATAAAGGTGGTGCCACAACAGACCCCGGAAACTATCACCCTATAAGCCTAACTAGCCTGGTCTACAAAGCTATGGAGCGTACTCATAAACAAAGACATTGGGAACCTCCAAACACTGGATCCTACCCAATTCGGCTTTGTTAAGGGCAGATCTTGCCTCTTGAACCTGGTCAATTTGTTTGGAACATTCACCAAGGCCATAGACGAAGGGAAGGTAGTCCACACAGCCTACCTTGACCTTGCAAATGCCTTCGACACAATACCCCACTCGGGCATCATAAATAAGCTCACCAACTTAAATATCAACCCCTATGTCACAAGATGGGTTGCAAACTGGCTTAGAGATAGAACCCACATGGTCATAATTGCAGGTGCCATGTCAGACTCTAAACCAGTTACAAGTGGCGTCCCACAAGGCTCAGTCCTGGGACCTCTCATGTTCGGTATATATTTCTCTGAGGTACAGGCTAACACAGGAGGACTATGGCTGACAAAGTTTGCAGATGACTGCAAACTGGGGGCCATAATTGACTCACCAGCTGACACAAGCATCCTCCAAAAAGGTCTCACAGAGATGGATAACTGTTGCCAGAGCCATGGCCTAAAGCTAAATGCCAAAAAGTGCATAGTTATCCCCTTTGGGAAAAACAAAGTGCCCACAAATTGCCACATAGGTGGTAATCCATTAAGTACGGAAGAAGTAATTAGGGATTTGGGGACCCAAGTAGATTGCAATCTCTACTTTGACAATCACATTGCTAAAGTGGTAAGAAAGACATTCTATATAGCCCATCTTATCACAAAGGGGTTCACATCTAGATCAAGAGAGGTCATTGTGCCCCTCTACTCATCACTCATCAGTCCCATAATTGAATACAATGCCCCATTTGGGATGTACCTTACCCAACACCTACTACAACTAGAAAGACCCCAAAAGTACCTCACAAAGAGGATCAAGGGACTCAAACAGATGCCCTACGCAGTTAGGCTAAATAAACTTCAGCTCTACTCAGTTGCTTACAGCCTACTCAGAGGCGACCTATGCCTGATGTATAAAGCCATGTCCAACCCTAAATTAATGGACATGCTCCACCTCAAGAAATCCAAATCCATCAGAGCTACATGCTCCAGTGACTTAAACCTCAGCACAGAAATAAATAGAACATGCTGGAAGGACAGATTCATATCCCAGAGGCTCCCCTCACTCTGGAACAAAATCCCAATCCATGTTAGACAGAGCCCCTCAATGACCCTCTTCAAGAAGAATCTTGACGTTTGGATGGGAGATCGTAAATTTACCCCTGGGATCTCTTCTGTGTCACTGCTAGACAGAGGCACGGTAAACTAACCTTAAATGGGCTATCTTCTGTGACCTACTATACAGAGGCACAGTCAACTAATCTAAAAAGGGTGGCAAAAGCCAAAACACACTCTGGCTAGGCTTGTAAATGTCCTAGGTCAGATAGCCTAGTATCAACCTATGAACCTATGAACCTATTACAATTAATTTAAAAATTTTAAAACTGCCTAACAAAAAATACTAACTTAAACCAAAATTAGCATTGTTAGTCTAAAATCTGTTAGCTCTAAAATTGTAATACTACGCCCAACACCCAAAACTCTTTTCTTACATGTGATAGTGACAGGGAGATTGACTCCAACTATGATGGATGTGATGATGTGAGGTTTTTCCAGCTATGCCAGGAGAAAAGGGGCAGTGGATGTGTAGCATATGCCACCATAGTTAGCTGAATTTTTGTAAATAATTATATGTCATGGTTATATCAAACTGGTTTGTACTGGTGCTTGTGTTGAAAATGTATTTGTAAAGCTGCTTGTGTTAAAAATATAACAACAGTAGGTCCTGCTGGACAGAAAATAAATACACCTGCATGTATGACTGTACTGTAATGGTTGAAATGAATATATTGCAACAGAGGATACTTGAAGAGAAGAGGTTAATCTCAGTTCAGCTAACTTTGAAAAATAGTCTGAAATTTAATGAATTGGATTAGGCCATAAATATTTATCTTATACTTCTGATTGCAGCCAGACACAAAATGTCTGTGAAAACCAGAACTAGGAATCCTGCTGTATTGTCCTTAGGGGTAAACTAATTGCTACCCTGGAAGGCTGGAAGTTTTTGAAATGGTTTTATAGCTTCCAGATGTGTAACACATCTTTGCAAAGCTCTATGTGTGTGTATTATGACACATACAGTATGTGCCAGATTCTGGTTCAGTTTCTAGTAAAGGGGGCAGTGTGGGAACCAGAGTCAGATGACCAGATGTATGTGATGTCATTCTCTAATCCAGCATTGAAATGATGTTTCAATACTAGATGAGACAGAAGTCTCAAGGCAGTCTGTTTGTGAAATCTGACAAAGAAGGACCGCTCATCCACTTCATCTTGCCTTGCTTTAGTAAGTAAACAGGAAATAGTAATTATTTAGATCAGTCAGAAATATATAGTGGGATTAGTTAAATACTGTTTTTCTATATGTATGCAAATCTATCCATCTGTGTTATTTTTAATATTTCCTGTGATATGAAACTCTGGTGTTTTTTGTAAATATTTATTTAGTATTTTCATGTTCTTTTATTATTTATTATTAAATATATTTAAACTTTTCCTTGTGGCTGGCCTTTTAGAGAATATTTTAATATTTGAGAGTACCTATATTTATTTGGTGACACTGTGGCTGTTCCTGAAAGTCTTGCTGTACTGGTCAACCACTACCATTTGTATTAGTATTAATTTTTCTCAGTATAATTAGGTACCCTTGTAAGAACCTTAGAGTAACTGGCTTTTGAGTGTTCTGGTGGCAGTATCTACTTTATAGTCTGGGCAGCGGGGGCACAGCTGGTAAATCTGTGCCAGCCTTTCCTAGGTGTGTGTGTGTGTGTGTGTGTGTGTGTGTGTGTGTGTGTGTGTGTGTGTGTGTGTGTGTGTGTGTGTGTGTGTGTGTGAAAATCAAATCTCAAAGAGTGTATGTGTCAGCTACTTGGAGCAGGGACAAAGAGCAGTGGTTTTACAGAGAGGGTGGTGAATGACTTGGCTTGGAACACTCAGCTGAGGACTCAACTCTACAGCTGTGGTCAGTGTGGAGTCATATTTGGGGCCTGGTGAGAGAGAGAGAGCAGAAACCCAGCCCCAGAATTGGAGTGTGTTCCCTTTGTGGTCTTAAGGGAAATTGTGCTTGGTGGAGAGTGCTGCATTAGGAAATATATTGAGTATCTATTTTGTTCCAAGTGAACGTCCCTCACCAGTGTCAGTGCTGAGGAGGATACAGACTCCTTAATTACTGACCCAAAGCAGGGATGTCACATATTAGTGGCACTGGTGGGATATTAATTGAATGTCTGTAGCCTGTAGGCAGTTGTCACTAAAGATGTGTGTACTCTCAGCAACTACAAGGTAAACATACAGAGTTTCATTTTCAGAACAGTTTTATTTATTTCTTGTTAGTTTAGTTTAGTCAGGGAAAGCAGGCAAAGATGTCAGCTGAGAATTATGGCAAGCTGACAAAGAACCATTTGGCCAAGGTGTATGAAGCTAAAGGATTGCTGCATGCCAGCTTGACTAAAGAGGAAATGATTTTAGCCTTAGTTGCAGCTGCAGCCCAGACTAGCAACCAGCAGAATAACCAGTGTGATGATGGTGATTTACAGCCCTCAGAAACAGGACAGTTCACCTTTTCCTCAGGACTTAAAAACCCATCTGGAATTAAAGAGACTTGAACTGTATTCCAAATGTTTGGAATCAGAATCAGTGGACAGAATACGGCAGGAAAAACAGATGGAATTAGAATCAGCAGAGAGACTGAGGTGTTTGGAAGCCAAAGAAAATGCAAAACTGCACCGACATGAAATGAAGATGCTGACTCTTTGTCAGGGTCATGGAGGTAATGGGGAAGGGAAAAGCTGAACCCCAGAAACAATAAAGGTCAGTAAACGTCTTCCACAGTTTACAGAGGGTGATAATTTTTATAGTTGTATTCATATATTTGAATGAATATGTAAACAGTATAATGTTGACCAAGGGCTCTGGGTATGGTTCCTGACCCCTTACTCCATTGTAAAGTTGTAACTGCTGTTTCTAAAGTGCCTGATACTGATTGTTTAAACTATGATAAAGTTAAACAATGTTTATTGTAATCTTTTAAGTTAACACCTGAAGCTTACAGAAAAAAAGTTTTGTGAACATAGATGCAAGGCAGATGAAAATGTATATGATTATATTGCTGAGTTAAGCACATATTTTCATAGGACCACCCCAACAGAGTCCAACAATAACAGGGAAGCCACTAGTTCAGGTACACAGCCAAGATCAAAGGTTAGATGTTTTAAATGTAGCCAGTAGGGCCGTGTAACATACAGATGTCCATGGAAGCAAGGTGCGGGAGCCAGCAAGTGGGAATAACAGTATGCCAGTGGTAAGTTATCTAGAGACAACAGGGGTACCAGACTATCATTGGAGTTTATATCCTAAGTTAGTGGGTGGAAAACAGGCCACTGATAAGACAGACACAGTCTCTGATGCAACCATTGTGCAACCTGCAGTGGTAAAAGAGGAAGAGTACTTTCTTGGGCAGTCCACTCCAGTCAGAGCTTTAGGAGGGAATCAATTCCAAATGCCTTTGGCCAGGGTTCACCTTGACTGGGAGGGTGGAAAAGAAAGCAAGTACGTAGGTGTGTTTCAGGATATCCCTGCAAATATCTTGTTATGGAATGATTTTGATAATGGATTATCTTCTGTGCATGCAGTTACATGCAGTCAGGATTGAAGACAGACATCTGGGGCTGGTAGCCTGGGAAGACAAAGTCAGACCTCAAACCTGAAGCCAGAGCTGGTGAGGTGACTATTTCAGGGAGGGAGCTAACCTGTAGCAGTGACCCTGAAGGTGACCCACAATTGCTGGTAGGTACTGATGTTCCCATGGACAGACTGACTGCAAGGGCAGAGGTGAGTGGTAGCAGCTAGGCTGACAATGAGGCACTACTGTCAAAGGATACCAGACCTCCTGTGGAAGGGGAGCTGGGAAGGGTCACAAAGACAGAGTTGAAATAGGCTCAGCTCTTGGACCCTACACTAAGAGGCTTGAGGGAGGCAGGTAGCTAGGGTGGCACCTGACTCACAAAGAAAGGGGGAATGTATATACTGAGTTAAAGGGTTACTGTATAGGGAATGTCCCTGGAGGGTGAGGGAGAGCTAGAAGGTGAGGTAATTCAGTGGTTGGTAGTGCCTAGAGCCTACCATTTGGAACTGCTAGCCATTGCCCATGACATTCCTTTTGCATGTCATATGGGCATAAAGCACACCAAGAGATGAATTATGCAGAACTTTTATTGGCCTGGGATTACAAGGGATGTAATGGGGTCCTGCAGGACCTGTGAGCAGCACCAAAAACTAAGCAAGGCAGGGAACAAGGTCAAAGCTCCTTTAATGCCTTTGCCTGTGACTGAGCAGCTGTTTCAGAGGATAGCTATGAATATGTGGGGCCTCTTTTTATTCCAAGTTCTACAGGGAAGAAGTATATCCTGGTGGTAGTAGTCTATGCTACTAGATACCCTGAGGCACTGGCTCTGCCCTCCATTGAGGAAGAGACAGTGGCAAATGCCTTTGTTAGAGATTTCAGGAGGATGGGTTTCCCCAAGAGAAATATTGACTTAAACAAGTGCCAATTTTGTGTCAGACCTGCTGGCTTGTCTGTGGGACTGCTGTGGGGTGAAGTACCTAAAGACCACCCCCTACCACCCCCAGGCTAATGGTGTTGTGGAGAGGTTAAATTCTACACTAAAGACCATGCTACAGGCATTTGTAGACCAGTTTAAGAGAGACTAGGACAAATATTTACCCCATCTGCTGTTTGCATACAGAGAGATACTCCAGAAATCAGCAGGTTTTTCACCCTTTGAGTTGTTGTATGAGCATAGGTTGAGGGGGCCTTTAGATTTGATTTGTGATGAGTGGGAGGGTGAGTGTGAATTCCACAAGGAGTCTGTTGTGGTATATGTCCTAAATCTCAGGAAAGGCTTAGGGAGCTCATGGGCTTAGCCCAGGAGAAACTGGCAGGATCACAACAGCAGACCAAGGTCTGGTATGACAAGAATGCTCGAGGTCGAGAGTATGCTGTGGTAGAGCAGGTTATGGTGCTCATTCCTGTCAAAAATAATATGCTGCAGGCAGCTTGGGAGGGACTCTCTGAATGAGTAAGGAAGGTCAGTGATTAACAACATGGTAAACCTGGTAGGCAGGAGGCAGGGGCACAAATTGTACCATGTTAACATGATAAAGCCTTAACATGACAAGGAATCCCTGGTGCTGAGTATTTGCAGTGGAAGTCAGGAGGAGTCTGAGGGAAATCTATGGCTACATCAACCCAGCCAGCAAAATGCCAAGATACTAAGGTGGAGTCTAGAGTTGCAGGCATATGACATGATAGATCAACACAGTAGCGGGTCAGCAATGCCAGTGCAGATGGGATCTCAAGACAGGGTATTGGTAAATGTGTACCCAGACAGTCTCATGTCCCTCAAGCTACATTTCTCAAGGGTCACTTGAAAAACTCGCTTGAGTCTTCAAAGTGGGGAGAGATGTGATGATATAAGGAATTGTCAGCTATGCCAGGAGAAACAGGGCAGTGGATATGTAACATATGCCAGCATAGCTACCTGGAGTTAAGAATTATATGTCATTTGTATATCAAACTGATTTGTACAGGTGCTTGTGTTGAAAATGTGTTTGTAAAGCTGATTGTGTTAAAAATGTGACAACAATGTGTCCTGCTGGACAGAAAGCAAATATACCTGTATTTCAGACTGTTTTGTAACTGTAAAATGAATATACTGCAATAGAAGACCCTGGAAGAGAAGAGCTTAATCTCAGTCCAGCTAACTTTGAAAAATAGTCTGAAATTAAATTACATGGTTTCACAGAGGGTTTCACAGAGGGTGATGGAGGACTTGGCTTGGAACACTCGGCTGAGGACTCAACTCTACAGCTGTGGTCAGTGTGCAGTCTTATTTAGGGCCTGGTGAGAAAGGAAGAGGAAACCCAGCCCCAGGACAGGAGTGTGTTCCCTGTGTGCTCTTAAGGGAAATTGTGTTTGGTACAGTGAACTGCATCTAGAAATATTGTGTCTCTATTTTTGTTCCAAATGAACATCCCTCACCAGTGTTAGTGGTAAAGAGGATTGAGGCTCCTTGATTACTGGCCCAGAGCACGGACGTCACAATGATAATAATACCCCATTGGGTAGACTGGGGGAGCTGATAACAACAATATGGGTAGTCTCACTGATAGTAATGCCATTCCAGATGAAGAAGTTTTTTTAGATCATCCACTGGAATCACCGGGGAGGGGGAAAAAGTCCAGGGGACAGGGATGCAGAAAGGAAATTGGAAACATCAATGAGGATGAATGTTTTTAATATTAATGATACTTAAAGTGATATGATCATGGTGACACAAGAGGGCATTGTTCATACTTTTAAAGGCTTCAACATATTTGATTATTCTAGGCTAAGTATTTCTACTAGTTTTTTAAAACTTTTTATAAAAGGGTGGAAGTTTGTGCCTGCATCTAGTTTGAACTTGGCATATACCTTGATAGACTTAAAGCTTTTGATTAGAAATCCCAGTTTACAATTAAATTGCAATAGCTCCTTGAGAGACGATATTGACATTCATACTCAATATAGCAACTTTAAAAAGAAGAATATTTACAATCCCCCATGAAACCTCATTCTGGCTATCTTTGGAAAGTCCTTTGAGAAGGAAGTATATAAATTGGTGGAGTCCCAGATCTATAGTCACCATAATTTTACTAAGAAAGAAAGGAAATTGTTAAATGACATCAAGGATAATCCAAATGTTAGAATTATGAAACCAGATTGGGGGGGGGGGTTGTTATAGTGGATAAGATTGATTATGTCAACCAGATATCAAATATGTTTCAAGACACTGACAATTATGCCAATATTTCCATCAATGAAATACATAATGCATATAGAAAAATGTATATGTTTTTGGAAGATTCACGTTCACAAGACGTTATTCCATCAGATTTATTTAATTTTTTACATAATGAACAACCAACCATTCCCATGATATTTGGTATTCCTAAAGTCCATAAGGGCATTCTTTCCCCACCCTACCGGCTTACTGTTTCGACTCATAATTCTAAGACTTACCCCCCTCACTGTGTTTATTGATCATTTTCTGAAAGACATTTTAAAACCTGTTAGTTTTATTTTGAAGGGTTCTTGGGATTTCTTGACTAAAATAAAGAACCGAATTGTTTGACTCCCCCCACACTGTAGTTTCTTTACTATAGATGTAAAAGATTTGTCTTACATTCCCCAAAATATTGGTTTAGAATTATGCATAGTGGATCTTACATCTTTAAATACCAGGATGGTCAATTTTATTGTCAAACTTATGGAAATTATCATGTTTAGCAATTTCATTTTATTTGAGAAAGAGTATTTCCACCAGATGAAAGGAGTAGTTATGGGAGCCAATTGTGCACCCATCTATGCAAATCTGGTGATGTATAGTTGGAAGAAGGAGTTTATAGTCGAATCAGAATTTCAGAAACATTTGGCATTTATATTGCTGGTACCTAGATGACATATTTATTTTATGGAAAGACTGACAGATATGCAGATAAGTTTGTGGCTTATATCAACAGCTCTTCTTTTTTAAAATTCACCCATACAAATACAACTGACAAAGCAGATTGTTTGGATATCACTATTTATAAGGATTATAAGAAAGGGTGTTTTGGGTCAAAACTTTTTTGGAAGCTATCCTTCTCTAACACTTATTTGGACTTTCACAGTTGTCACCTACATTTTTTAAAATAAATATTTTCAAGGGACAACTTGTGAGGGCTGCAAGGATGTGTGCAGATTTTAATATTTTTTTATTGGAAGTTGATACTGTGACTAAGATATTTTTAGACAGAAATTACTCATTAACTCTCTTGAATAATATTTGTAAGCTCATGGTTAAGAATTGGGATGATATATACAAGCCTTAGTTAGTTTCCCAACAGGTGATGAGCACATTAAACAATACATCTGCTAAACAAAACTCTAAGTTTAACTCCCTTGTGGTCACATACAACACAGGTTCAAAGAACATCAGATAAATTATTTCCCAGAACTGGAATATTTTGAAAGCAAATGAGGATAGGTTCATAGGTAGGTACTAGGCTATCTGCCCGAGGGCATTTATAAGCCTAGCCAGAGTGTGTCGGCTTTCGCCACCCCATTGATTAATTAACTGATCCTCTGTCAAGCAGAGCCAATGAAGTGATCCCAGTGGTGTATTTTCTGTTACCCATCCACTCGTCAAGGTTTCTTTTGAAGAGTGTTAGTGAGTGGCTCTGCCTAATGTAGTTTGGAATTTTGTTCCAAAGCATAGGGAGTCTCTGTGACAGGAATCTCTCCCTCCAGCATGATGTTCTTCGTGTTTCACTGTTGCAGTCATTACATTTGGGTAATCTGCTTGCAGGTTGCCCTCAGTCAGCCTGATTAACAAAGTCTTGGATCCTGCATCGGTTGCTGTCCCTTCTTCCATGACGTCAGGTCGTCAGGGGTATAAAACATGCAGCCGACACCATTACATCAGTCTTTCTTGCCCTACGATGCCCGAAGCAGAAGCAGTTCACAAGTGCCGGTCGGCTGACTCCTGAAATTTTCGTTTTCAAGTTTCAGAACCAAAATCTTCAACTAAAAGCTAAGTACCCCGTTGGGGAAACTTTTTCTTACACCTTACCGATGTCAGTAAAAGTTAATAATTGCATTACCTGTGGAAAGCAAATACCTCATAAAGATTTTCATAGAAGATTTCAAGATACAAAGTTGAAAAACCCAACTTTGTTTATAAAACTGGAAGAAACTGTAAAAACCTTCTTGAACACTGTAAGGTTACTAGATGGAATATTGAAGAGGTCACCTGAAAATACAGGGCATGTAAGCAATGCCCCTTTATATTAGATCAGGAGACTTTCATTTTTGAATGTTTTCTATTTAAAGTTAAGTTTACATCTGGAAATTGTGGCTCCAAGGGAGTTGTGTACATTGCGATCTCTATGTCCTGGTTTAGATTTTATGTGGGCAAGACAGAGCAACGGTTTAGAAAAAGAATCTTTGAACATCTATATGCTACAGCAAAATGTAACATTAACAATGCACTGTACAAACACATGTTGGAATGTAGTATGTCTATTTTTTTATCTGGATTACTAGAGACTGTTCAACATGATATCAGAGGTGGTCCATGGGAGACTAAGTTGGAATACAAAGAATTAGTCTGGCAACTACAGCTGGGTGCTGGCTATGGACTTGGGTTAAATAATCAAATTTGTATTGCTCCAGTATTAACATTTAGAGCCAACATATTTTAAACTAACTGCTATTTTGGTTTAAGTTATTATTTTTTGTTAGGCGGTATTAAAATTTTAAAATTAATTGTAATAAAATGATATTTTAAGTATTGTATTTTTTAAGATTACCATTTACTTTTTAACATTTGGTGAAAGATGAATTGTGATTGGCAGTATGAAGCATGTGATCAAGTTCTGGGCATTATTTAAATGTTTAAGTTGTTACAGCAATAGGTTCTGATGAAGTACCAGAGATGTTGAGGGATGAAAGTGCTAAACTTATATCTGTTCATGGATATGTATGTCATTAAACAATTCTTGGCTTAGCATTTGACACTGGTCATTTTAATTTAAACATTTTTGATGTTCCTAGCAAATTGAATACACTACATGAGTCTGCTTTTCATTTTAGTTGTTTTTTTATTGTGGATAACATGCCTTCAGTTAGGGTTTCCTTGTCCTCTGTGGTATCAGTTGTGCAGCGGTTCTGACATTGACTGGCACATCTTCTGTTGGGATGATTTTAGCTATGTTGTCTATGAAGACATCATGTATTTGACTTGAACTGTTCATTCAACATACTGTGGATTGAACCCAGCCCCAGCCCAACTGGTTAAACCTTACCTGGAGTCCCTGGTTTTACTCATTCTTTAGAGTTAGAGCCTTCATTGGGATTTGGGGGTTTCCACCAAATTTAAAACAAGCACTTATTGTGCCCCTCCTTCAAAAGCTCACTTTAGCTTTTAACAAACTTGAAAATTCCTGACTTGTCTCCGTCTCATTTTTAGACAAGGTTATTGAAAATCTAATTTTTGAACACCTGTATTCACATTTTTACACCAGCATTAGTCTACCAGTTTGCCTATACAAAACAAGACCACCCTTATTAGGTTGGGAGCACATTCCTAAATATGAGAGAACAAAGGTTATAGTCTGACTTGGTCCACCTTGATCTCTTAGCAGCCTTTGGTATTGTGAGTGATGGGATCATAATACAGTGTCTTCAGACTCAGTCTGTTGTGTTTTTTTAAACACTCTTCTGCATTGATTTGCCTCATACCTGTTATGGCATTCTCAAATGGAGATTTTGGGGTTCATTTCCTTGGAAAAAATATTCTTTACATTGTAGATGCCAGTGGATTCCATTATGCGTTACTTGTGTCTGTAGTGTCCAAGGTGCCACTAAACCTGGCTGTGCAAAGTAAATTGAGTCAGTATCCCTGTTATGCAGATTATATGCGATGGTACTTTTCTTTCTCTTGTGGTCAGAGCTCACATTTTTATCACCTTAGAAGACATGTTGGATTCTGTTCTTAATTAGACAACAAATAGCCAACTTAATGTTTGGCCTACAATACCAGCGACTATCTGGTGCATCTCACCATTTGCCCTTCATAAAGTCATTACTTAACCTCCTTTTTTCTGTTTGGGAGGTAATTGGTTAGAGTTTTCATCTGAGGTTAAAATCTGAATGTGGTACTTGAGAATACTTTTACAGGCATGAGATATTGTTGATCAAGTTTGCTGACTGCAGATTGTACACTGTTATCCAGTCTATCCACTTATACTTAACTGCTCCAACAAGGGCTAGAATATGCACAATTCTTGTGCACCGAAAATGGTCTCAGGCTAAAAGTGAAAAAGTACAGAGTAACAGCATTCAGCAAATAAGTTATTCACAATCCATAGCCCAGATGTCTCAGAGGACAAATAAAGTCTACCAAAGCCAATTTTGAGGTAAATTTGGCCTCACAGGTCAAGGACAACCACAAGACATTCTTTAGGTATGTCTGCAACCTCAAATGCAATACACAGTTGTGTGCAGAGCTCATTGTAAATGGGGCCACCTATACTAATCCACTAAATATAGCAAACCTACTGGCCGATAAATTCAGCTCCAACTTTACCATTCTCTCCCCCTCAACCTGCCCTCAGAAAATACCATCAAATAGAACCTCCCCCCTGCAATCACTAGGGAACAGGTCCTTAATGATCTCTCTAAGGCCAAGAACACTGCATCAATGGGCCTAGACAATATCCCAGGATTCCTTATAACTAACATGAAATAAGACCTATCAGGGCCTCTGGAATTGCTATTTAACTCTAGCCTCCAAACAGGCTTTATGCCTTATGAATGGCGAACAACAACAGTCATCTCACTGTACAAAGGTGGGTCATCTGCAAACCCTGGAAACTACAGACCCATAGGTCTCACTAGTCCTATATGTAGAGCCATGGAAAGAATTATCATGGAAATGATCGATATTGATATAGTAAACCTCCAGACACTGGACCCAACCCAGTTTGGTTTCATCAAGGGCAGATCATGCCTACTCAGCCTGGTGGACTTCTTTGAGAAGGTCACCAAAGCAATGGATGAGGGCAAAATGGTTCACACTGTCTACCTTGACCTGGCCAAGGCATTTGACACAATACCCCACTCAGGCATTGTTGATAAACTCAAGAGGTTAGGTACAAACTCATATGTCACCCGCTGGATAGCTAACTGGCTCACAGACAGGACCCGGGAAATTAGAATTGGGGAGTCCACCTCTACAAAGATGCAAGTCACAAGTGGAGTCCCTCAGGGATTAGTCCTTGGACTGCTCCTTTATGGCATTTACTTCTCTGAAGTCAAGGCTAATGTCAGTGGTCTCTGGCTGACTAAATTTGCAGATGATTGCAAATTAAGAGCTGTCATTGAATCCCACACTGACAAAAATGTTCTCCAAGAGGGGCTGACACAAACATCTGGTGTCAGAGCCATGAACTAAAACTAAATGCCAAGAGATGCATAATAGTATTCTTCAGGATGTCATCCACCCCTGGTAACTATCATATTGACAACACACCCCTTAGAGTTGACCCAGTAGTCAGGGACTTAGGGACACACATAGATAGTAATCTAGCATTTGACCATCACATGTGTACAGCAGTGAGGAAATCATTCTATGTTGCACAGCTTACAAACAAAGGTATGGCATTTAAGTCCAAGGAAGTCACTGTTTTACTGTATTCGGCATTCATCACACCTATCATTGAGTACAATGCCCCCTTTGTTATGTACCTAACCAGGCATATCCAACAATTGGAACATCCACAGAGGTTCCTCACTAAAATAATACAGGGCTTAAGTAAAATGCCATATGCAGACCACCTCAAGTCCCTATCCTTGCATTCTGTTTCCTATGGGTTTTTGAGGGGAAGATCTATGCCTGACATATAGAGAATTGTCAGACCCAACTCTGATGGACCTCCTGCATATCCACGAAACAAAATCACCATAATTACTTGTTCTAAAGACTTAAACTCCTCCTGTTATATAAATAGGACCTGCTGGAGAGGCAAGTATGTATCCCAGAGATTACCCCATCTCTGGAACAGGCTCCCCATCCATGTGAAGCAGAGTTCCTCCTTAACCCAATTCAAGTGTAACTTGAACAATTGGATGGGGAACAGGAAATTATTCCTTGGTTTGACACCTATGTTTCTAATGGACACAGACAACTTGAAAATTTTTCATCTCCCAGCCCATAACTTGTAAATGTTTCATGTCTCAAGCTCCTGCTTATACTTATCAAGGGTATCAGAACTTGTGAGAGATTTGGTATCCATGGCCAGGCTTAAAAAGGTCCTTGTGGTCGTTAGCCTAGTAAACACCTATGAACCTATGTAAGAGACCTTGGCACTTATGTGGACAAATCTCTCTCTCCCTTTCTCTCTCTCTCTGTCTCTCTCTCTCTCTCTCTCTCTCTCTCTCTCTCTCTCTCTCTCTCTCGCTCTCTCATTCAGTCATCATGTTTCCTCTACATCTAGGAAATCCTTCTATTGAGCCAAGTTAATTTCCATGGGAATATCTTCAATACTGAAAGAAATTATCTTAATATTGTACACTTCCCTTATCAGACACATCATATACTATGCCTCCTTTAGCATACCCATCAAAGCTTATTGCTCAACTAAAATGGATCCAAGAAAATTAATGGGTTTAATTCCCTCAACTGCCTTAACAGATTACCACAACTCTCCCTATGCCCAGCAGCCTACTGGCTGCTCTGAAGTAACTTGTGTTATATTTTTCAAGCCATAAAAGACGAAATCCCATTTAATCTCCTGCTTCACTAAAACTAAAGATTAACATCTGCTCCAACAAACAAACAAGACTTACTAGAGGAATAGGTTCCTATTTCCTGACTGGAGCAAGTTGCTACTCTAGATCAATTCTGCAAATTCAAAGATTTGGACATAAATCCAAAACTGTTATTAAGTCATAACTGTTATTATTACACATTCCTATTGGCCATTTGCAGTATAGAAATGGTCTTGAGTTAACTAGGCAGAAAAACATTTAGTTCCTTTAACGAAACTACCTATAACAAAGTCGCCAGATTTGCAGCAAACCTAAATTATAATCACTGTCTCTCTCTAAAAACATTACACTGGCTAGAATTTCCCCATTAGCATCTTCTCTGTCAGCTTCTGGTTATTCATTCCATTTTATATCAACCTTCATTCTGTCCCAACCTATCCTCCCTTATCTCCTACTACACTCCTTCTAGGACTCTTCAAAGCTCAGACCAAGACCTACTACAAACCCATCAACCAAAGAATAAAACTGGCTGCAACCTTTACAGCTACAACCCTGCCAAATCATGGAACAAACTCCCATGGGAAATTAGGACTCACAACAATCCTAAAGAATTCAAATCGGCCTTAAAAAAAATAACTGAACAGTCAATGGTCCTGCCATTGTACTCAGCCTCCTTAACTTATTCTCATGTACTCAGCCTCCTTAGCTTATTCTTAAGTACTCAGCCTCCCTAACTTCTTCTCCTGCCTATTTCCTGTTGCAGCACACTTGCCTACCTAAAACCGCTACTCAGTTTCTCCCTTACCTACATAATCTCACTTTTCCTTCTCAACTAAAGCATATGTCTTCTTCACACCACCCCTATCTACTACTTATTACTGTAATTCCTTTAATCAATACTTCCCAACTATGCTGCATTACCTCCACAATCCTATCTCTAAATCAATGTTTGATTAGTTTGTTATTGATAAAAACAAGTATAAACCTGTACTGCCTTGCCTGTATTTTACTTGTCTGTATTCAAAACTGTTTGTTATTGAAAAAACAATTTTAAACTTGTCTGTACTCAATATAAATTCTCTTTTGAACATTATTAATATGTTTCGAACAACTGTTACCTGGAGCTTTTCTCCAAATTGTTGATTTTGTACCTTAAATACTATATTGTATAAATAAATATGAAGCTTTTCTCCCCGGACTTCAGCTGAAAAAGGGCTATCAGCTCAGTTGGACAAGCTCAGTCAACAATTGTAAAATAAATAAATAAATAAATAAAATTCAAAAAGCTGCAGTGCAAATTGAATGTGCTAAGGTGCTTTACTTATGTTTAACCACAAAATGTTTTTCGGAAAGTGGGCTAGAGATGAAGCCACAGGTGGCCTAGAGATCAGGGCCATGCAGCCGTGTAACTCAGCAAGTTGCACAGGGATGCACTCCAGGGTGCCAATCTGGGTGTCTAGCTGTTGACCCACTACAGTTCTCACCAGCTTTTCCATATCCTACTGGATATTCCAGCAAGACCCCCTAGTGATTCTCCTCAGTGGTACATCTACACCTCTTCACCAGAGGAGCAGCACTAGAAACCACCAGTAAGCCCTCAAGATCAACTTCTGCAGAGTGACCTTCATCATCCTGCAGAGAGACTGACCATTGAAAAAGAAAAAAAAAACAGTGATCAATAAGATGTGCTACACCTTTGGACTACAGTCCTTGGAAGGAGTGAAATGCAGTCAACAGAACAACGGCAAAATGTGACAAGACTATGGGAACTATAGAGCAAAACAGAATGGGAGGTACCTTCTCCTGCAGTGCAGGATAGTGGTACTGCGTATGACCATTAACACATGTGAGTCCATTGGGCACTGATGTTAGGTATAAATAACCACAATGAATAAATGCATTGGATGGCCCTGAAGAGATATAGCATAGACATATACAGTGCTACATATGAAAGGATCTATGGCACAAGATGGCTACAGACCACATACTACACACCTCAGAATACCAGCAGGAACTTGCAAGGTGCACATTATTCTTGCAGTAATACCATACCCTGACATAGGTAATGACAGGTACAATGATACAGAATAGCTCAACATTTGCATATATATATATATATATATATATATATATATATATATATATATATATATATATTTGCATGCCTATGGCATTGCAGGCAAACCTAACACAGTCATGGTCAGTGCAGTATGAAACATCTGTAAGATAAGGGCAATGTATCATACCTGCTTAATGATCACATAGAAATGAGGCACTGTACAACGTAAACTGCAAAAGAACCCCAGCAGATATCTACACCCTTAATTGCATTGTTACACCCAAGGTTATTATATTACATTTTGCAATATAATGACACTGTCATGACCACCTGGCACCAGGACAATAGCACAATTACACTTGGAAATGCAATATATATATATATATATATATATATATATATATATATATATATATATATATATATATATATATATATGAGCTATAAAGCAAAATCAAATGATATGCATTGTTTAAATTAAATAGTAGCACTGCAAACCTGGGTAGTGCTGTGTTAAGCTGGTGGAGCAGAGATATACAGGTCTGACAGCAATTAAATACACAACCCCTAACATCTGGGCAGGGATGTCTGCCTCCACTGGCAAATCTGTCTATTTTACTGACTGTCATCAAGTGCTGAAAGCCTCAAAACAGAAAAAACATGAGTACTGCATACCTATGGACATCTCTATTTACTTATAAGTGTACAATAAGACATACTTTTATAAAAGCAATCAGCAAGGAGTCATATATACTGCAACCTCAGGCTCTCTCTCTCTGCCTAATCTCTTCTGTAGCACAGAAGGTCAGACTGTACCTCATCAGGTCACCATACTGATTCTGGCACCTCTCACCAGAGTGCCTGCAGTATTACTCACTTCCTGGGCAAAACAGCGCCATGCATCCACCTTGTACTAGTGGTCTCCTTATATGAAAACACCAGCAGGTGCTCCCAGGGGTGTCAGGGCAACAGGTGCAAAAAGAACTTAATTTCTCTGCTGCACCATTTGGGAGCTCCTCCAATTCACAGAAACCATAGCTAGTGGTCAGGTTGATATTAGGAGGGAAATAGTAGTTAAGCACGCAATGATGCATGTTGCAAAAAAAAAAAAAAACACATATAACATACATCAACTGGCAGCATGGAAGCATGAGGTAGCCCAATACCAATGTGCAGTAGTAGGACCACAACAGACATACATACGGGGGGGGGGGGGGGGTTGGCAGCTGCTTGCCACTCTCACATGGTAACTTGCACTTCTAATATATACACAGTTGGATCCATCTGTGATGCAGAGGGAAATATGTGCATCATAACAGACACTGGCTAAAAGAACATCCCAAAAAATATGTTGTTTGGCTACTGTAGATGCTGCCCTAAAATCTTAATCCAGTCTGTTTCTCTATTCACTGAGAAATGACAGTGTACAAATCCATAGTCTGACATGACTCAATGCAGTATTTTTATATGTTTCTGAATAACACCACCATAGTGTTTATCCTTATTTACATTTATAGTTGTTCTCTTTTCTATAATGTTGCTAATTTGTATGTTAGTAGACGGTCATTTATATATGATGCTGACCACCATATGTTTTTAGGTAGTTCAGTCATGCTGTTTGCCTCTTAATCGAGCCCTCCCCGGTTCCACTACTAATCATGCTATTTTGCATAATACATTGTGCAAATGTTTCTGAATTCTAGCCTAAGTGTTTGTCTTATTCTTCTTCTCTGCTTTTCTCTGAATCAGAAGACACAGATGTATGTAATGTCTGTATATCTGAACTGCAGCTTATATTTCTTTGTGAATATTGTTGTTTCACCGTTTTTTGTTTATTTTATACCACATCATGAGTGCATGTAACAAATTTCCAGACTGGGTTTAAAAGTCACATTTAAGATTTCCATATCTACCTAATGATTAAATATATAAATAAAATAAGTAAAATTACCTGATTTCATTTCAGCCTTGTCTTTCCTACTGCATATATTCAAATGTCTGCTGCATAATTCTGTGCCAATTTTTTTCCTTATTTAAAAAATATGAAGATGCAGCTAAATAAGTGCAATTACATTTAAGTTTTATTTTATACTTATACAGAAGAAATGTTTTGTTTGTTTGTTCGTTTAATAGGTTCTTCTACAAGTGCTCAAATCCCAAGCACTTGAAGACCACTTACTCACAACCATGTTCTCAAGCATCTCATAGCTTGTACAGACTGTTGCTCACACGCAGACTTGAATGTGAGTTCAGGCAAGTAGATGCCGTATCTTACCTGAATATATTATTCAAGTTCAAGCAAGGTAAGTGCAGCAGCCATGGGGTAGAAGTGGGAGTTGAGGGGGTTGTAGCTTAGGGTAGCACTCGGGAAAGAGATTTAGGTTCAGGGAATGAGAGAGGAATTTGGGGATTAAGGAGCAAGAGGGAGTTTTAGGGTTAAGAAGTGGAAGGGAGTTTTAGGGTTTGGGAGCAGGAGAGGAGTTTTGCAGTTAGGAAGCAGGATGGTAGTTTATGTTTAAAGAGTGATAGGGGAGTTTTAGGTTTAGAGAATAGGAGGGGAGTTTAGGTTTAGGGAGCAATTAGGGAATTTAACTTTATGGAGAGAAATGGAGTTTTACATTATAGTAGTGATCAGAGACTTTAGCATTATGAAAGAGGAAGTGGAGTTTTACGATTAATTTTAGGAAGTGGTTGGGGATTTTAGGTTTAGGGAGGGAGAGTGGAGTTTTAGGGTTAAGGAGCATGGACTCATGTTAGGAATCAGCTGGGAGTTTTATGGTTAGAGTTAGAACTCTGATAGGGCTATACATTTTTATATGGTCAGGTGTTGGGAGAGGTAAGTACTTAAGTAAGATCAGGCTATTGTAAGCTAAAGGATTTGCCTTTTTTTGAACAAATGGCATGGAGTACATATGTTGCAACCTACTAGCATGTGATCACTTGTAGTCTAGCGATTTCAATAAGTAAATCGGCAGCAGAGAAGCACAGTAAAATGTATGTCTCAATTCCCAGTCTACTCCATTAAACTGCTCATGTAATAAGTGTGCTCATGTCCTTTACTTACACTTTGCTGACATGCCCTTGCATATCTCAATCAAGTGCAAATATTCTTTGTCCCCTTTTCTGGCATGGTGGTTTTCTTTTGCTTCAGTCAGATTCACTCATGTGAAAGGAAAACAGTAACGCTATTATGCTTTTATTTTCCCCAGTCTCCTCTCTGGAGTTAGGAGTGAAATCCTTTCGACAGCTATTGCCTCAACTAAACAAAAGGCATCTCTTCTTCTCCAAATACACTTCCCTTTCACCAGTACCAGATGAAACATTTCCTACCTGTTTTTTTTTAATGTATACACATTACTGAAGCTCTCATGTGTTGGAACAGCATCGTTAGTGACAAGAAAGGACAGTCACGGCAGTTATTTCATCAGTAAAATAAACTACACCAGATGACCTGTAATGCAGCTAAACCGCTTTTCTGAATTTGGCCCATAAAATCTGAACAAAGTAGAATAAGCAATCGTTATTCACAGCAGAAGAAAATTACATTGCAGTGATTTAATAACAGCTCTTTCATTGTTGGCAAGGATGTATTTTGGAAACGGCTGTATGTCTTTGCATTTTAATAAATTCAAACAGGCCAAGTTTTCTGACTTTTTTGTTTTCAAACTATAGACATGCCAAATGTATTTAAAGTTCATTCCCACTCATATGAAACCATGAATGGCATACATTTCATGGGACATATATCTTTTTAAAGGAAATATTTCATCTATCATACTTGTAACAGCACTTTGTAAATGTATTACATTTTCTTATGTAGTCGAGAACAGAATTTCTGACTTTGAACTGCTGTCAGATATAATGGTAAACAGAAAATAACTTACTTTCAGAAACCAGCGTTCAGATACAAATTGTTTAAATGTTTTATCTGTTTCAGTGTAGTGATCTCTGTTATATTTTCCAGTCTATTTAATTTCCTGGGATAAGGCACATGTAGAAGGCAATACTTGAAACACGTTAGAAGATATTTTTTTCCAACATCTTGTACTCATTAACATGGAGGGGGCTATATAATAGTTACCCTTTCTTTAGTAAAAATAAAATCCTGCACATTTCTGCTACACATTTAGGAGGATGGTTTTATCAAATGACTTCAAAAGCTTCTATCCTTCTCAGTGAAAAGAACTTATGGTACACCCCCTACAGAGGTCTGGCAGGTTTATTATGCATGCCCACTATTACTTAATGTTTTGATATTTATCTAAGAGGTGTATGTATACTTCAGAAACCAGTATTTTCACTTTTTTGAAAAGTTATTGTAATGTAAACTTTACCAATATTATCTAGAGCATATTCTGGTAATTGTTTATACTTTGCAATGTCATTTTAATTTCTACATACCCAGCAATGTCATTGCCACTTGCACGTTCCATACTGTATCAGTATGTAAACTGTGGCAACTTCCTTTTACACTCACACATAAGATACATCATAGTATATTTCAATATATGTTTTGTACAGCAAGAAGAAATTTCTTCTGTGCCCTTCATACTGCCTTTATTATTATAACTGTAGGACCACAGCAGCTTGGAGAAGGATGGCTGTCCATTCTCCCAGTTTTGTTACACTTTGTTGTTGTAATACTAATGTTGCAAGGGTGTAAGGAAGCCAGGAATTCTTAACCCTGCAGAATGTTTTATTTCATTGTTTTTTTTTGTTTGGTCCATTTTCTGTGTTTAGGACACAGTTTCAAGTAAGGTGCCTAATTGTCATTTCCAGTTGAAGTGATTAGGAGTTTGGACATGTTGTATTCAGTCATTTATCATAAGTCCATTCCTTTTTGCCCTCTAGATTCTGTTGCCTCCATCAGTGTATTTAAGTCATTTTTTCCCCTTGTATCTGATTGTCCCCTTACTGTGAGTCTGTTTCAAATCACAGATAAATCCTTGACTCTTCTGCAAATAACTTAAAAACAAAAGCATTGTGGGCCTCTCTATACAAAACAGCATACATTATGTTTCACTCTGGAAGCAGACCCTCTTTTCATAAATACAAAAGCATACATAATGCAAAGTTGAAATAATAAAGATTTGGATTATCAGAGTGTTGTTTTACTACCATGATTTGCAATCAAATGCATACTTTCATTGATGATAATCTTCTGCATTTAACGTGTTCCCACATAAAATTAATACCGAAGGAGAGAGTTTTCAAGTTCACAGCATCTTCAGATCTCTTTAGGCCTCCCCTGAAAAAGGCCTGAGTTTTCTCAGCAACACTGGCCTCACCATTTGAGAAATGCTTTACTAGCCCAGTTATTCCTTCTGGCATCTCATCTATTGTGCACCACATTACCCAATGGAGGATGGCCTTACAGTGTTTACATCTTAGGTGACCAGATGAAGACAGATGAACTGCACTGTATCTGGGGTCATCATCTAGAGGGCCGTAATAGGTAGATGCTTTTTCCCTTTGGTTGCATGCTAGTATTCATAGAAAATGTAACATGTGAAAACTCCTGCAGTGCCATTCTGATGGCTTGTGTGCACTTCTGGGTATGAACTGAAATATGGCTCCTGTGCTACTTTCACACAGCTTGGTGAGCACAGATATCTCAACACATCTTGTTGCATGCAAAAGGCCAGGCTCTACCTCCTGCATGAGAAAAGACAAGCCATCATTGGATGATTGCTGTCACCTTCCCTAACAGACTCCTCTAGCACCTTGGCTGCTTAGTGATCTGAGGTAATCTGGATCACAGTCAGGATATCATTCCTCCCTCCCCCAAAATCATGTGCCCCCCCCCCCCATTAATTCACTTTTTCTGCCTTTTTGCCATTGGTGTGTCCTTTTCTCCAATTGTTTTGGTAAAAAGTAATGTGAGAAATATATACCTCTCAACCTTTTAGACTAAGAAAAAAAAAGACAAAAATAATGGAGGGACAAAAGCCTGAAAAATTAGGGACAGTTTTTAAATATTTTCTCTTATAAGCTTAGTTAGTTGATAAAAATAGCATGTTTTGTATTAGTATGCATTTTTCTAAAGGGTGTTAAGTCAGAAAATCAAATGTCTGTCATTATTTATTGACGTCAATCCTCAATGATTTGTCAAAAAACACAAATTTTATGAGGAACAGAACAAAAATATGAGACAAAACTCTGAATATTCTGCAAATATCTGGACAGTTGAGATGCATGGAGAAATTTAATAAGGTCTTTCACCTCTTCCCCATTATCTGGAAAATTCCTCCAATATTTAGATAAGTTAACATACCGTATTCTTTCATTTCATCTTTCTGTCTTATCTTACTCCTTAATCCCTGCTATCACCTCCCTTTACACTGTTGCCTTTTTTAACTTCTCTTGTTATCCACTTTCTGTTTGCTTCATAATGCTACTGCCTTTCGCATCTGCTCTCTAGGTCATTTCTCATAACCACTTTCTTCTGTCGTATCACTGTTTTGTCTCCTTCTGTAAAGACACAACCATCATTCTTATCTCACCTTTCCGTCTCCTCTTCAGGCCTTCATCTATAGCCAACAATCTACTGCTACTAATCTCCTGCCAGCTTTATAGTTTTCTTTGTCACTTGTCCCACTTTCCTATATTCTGCCTTCCTGCTTGTGTGCCTAATCCCCCTACCTCATCTCATTTACCCTGATACTCCTGACCTTCTCTCCACCTCTGCTATACAGCTTGTATTCAGAAAACAACATCTCATACCTCCACTTCTCATTTGCTCATGTTTCTGTTATCCTCACTATATTTCCTTCTTTATTTTTCCTTCATCACTTGCACTTTTTGCTAAATACCTTGCTTGCACACTAGTGGCCTCTAACTTCCTCTTCATATAGTGATATTTCCCATGCCCTTTTGATTCACCCATTTTTCTCCCCATCTTCCCACAGTTCCTCCTTTTTACCTACTATCCATGTTTGACTCTGTCATCTTACTTTAAAGGTACAGTTGCTTGCATTTACTTTTTCAGACACCTCTTGAATAGGGTCATCCATTCTGGACTAAGAAGAAGCTTGTCCTTGGAAAACAGCTTGTCTATCTTTTACACACCTCCCCTGTCCCATACAATACCCTATTCTTTAGTCAGCTCTTGTAGGTAGCAGTTAATCTTCTTGATTCTCTGCTCCCTAATCAAGCTCAATAAAACAAATGTCATTATCTCAGAAAAAATTGAATGGAGGTGAAAAAGTATGTAACAATACTGCTCCATGAATACATGCATTCTGTTAATGAATAGGATATATAATTAAAAAATGTATATGTTGAGCATTTGCTAAAAATCCAAAAAAGCATTTGTTTCAGGAACTGATTGACTGAGTGACTAAATGATTGCTATAGGAACATATTTTAAGGTACGATTATTTCTTTAGTCAATTCCAACTCATGTGATTTAATGTAACGTGAAATTATCTTGGGATGATTATAAAAAATATATCTTGGAAGTGTAATAAAACAGGCCCTCTGCAGTTGTTAACCATAATATTACACCATCTTGAAATGCTTTACAGAGCTTAGTGAAATCTGTTTAGTTTGACTCCTATACAGAGATCGGTTTGCCCATAGAGCAGGCTTCTCTCTTTCTACCCTGACATAATACTGAGTCACATGGGATATTATTTTGCTACCAGTTTTAAAAATTCCATTAACTGTGATGTTGTAACTCTTTCTGACCAGGACACACTAATGTTACATACATTCCTGTGCGAATATCATACTAATACTCAGATGCGATTGTTTTTTTCTTGAATGATTACTCCTGTAAACATCTTTCTCTCTTTAAACATCTTTATCTCTTTAAACATCTTTCTCTCTTTAAACATCTTTATCTCTCTTTCTCTCTAATTTTATTGTTTGTTTTTTTGGATCAATGGCAAACATGGAGACATTATGCATTCTCATACTGGGTAAATCTGAAAAAAATCAATATTTAAGGGAAACTAATATGTTTTGTTTCCAATAAATGAGATAGAAATAAGAAACTGAGCTAAAAATGAAGGGAAATGAAAGCAAATTCAGAATCAAAGTCTATGTTCTTAATAGACTCTATTTTAGGAAAGTCTAAAGCAAAATTACAGTAAGATGAAAGTATACTTACTGTAGCAAAATAAAAGCAATTAAAGAAAAAAAATACAAACTTGTAAAACTCCATAAGCAAGATAGCACAAAAACAATGATAATATATACTGGATGAGATTCAGAAAGTACATATACTATGCTTGTGTTACTGTGTATTGCTTTATAAATTAGTATTACATAGAGTAAATCACTAATACTTAAGTGTTTTCTAAATCATGGAAAGTCTTAGTAAGTGCAAACCTCTCTGGCCTTGTTCAAGAGGAATCTTGACCAATGGATGGGAGATTGCAGATATACCCCAGGGATTACTTCAGTGTCACTGCTTGACAGAGGCACAGCAAAATGATAGGCATAGTTTTTATTCAAACTAAAGGGGTGACGAAAGCCACATAACTATGGGCTAGGCTTATAAATGCCCTTGGGCAGATAGCCTAGTATGAACCTATGAACCTATGAACCTATAATGAAAAAAAGTTTCTTAATGTAGAACAAATAATACACAAGATTAAATTGCAGGTTTGCTCTAAGCCAAGTGCCAGTTAACTTAACATGCTTATTTTTTTTTCTAAATTGTTGCGTCTTTCGGCTTTTCCCTGTTAGGGGTCGCCACAGCAGAACTCTGGTCCGCTAATGATTGGCAGTAGATTTTTACATGCCGAGTTGCCGGCCCTGACGCACAACCTTCAACGAAGGTACGCCCATTCACGCATGTCTCCCCACAGAAGACGCTCTAGCTGAGAATCGAACAGGACAACATCTTACTGTGAGGCGACAACGCGAATACTTTAAATTATCTGGGCTAACTGAGCAAGGAATAATGTTTGTCAGGATGAGTAAGTGATATAAGGTAATCCCAAATTCAATAAAATGACATAAACTGACATAATGATATAATGAGCATATTTGTGGACTTTTAAACTAATGCCAGACTGCATAAAGACATAGTAAGACCAGATATCAGAAGCAGAGAAGATTGCAGTCAGTGGTATTAATGTGTTATCCATTCTTATCTATCCCCAGGTTTTACCTTGTGTATGTTTGCTTTGGGCATACTGAAAGATTTTAAGAAAATAGCGGCAACCCTGGAGGGTGTCACTGTACTTAGGAAATAGATCTCAGGCTGCATTTTAGACTAACATTAAAGAAATGTGTACAAAAAAGCAACTACTGTTGTTTTATATAAACCTATAGTGAATTTAATTTGCTAGGGGGTACTGTCTTCTTTAATGAGTTTCAGAGCTCTTCAGTCTTCTGTAGATAAAACCAGTAGTTGTCATTTCTTTAACTGACCACCATAACGTAAGGAGTACCTCATTATTCTATTCCTATAGTATTTTTGTGGTTCTCTGGGAAAGGAGGAGAATCGTGCACTTTCCCCTGTATTAAATGAAGTGGTGCTTCCTTGTTTGAAGGGAAATATTGCAGTTTATGCAAACTTCTCCTTCTCAACTGTCTCTGTGTGGGGGTAACATTCCTATTTTAGGTTTGATTTTCCCTTGGACATGATGTACATATTTTTATAGTTATATTGCTATTTTCATGTCTGGTTCCCATTCACACAATTTTCTGAATCTTCCTCATCATATGTTTTTGACAATGTCTAGTACACAGAAAAAATACACCATATGACCAACATACAAGTGGCACCAATAATTTAAAGAAAGAGGATACACAACTTCCATACCATTTTTTTCAATAGCAAAATTAAATGAGCGTGTATTGTAGAATTTTGCAATACAGTTCATTAAAGTCTATAGATTTTATATGGTCTCCTTGATAATGTGCTTAGATTTTTCCATCATTTTTTTAAATATGTGTTTCTGAGTAGCATCTCACATTCCTACTGGAAGCAAACAGAGTTTTGTGTTATTTGGTATTCAAGTTTTATGTTAAGTATACAGATTTTTGTGTGGCTATGCCTATTTTTCCATGGCCTTTGCACCTATTTTCTATGTCTGCAGGTTGAGAGGTATGTAATATCATAGTGTTAAATGTTGTCATAAATATAAAAGTGTTTTTCATTATAATAGTTTGTGTGAAAAAAGACTTACAACAGTTATGCTTTGGTTTTAGGAACTGTGTGCACTACACAGCAGTTGGCACTGTGGTGGCTAAGAGGGCAGATTATCTTTATGAGTAAGATGAAACTGGAGCAGAATGTTTCCATGTTAGAAATGTAAGATGTGCCTAAGTCTGTGACACAGATAGATAAATCCCTAACTGCAACAGAGAAGGGCCAGTGTCAGGCAATGATGTGGGTCATGAGCGAGTCAGCAGGAGAGGATGGGACTGAGTAGCCATTATCAGCTAACACATATCTGGAATGAGGGAGGGAGGGAGGGAGCTCACTAGGTCCATTGCTTTTCTTACAGCCAGTGGAAGCAGAGTGTAGAAAGCACAGATGGCCATGATATGCACATAGCTGATAAGCCAAGCATGTTTTAGCTGACAGAGCAGGAGAGGAAGCACAGTCATGAAAACTCGCTATTGCTATCAGACTCATCAGATTGCTATCAGACTCATCAGCTGTCACTGGGTATAAGAGTCAGTGCAGAAATTTAAAAAAATATGACGTCTGCTTAGTGATAGCTTCCTGTCACTAGACCTCCTACCTAGGGTTGCCACCTTTTCAAATGGCCAAAGTGGGACTTTTTCAGGACACACATCAGATTTTACAGGCCGACACATACCCATGGTCAGTGCAAAGGCTAGAACTTAACTTTTTTTCCTAAATAAAAGTTTATTCTTGTAGCAGTTTAGTTGCTTATTATGTTTCTTGTAACATTTAGGTATTTTAGATACAGAAATAACTATTTTATGCAACTATTACATAAAATATGGGACATAATTATGTCCTACAATCTCAGGACATTTGCCCTTTTTAATATTTTTTGTCAGGACACAACTGCCCAAAGAGGGACTGTCCCACTCAAAGTGGGACAGGTGGTAACCCTACTCCTACCCAAAAAGAAATGAATGAGCCAGCTGGGTCATGAGAAGGCTGATGTTTGCCAGGCAGTGGGGATAAAAAGGATATAAAAAAATTAAGGGGATGTAATCGGTATCTGGTTTAAAATCTGTCTGCTAAAACACTTTACTGAAATTAAGGCAGTCAGTTTTTGAAAGTATACCTTTTTCTTTGTGGAACTGAATTATTCCCTGCATCCCGAACTTAATATATTATTTATTTGTTTTGTTTCCCAGGAAAGTTCAGGAGATGGGCCACAAATGTAGCTTTTTCATTGTAGCATTGCTTGATTTTGAGTTGAGGCTAGTGAGAATAGGGGATGCATAAACAAGGGTGAGTAGCAGTTAAGAAGTTGTGTTTTTTCAAGCTCAATCAGAGAGAGAGAGAGAGAGAGATAGTGGCCAGTTCTATATAAGATGTCCAGTTTTTGTTTTTTAATGGAGCTTTGAATGAGGGCCTTATGTATGACACTTTCATCAGTGATAACCCAAAATAATTTAGTGGCAGGAACAATGACAATCCTGATGTTCTGTAAAGAGGAAACTGTGAAATTATCTTTGCTGTACTTAGTGGATTTTGGTGTGAAAAGCATACATTTTTTTTTTAATTTACACTTTAGTTATATTTTGTTGACTGGGTTAGTCTCACTAAGCCAATGGTCTCTATTCAGGGGAGACCCCAGGTGGAATTCATACCGACTAGGAAAAATTTGGCCAGGACACCAGGAAACATCTCCTCTTTTCAAAAAGTGTCATGGGATCTTTTACTTGTGTACCCCCAACTCACTGAGATGGGGCCTTAGTTTAACATCTCATGTGAAAGATGGTTTGAATGCCCCCCCAAACGTTAGTGATACTTATGAGTACTTAAGAGAAGATAATCAACCCAGAGGTCACTGCTTCTCTGAACAAAGGAAATCCTGATTGCAGTGATGTCCTTTACAAAATATATATTTTAGCCAAGTTAAATGGTCATTACATATCTGATAGACTGAGGAGGTGGCCCACTTTTTCTGATAAGAGCTTACAACCCTAAATATAGCAGCAGCGAGCTTGAATGTTGGCTATAAGGAAGGTGTGAAGTGGTCAGAGGTCTGCTGAATCCACATGGCTATATGGACAGATGAGGCAAGGTAGCCAGAAAAAATGTTTTAAATAAAAGGGATAGTATGAGGTCAATAAGCTTAAGGTGTCACTAGTATATATTTTCAGGAAACTGATCCTGATGGTTAATGTACCCTTGCTAAACAGTAAGGTCAGTTGTTTACTTGTTTATTTATTTATGTTTATTTATGTTTATTTATTGATCAGATAGACTGAATGAGCTGATGGCCCATCTTCATTGGAAGTTCAGCAAGAAAAGCTCCAGTATATAATTTACAATCTTTTAAATTTTGATCATTGCAGGACAACAAATAAACAAAATGTTGTTATACATATGTCATTTCAATACCAAGCAATTGTAGCAGGATATCTAGGAAAAGTATTCATATGATTATTTGAGCAAAGGTTACAAATTCATGTCATCTATACATGTGCATAAAGTTCAGAATTGTAGTCCAACCAGTTATATGTGAATGGAGAATTAAGTGTGAAGAAAGGTGGTCGGTAATTGCAAATACAGGTCCAGGTAGATGTAGAGGTACAGTTTTATCAAAGTTAAAGGTGAGTTGGTAGAGGAGGAAGAGAGAAAGTCAGAAGAAGGAAGAGAAATAATCAGTATGCTAAATGTTATGTCTTTAGGGTCTATTTTGTCCACACTGCAGATCCAGTTAGTTACTAGATGCACTTTTAATAGTTTTGCAGAAATGTCAAGACTGGTTCCCAGATTGCAGTTCTATAGGAAATGAATTACAGAGTTTAACAATATGCACTGAATAAAACAAGTCTCCATTGTGGTTTTTATTTTTAAAGTTAGAATATTATATATTGGATTATTATGGGTAAAGTTAAATTACTTAGCCATTTTTAATATAAATCACACAAACAAGAATTTTAAAACTCTTTACTTGCTCTTCTAACATTATTAAGTTCTATAATAATACAGCTGATACATATTGTATGTTATATTTTTGAAATATAGTAAATAGTATGTCCTATGCCTACCTCTGAAATATCTAGGTAGAAATATCTACTCACTATACTTCCTACACTATACCTCACTATACTTCCAAGATGAATTCACTCAATAATAATAACAAGCATGGAGTAGCATGGACTGGAATATCACTGAGTGCTGCACTACAATACAGTATACTACAGTACAGTACAGCACAGCACAGTACAGTACAGTACAGTACAGCATAGCACAGAACAGTACAGCACGAGTACAGTAAAGTTCACATTACAGTACAGCACAGTACAGTACACAGTACAATACAGTACACCACAGTGTAGTTGTCAGGTACTACTACTTAACAGTCCCATGTGCAACCCCATTGTGGGAGTGAACCTTCCATAATCCTGCTACATTAATATTCTCACTCTAAGGTTTTTAAACTGATAGATGGCTGCACTAAAAGGATTGCACATGCACTTTTAATGCACTGGTTCCCAAAGATTGTGTGACCTCAGTCCAAGAATAAAGCTTGCCACTCTATTTTTAACAAATTTTCATTCATACAGCATTCAGGATTCAACCTTGCATAACATTTCAAAGTGTTAATATATAGGTCCATGCTGTCCAATGTGCAGTATTGTGGTTTCTAAGTGAATACACCTTGAGCATAAAGTGGTCATTCTGTAGAATCGTATTATTTTCTAGTAGTCTGGTTAGTTATAGGTGCATAGGATGGCCCTTTTTTCAGCCTAAAATGTTTCCCAAATATATTTGTCAGGTTTTGATGTCACTTATTTTATTGGGGTTATAGCTTATGTATAAGTGATTGAGTATTTACAGACTTCCTCTAATATGGACATAAGTGGTTAACTAAGGGAAAATGTTTGATTCCCTATCTACAGTGATCACACTTTCACTTGAATAAGTGCAGGGAGGAACTCTGTTTCACATGGATTGGGGAGCCTATTCCAGAGAAAGGGTTGTCTGAGACACATAGCCGTTAGTTCCAGTGTCACTCATTAGCACTAGGGAGAATCATTTGCTTGCTTGCTATCTCGGTAGACTGATCATAGGACATGTTTCAATCACAGCCAAGGTCAAAAGCAACATCATTAGACAAAAACAATTCACAAAATTTCCTATAAGGAGACTGAACTGAAAACTCATAAAACACATTCAAACTATTTGTAAGCATAAGAATGCATTTCTAGAGGGAAATTATTTAACAAAAATTGAAGTGCGTGCCCCAGAGATTGCCAAAGATAATGCCAGTAACTGTAAGAAGCATGATAGAATTACAGCTCATCATAGGTTCATAGGTTCATAGGTTAGTACTAGGCTAACTGCACTTGCGAGCCATTTTAAGCCTAGCCAATTATCCCTTGTGAGACTCAAACCCTGCACCTTGTGTTTGTAAGGCAAACACCTTAACCATTAGGCCACCCTCCCAACCCAAACACCTCAGACACCTCAATAATTATAAATACTCCCTATCTATAGTCAAGGGATTCACACAGAGGTTCTTGATAAAGATTTGTTGCCGCAAACTAAAACAGTATTCAAGAGCAAACAACATTTTAAAAGATGAAGGAAAAAAATTAAATGTTGTGATATACTTAAAGATACAGTCATCATAATAGTCTGACCCTAGAATTCAGAAGGGCTTAGGACAACGGGAAGCCTTAACTCAAAATATTTCCTAATCATGTCAAGCCTTTCTGATTCAGCAAACTCATAAGTATTGTTGTGCTTAAAAGAGACACTTTGTGACAAGACGTGCAGTTTTCTCATGGTTCATCACTGTAGACTCCCTGTTTTACCTGCCCTCTCCTTGCTGCTGTTAATAATGTAGATAGACAAATTGCTTGTTCATTCTCTGAGAGCAGATTTATTCCATTCAGGGTAGTTAGTTAGGAAACAATGGGTGTAAACAGTGACTAGCCTTGAACAAGACAGCAATCTGCTGCATCAGACTTTCATTCTTTTAGTTTTAATGTCGGCTTTACAGAATTTACAGAAATTTGTCTGTAGAAAATGTCTTTGTTTAACGCTGTTGTGAATGCACAGAAATTGTGCTGTGTGAGTAAACAACAGAACCTAATTTTTCCCTTAATAATATGCTTCATTAATGTTTGCAGGTAGCCAATTAAAATGCCTAGCTTTAATTCCTAGCACTAATGGCTGTTTGAAACCTAAAATCAAGCTGAAGTATATACACAAGGAATCAAAGAAGTACATGTTTTGAATACAGGCAAGGTTGTTTGGCTTACATTAGTCGCTTCATCTGCTTATCTCTTGATACATTGCTGATCCTAATTAACCAAGGGCATAGTCCCACTTTTCCCCTCAAGAATGTTGTAAAGGTGAGATTCATTGGCATTGCATGACCTATACTGAGCTAGTAATCTGGGTAGTGCTTCGTAAAACAGACATTATTGAGGCTGGATCCAGTGTTATTCTGCATCTAGTCTGGCTGTTTCATGGGTTCTATGCAAATGTGTAGGAGCACCTGACTATTACAACTAATGTAAGTCACAGTTTGCTATATTGTATAGCAAGGTTGTGATACAACACAATGCTATTATGTTTCTCCTATAGGATACAAAGGATCCCCACTGCTTCTTGTACCTCTGTAAAAGTACCAACATACATGGCAGACTCCCAAAACATATAGCCCCTTAGATAAATGTTCACACACAGAGCATAACTCAACTAGCTCTGTACATTTTTCCAAGAGCTATGCATACACAAAGCCACAGCTTTTAGCTATCTATATACATATATATACTGTATGTATTCCACACATGCATTTGTGCACATGATGCACACACCACACAAACACACACACATGACATAACTACAAAACAATCTTTTAACATGCCATTGCTGTGGCCATACATCAGTAGTTCTGTTGAGTAAGTTTGGAGTCTCCTTCCTGTAGGAATAACCAATAACCTATTCAAACATATTAGCACTATAGAATCCTGCATTCACACTTTGAGAACCAGATAACACAACCCTAATAAGATGCATGTGATGCATGGTCCACATAGAAGGATAATGACTTGCACAAAGGGTCAAAACTATAGAAATTGCAAGACTGATTCCTATGCCGTAAGTAAGCTATAGCTGTGGAGCTCTTGCTACATGCATGACAAAAACAAATGCTACAGGATGCTTCACACACACACACACACACACACATATATATATATATCTATATATATATATATATATATATATATATATATATATATATATATATATATATCTATATATATAGATAGATAGACACACACACAATATATATATATATATATATATATATATATATGTGTGTGTGTGTGTATATATATATATATATATGACTACTTTGGCTTTTCATGAAAAGAACTCTAATCTCCATTCTCTCTGCTTTCCTGGTTGTTTTTTCTATAATTATAGCCTGCTGTGACCTGGTTCGAACAAGCAGCCACATTCTCTCCTTTCTCTCCTTTACTGTACTCTCGGACATTCAGCTTGCATACATACTTTTAGTTTCACTTCCCAGCATGCCTTGCAGCATCTAAATTCCCAGAGAGGTATCTAGCACCATTTGTTTTTCTATTCCCTTCCTCTCCCAGTGGGTATATCAGTACTGGTAGTGCTATACAGCTGTTATTCAGACATTTCAATGTTTTTGTGAATAACTCTGATATTAAAAGGCATTCATACATCACTTAACAAACTGAAACACTGCTGAAGTCTGCTGAAGAAATATTCCCTCCCCATAGCTGCCTATGCAAGACTGCATAAGCTGATTGTTGCTTTTGCACTCATACATCATTTAACAAATTGGAACACTGCTGACGTCTGCTGAAGCAATATTCCCTCCCCCACAGCTGCCTATACAAGACTGCATAAGCTGGTCATTGTTTGTGTATGTGTCTACCTACATATCACTAATCCATTAATGTTTATTTTCGTAGATCCTAGCGCATCATCAACCCTCATACCTGTTCCGCTGCTGTACTACTTCTATCTCAGAGCTACTCTCCTTGCCTCCCCCCTGCACTCACTCTACTCTGCTGCTTCCATCTGTGATTTCCTTCCCCTCACATTCTTGTCAGTTTCTGCTTTCTGTGTGATATTGTTTACCTTCAATCATTTCCACTACTTTGGCTTTTCATTCAAAGAACTCTAATCTCCATTCTCTCTGCTTTACTAATTGTTTTTTTCTGTAATTATAGCCTGCTGCAGCCTGGTTCAAACAAGCAGCCACATTCTCTCCTTTTCTGTGCTCTTGGACATTCAACTTGCATACATACTTTCAGTTTCACTTCCCAACATGCCTTTCAGTATAAAAATTCCCAGAGCAGCATCTAGCACCAGTTTTTTCTATTCCCTTCTTCTCCCAGTGTGTATATTGGTACCGGTGGTGCACTACAGCTGTTATCAAACGTTTTCCATGTTTTTGTGAATAACTCTGATGTTAAATGGTAAAAAGAACATCCTTAATATTCAGCAATGTATTTCTACATACCTTGTCAATTGCAAGTCACTAAATAATGTTGTAATAGTTTAGTTATTCAAACATTTTCAGTGTTTTTGTGAATAACTCTGATGTTAAAGGTTAAAGAACACTCAATGTACAGCAATATATTTCTGCTTACCTTGTTGATTACAATTCACTAAATAGTGTTGTATTAGTTAACTACATCTGCATACTGTCTGCTAACATGACACAGCAGCATAAGTTATTATTTTGGATGCCATGCTTTGGCACTGTAGTCATTCATGCTAGCCATTTTTACTGTTCGTACAGCCTATGTGTAGCTTGTGTAACTAGATAGGTTAGCTACTTGTATAACTATACTGGGTATAAATTGCAGAGCTAGCTCTACAATACACCATCACATCCATACTCATAGACACCTGTCACCTATGGTGGTCTTTATGTGTGCTGTTTTCAATTAATAGAGCATTTGAGGTATAAACTGTGTGTGTATTATATTAATAGACCATTTATTTCTAAACCATTTAATTCCCTCCCCTCAGTTGCCTGTACAAGACTGTATAAGTTGGCCATTGCTTGTGTATGTGTCTACCTACATAGTGCTAAGCTATTAATGTTTATTTCCTCAGCTCCTAGTGCATCATCAACCCTCATACCTGTCCCGCTGCTGTACTACTTCTACCTTCACAAGTACTCTCCCTGCCTCCCCCCTGGACTCACTCTACTCTGCTACTTCCCTCTTTGATTTCCTTCCCCTCACATTCCTATCAGTTTCTGTTTTCTGTGTGATATTGCTTATCTTCAATTATCTCCATTACTTTGGCTTTTCATTAAAAGAACTCTAATCTCCATTCTCTCTGCTTTCATGACTGTTTTTTTGTAAATATAGTCTGCTGCAACCTGGTTTGGCCTGTCCTGTTTGCCTTGCTATGCTCAGGCTCACTTGGTAGTCAATAAAAAAAAAACACCTACCATACAATCAGTAATAGAAAAGCCTTTACCCAAATAGATTCATCTCTGCTCTAAAAATCTGTAACTGGGAACCACTCAGACAGCTTCCTCTTGAAGATGCTGTAAACTCCTTTAACACCACTTTCTTAGACATATTAAATTGTCATGCACTCCCCAGAACCATTAGAGTGAAAGCTAACTTTGCACCCTGGCTAAGCAAACAATGTAGATCCTTACTCAAAGCTAGAGATAAGGCCTGGGAACAATTTCACAAAAACAAAAAACAAATCAAATCACAAGACAAATTTTCTTAGAACTCAGAAACAAACCTAAAAAACTTGTAAAATTGGATAAAATCAACTACTAGTACAATATTCAAAAGAAACACCAACATACCCCTCAAAAATTCTGGGCTGCAGTTAATACTCTACTTCTACCAGGAAAATCAACTAGCCCCATTCCAACCTCAACCAGCTCCTTTGGTAATATAGCAACCCAATTTAATAAATACTTTACAGATACTATCCAAGCCCTAGCAAATTCTCAGAACATCTCCAGCAACTCTGTCCCTCTTGCACTCTAGCACAGCAACACCTTACAGAATAGTCCCAACTAATTTACACTGCATCCAGTGTCTGTAGATGCCATAAAAAACTACTCCAAAAACTTAAACCAACCACCCTAGCTGCTAACAACCTCTCATCCAACCTTCTGAAAATTGCAGTAGATGCAATTGCATACCCAGTAGCTATACTCATAAAGAGATCAATATCCATGGGTTTAGTACCTACTCTTTGGAAGATCTCCCACATTATTCCTTTACACAAAGGAGGCAATTCCACTGAATTTACTAATTATCATCTGAGTGCCATCCTGTCAACCTTATCTAAAATCATAGAGAGAGTCATCCATACCCAACTCATGGACTACCTTCACACACATAAACTATTATCAAAGACACAACATGGTTTTCGCTCCTATCACAGCACCACCACAGCCCTAATGGCCTTTACAAATACAGTTAACCACTTTAGAAACCATGGACAATATGTATCTGCCATATCTCTGAACTTGTTCAAAGCCTTTGATATGGTAAATCACAAAAAACTCATCAATGTGCTCTCCTCCATTAACCTTATTAGCTCCTCTATCACCTGCTTCCAAAGCTACTCTCAGGATGTCAGCAGGCTGTAAAGTGGCAACACCACCTTTCCACTCTTCTCCCAGTTCCCTTAGTGGTCCCACAAGACACACTTTGGGTCTCTATGTTTCTGTCTATTCACTAATCAACTCCACACGTCCACTTTTCATGCATCTGTTATACAATATATAGATGACTCTACACTAATATGCGCAGGCTTCTCCCTACAGCACCTCAATAACATAACCCAGAAGTCATTTCTACCTGAAGAAACATGGTACACCAATTCCCACCTCATTCTGAACCCCAACAAAACTAAGCTCCCTGTCTTCCACCCTACAAGATCTTCCTCATCCTACCTAACGTTTAATATAGAATCCAAAAACAAAACTGTTATCACCCCAATAAATCATACTAAACTGCTAGGTGTCAAAATTGACAAGTTGAAATTCGACATTCACATTGCTCAAACCATTAAGAAGGTTCATAAGAAACTAGGTTTACTTTACAGAAACAAACAATTTCTAACTAGAACCACAAAAGCTACATTCGCCCGCACACGCCTCCTGTCAGCTCTCCTATATGCCTCCCCAATTCTGACCAACCTTCGTAAAACTGATCTAACCAAGCTGTAATCATGCTACAATAAAATATCCTAATTTGCCACTGATGCCACACATAGGTGTCATCACTGCACAGCTCTTAAACAACTAAATTGGTTAGAACATCCTCAACCTCTACACTATAAACAATTAACCTTTGCCCACAAAATCCTACATCATCCTGACAAAGTCCCAGCTCTCCAAATTCTTATACAACCATATTCTACTTCCAGAGTCCTCCATTCCAGTAACAAACTCCTTCTGGATACCACTAAAGCTAACAACTCAGCTGTGGAATGACTCTTCTCAAATGACATCCCTAAAATTTGGAATAAACTGCCGGCCCCCATTACCTCCAGCTCCTCCACAGTACAATTTAAACAGCTACTAACAACACACTTGGCTGACACTTGGCTTTGCTCTTGAAACTCTCCTAGCTAAAACTAACCTCTGTATGTGTAAATACATGCTTCTCATTGGGTGCTATCTTACTCCAATCCCTGAACTCATTTTCACTGAAACTCACTTAAATTCTATATACTTTTGTACCACATATTATGTTGATGTTACCTCTTGTGAACTGTATTTCCCATCAATGTGTAAATGTTATTTGTATGCTCATGTAATGTTCTTGCAAGTTCGTTAACTTCTACAATGTTTGTATTACTTATTACTGGAGCTTTTCTCCCCGGGCCTCCACTGAAAATGGACCTGTGTCCAGGTGGACTTTCCCAGTAAACTGTATATATATATATATATATATATATATATATATATATATATATATATATATAGATATAGATATACACATGTATGTATGTATACAGATAGGTAGACAGATATATAGATATAGGTGACTGTATGTTGCATTGATCAGAACCACCACTATCATGTACCCTTGCAATACCTATGTGTGCATTCTGCCATAATTACACTCTAAACAAAATTCCATGAGTTTTTATTGTGCTTCTTTTGATACCATCAGTGGAGGGTGCATGGCTTGGCAGTATGTCTGCATCTGTTGCAATGTATGTAGGACCAGTCTGTATGGCTTTAACCCTGGTAGAATTATTTATGAAGCATCCACGCTGCAGCTGAAGTGCAGTTTGAACAGTGTGGTTAACGTTGTATATCTGCACTCATCTTCCTGCACCTGATTAGAAGTTTAGTGGTTTAGTAGCTTCCTCTTTCTTTCAACAGGCATGTTTGCATGCACACACACACACACACACACACACACACACACACACACACACACACACACGCTATTAATGTATATGTATTTAAGTGTGTGTTTATGTCCCATGATGGTTCCACGTAACCCCTCTCTGCCATCCTCATTGTTTACACTTCAATATGCACCAGTGCTTAGATTTTAACCCAAATACTGTAATAGATACAGTGATGCTGTTTTTTTTATGTATGATGGACACACTGACTGCCTTGCTTTATGATGGACACCCTAACTGCCTTGCTCTGTGTCCTTCAATTCTTGATGGGCAGTCTATATCTGACTGTGCTCTGTTTGCTGTTGGAATATTTGGTGCAGTGAACATTTAAGTATGGCATGGATGAATGTTTGGTATTCCATAAATTTTGTAGAAATTATTTGAAGCTGTGTAATGGTATGAGAGAGTAATGTTAATCAAGCATGCCGCTGGTAATATTGCATTCCAAGCAAGATCTGTCATGTGCGTTGCTGCTCATTGTATTTTTTATGATTTTTTAAAATATTTTTGCTCCCCAGACAGCTACACCGTCAGCTGCTCCCAGTGCCTCTCCTCTGCCTCTTGGTCCCCAAAAACCAACTTTTCTTTATGGAACTAATCTGACCCACAAGATCAGGGCATCACAATTTAGCATCATTCTGTTGTCATGGAGATTTGTTCTGGACTATCACTAATCTCACTCCCATGCACATATTGAGAAATTATGTCAATAGCAAAATCCCACGGGTGTCTATTGTTGTGTCCCTACCATCCAGTGGATGCTGTATCCACTGGTCTTCATCAAGGTTTGGCAGCAACATCAGGGCATCCTCCCCTCTTCCCTTGAATTATTTCATTGTTTATTACTGCTATTGTTTACTACTACTGCTACTACTACTACTACTACTACTACTACTACTACTGCTACTACCACTACTACTACTACTATTACTACTACTACTACTACTACTATTACTACTACTACTACTACTGCTACTACTACCACTACTACCACTACTACTACTACTATTACTACTACTGCCACTACCACTACTACCACCACTGTCACTACCACTACCACCACCACTATCACTACCACTACCACCACCACCACCACTACTACCACTACCACCACTACTACCACTACTACCACCACTACCACCACCACCACCACCACCACTACCACTACTACCACCACCACTGCCACTACTACTACTACTACTACTGCTACTACTACCACTACTACCACTACTACTACTACTATTACTACTACTACTACTACTGCTACTACTACCACTACTACCACTACTACTACTACTATTACTACTACTACTACTACTACTATTACTACTACTGCTACTACTACCACTACTACCACTACTACTACTACTATTACTACTACTACTGCTGCTACTACTACTAGTACTACTACTACCACTACTACTACTACTACCACCACTACTGCTATTACTACTACTACTACTGCTACTACTACTACCAGTATTTTAAAAAGTGTCCCTGATTTGGTATATTTGTCCCCAATTATTTTTGGCTTTGCCTGTGCTTTTTGGAGGTAAGAGGTCAAAAACTATGCTCTGTCCTTGCTTAAGTGGAGTATTTAAAACAACATGCAGTACAGTACTTTAAACTGGTTCTTACCCTATCCTTTAATGATTGCACAGGGGGAGCAGCAACTTGACCTGACATGCATCTTACTGATTCACATTACCTGCATAGCTTTACATTACTTGATGTGGCCACCTCAGTTCCACTCTCATGACTGGTGCTTCTAGTACTTTCTTTGCTCTATATTATACATTTGGTTGTTTTTTTTTTTAACAAATGCTGGTTGGACATTACCCATTTTCAAAAGAGACCTGAAAAAAAGACTTCAATAAAATATAAATAATACAAAGATACATCAAGCATACAAGGATAAACAAATAAATCTATATATCTGTATTTTTAATAAACAAATTAAGGCCTTACTAATGGAACAGCGACTCTTTGATTGACCAGTCCATCAGCTTCACCTCCCTTTTCCATAAGATGTGACTCTGCAGGATGTTTAAACTAGTTTGGGTGGGACTGTTATCTAATATCAAGATTAAGAGTTTGACAAAGAAGATCATTTTGCATGTACTGAGCCTTAGATTTGATTTGGAGTTGAGAGAATTTGGGTTTAACAAATTGCTTTGTGGTGCAGTTAAGTGCATCTTGAAGGATGTTAAATTTACACAGTATATTTTTGCTGATGTATTTTTAAGTTGGGGCAGAGTAAATAATTGCAGAATTGCTTCCATATTTAACAATGTCTAACTTACCACAATAAAAATATTATTAACAAAAAGCAAATAAAAGGAAACCCAAAAAAGAACCATGGAACACATCAGCAGTAAGTTATGGTGCTGAGGACATTACATTATCCCAGCTAACCATTTCTGTCCTGTTGTGAAGGCAGCTTAAGAACCATGAAAGGGTTCCATCAGAGAGCACACATTTTAATAATTTTCAGAGGAGCAGAGGGGTATTTGCAATGCCAGATGCTTTTTACAGGTTCAAGACTACCTATTTGCTGGTGTTGATTTCCAGTTCTATGTATCAGTTGAAACCTGTGTTAAGAGCTACAGGGAATTCCTTTATTACTGAAATGCTTTAGAAGTTGTACAGATATGCATATACCCAGTATTTTTAACATGGAGATTATGTGGTGAAGGTGTGGTGGTAGTCATACCTGCAGACTGATCCTCCATTTCCTAATGGCACAGCCAGGTTACTCTTCCATGGTAAAAAAACATAACTCTCTTGACTGTCATGATCTAGGATTATAATATTATGTGCTACTGCATCTATAAAGAGCTTTGAGGATTGTAATAGGATATGCTATTGCATCTGTAAAAAGCACATAGCTTGGCTAGACTTAGAGGTCAGGAATTTCCATTACAAATTAACTTCTAAACAAACTAACAGGTATCAAGGAGAACTTAAAGATGTGGGACAAGAAATTTACAGGGTTTTGATAAATTATTTGAATCAGTCATCTCAGTAATTGCAGCAGATATCAAGTTTGCAATCTCATGTGCAGAGTTCTAAGGAGATGGGTCACATATCTTTGTTCTCCCAGAAGTAAGAATATTTTGTATTTGTTGGTCTAAACTTGTTTAGGGATTTTTTTGACAGATTATTTATTTGGAAAGTAACTCTTCCTACTCCTGTAAAGTAATGATTACCCATTTCTCTCAGTTCTCTAAACTTAGATAAATACTCTGGATATTTTTAGCACTGCATTCAAGTGCCACCTCATTTGGTCACTAGGTCCCTAATTTCTTTAATAATCCAAATAAGTGACTTAACTCTGTTTCCTCTACACCTTGCTGGAACCATAGAATAAAAATATCAACAGAAAAACATTGCATTAAAATATTTGACATCAGCATCAAACTCAGAAGTTAATAGTGTAGCCCAGTTTACTTCAAGTGTTTATATACAGGCAGAGACAATAATCTTTACTGTATTGCTTGTAAAGCAAATTGTGCTGATTTTTTTCTGCTGTAGAATAGTCCCAAATAGGTATGATTGTGTTTTAAATAAGATCATGGGTGAAAGTATTTTATTTTAAATTTGTGATGTGATTGTAGCTGAATCAGAATCACTTTCTACATCATACTGCTGTTTTTGGTTAAGAAATGTGGAGTCTATACAGGGCTGACTGCCTCTATTATCTGCCTTAAACTCTAACCTGTCTGCTGGGAAGAAATCCAGTTAGACTTGGAACTGAGAGACCTGATACTGCAAGTCTGAGCACTTTCCACCTTAAATGGTGACTTACAGAAACAATTACAAATTCCAAAATCTGCTTTTCACTTGTAAAGTATTTTTACATAGGGATTCTCCCTGGACTGTGCCTTATTTAGTCTGTGCTCTGTCTGTATTGTCAGCCCCAATAGAAACCTACTAGAGAAATTAAAAGCCCACCACTTCATCACCAGATAACCTCCCATCTCAGCATCTTCACAGAGCAGCTGAGTCCATTGCATCTCCACTAGCAGTTTCTGTAAACAATCCAAAAGATTCACTGTGCAAACACTCACGTTATCCTTTTCCATAAAGGCAATAGTACCTTGTTAGTTCATTCATTCATTCTATAGACCAATAGCCATACTGCCCCCACTATCAAAAAATCTAGAAAATGTATTTGTAAGCAAATCTGTAGTTAGCTTGTAAAGAATAAATCATTTTCCTCAATATAGCATGGTTTCCGTCCCAGACATAGTACGGAAACCACATTATTAATGTGCAGAAACTGTATAACTAATGGTTCTTAAACACAATCAAAAAATAAATCCAGGTCTAATTGTAGTCTGTCCTTCTTGACATTAAAACCATTTTACATGGTATCACATCCACTACTATCATGTCAACAAAATTGGACATTAGTGTTAATAATGAGTGTAAATTGGTTTAAAAGCTACCTAAACCAATCTTCTCTCAGTGTTTACTGCCAAGACTCCTACTGGGATTTATCTTGGGAGCCAAGAGCCACTGCTTTTTAACACCTTTATCAATAGTATGCAAATCGTTACAAAAGTTGCCACAATTCAGCAATGCACTGATGAGTCCTCATTGAAATGTTCTGCTTCATTTGTTTACCTATTGGTGACCAGGTGCGTTCATTGGACAAAATTGTCTCTTTGCAAGGGTGATCCAGAAGCACTGCCTGGTTAAGTGACTTGTTCAGAGTCACAAAGTAAGAAAATGAAGGTGAAAAGAATCAATACCTGTACCCCAGTCCCCAGACCCAGGAAGCAGTCCATTAACAGTTCAGAGCTTGAGTCCTCTGCATCAACTGACTGACAGCTTCTACTCTAGACCAGCTCCAAAAGTGCTTTTATATAGTTTCTGAATAGTATTTCTTTTAGTCTATTCTTTAACCAATTCCGAACTTTAATGTACTTGACATAGTCATGCATACCATTATGTTTGATAAATAAAATATTATTTTGCATCAGCATATTGTAATATTTCAGATGTGTTTAACTTCACTAGGTTATATTGCTATAGTTTGTCAGTGAAAAAGCAAAAAAAAAAAAAAAAAAAAAACTCTTCATACTAGAGAAATAAAAGGAAGTATGAAACACCAGAAGAAACAAGACTGTAGTCCATAAATGCTATGAGTTCCAAAATAGAGTCTTATGAGTGATGTGTGACTCATAATATAGTAAATTTAGTGCTAGCCTCTTTAACTGAATCAAAAATAAAAGATGAATCTTTTCATATCATTTGTAACATTACAGCTAAAACAACATTTGAACATATGGTCCCCCACATATTTCCCCATGAGGCTGAAGATACTCGTTCAGACTGAATTATTTGTGTCTATATTAGAACATTGAAGTTTCAAAACTTTGAATGTTCTAATATCGAACCCTATTCAGCAAAAGCTGAAAATATTGAAGCAACAGAAAACCAAATTTTTTCCTAGGGAAAGAATTTGGTTGTCTGTTTCTGTTGCTTCAGTATTTTCAGAGCTGTGGTGGAAAGTTATGGGTCGGGTTCAGGTAAGTGTGCAATTGAGTGCAGATTAGGGTAGTTAGGGTTAGGGTGTGGGTTAGGTATGTGTGTGATTGTGTGGACGTGAGGGTTAGGGCGGGTTAGGTGAGTTAGGGTTAGGGCACGGGTTAGGTATGTGTGCGATTGTGTGGATGTGAGGGTTAGGGCGGGTTAGGGTTAGGGCGCGGGTCAGGTAAGTGTGCGATTGTGTGGATGTGTGGGTTAGGGTGGGGTAGGTGAATTAGGGTTAGGGCGCAGGTGAGGTGAGTGTGCAATAGTGACGGACCTTAGAGTTAGGGTTTGGGTTAAGGTAAGTGGATAGTTAGTGGTGTGTGTATGTGTGTATAGTTTAGTATAGGGTTAGGCGTAAGATTTTAGGTGTATGTGTGTGGATTGCTGTTTGTTTGGTGTGCTTGTGTTATGTGTATGTGTTTTGGAACAGCAAATTTTTTCCCTAGGAAAAAATTCGCAGTTCTGTATATTCGATGTTTTCAGCTTTCACTGAATAGGGTTCGATATTAGAACATTCGAAGTTTTGAAACTTCGATGTTCTAATATAGACCTGAATTATTTTAGGTAGGTCAGCATATATTACTGTTAATACCATTGGTGCGGTGGTGGTGCTGCGGTAGCGTTGTCGCCTCACAGTTAGACGTTGCCCGTTCGATTCTCAGTTAGACCGTATTCTGTGTGTCAACATGTGTGAATGGGCGTTCCTTCGTTGAAGGTTGTGTGTTAGGCCTGGCAAGCCAGCATGTAAAAATCTACTGCCAATCATTAGCGGACCGGAGTTCCGCTGTGGCGACCCCTAACCGGGAAAAGCCGAAAGACACAAACAAACCATTGGTGTTAGTTCTCCTTGGTTTTACATCCTTTGCAAGCATTGCATTTTAATACAAAAATCTAGTGAACTTAGGTAAACTGGATCATTGGAAATTAACTGGGACTTTTTGAAGTATATTGCTCATGCACAGAAAAAAAATATTTATAAGTAAAGAACAATTATTTATTGGACAGCATGGAAACTAACCATATGTTACAGTCAGGGTCAGTCTATGATTCACCATTGCTAAAATTCTATTTAGAAGGTAATTATTAAAAAAAATAGAAACTTAGCATGTAGTTTTGTAAGAGGAAGCAATATCAAGCAGTATTAAATACATGTTATAATAAACAGCTGATGCACCATAATTTGATACATTAGCCTTACTATCGTGATTCTTTCAAATCAGTAGCAACTCATTTTAAAGGATTATGCAAAAGTCAAACATAGTTTTATGGGAGAGGCTGAGACAGTGCTAATGCAGCATACTGGATTTGCAAACCAAATACAAAACTCAAGTTAGGAACACATGAGAAGAGTCTAGAATTAAGAGTAAAATAGAAAAACATTTAGGCTATAATATGGATCAAGGTAAGAGGGTCCAAAAGTGAAGAAACTTTGAAAATTTGTAAACTAATTAAGACTGACACAGCAAGACTTTAAGATAATGATTAATAAGGTTAATTAGAGTTTAACTGGAAAATTATTGGACTTCTCTAATGATATCCTGAACATATTTACTAGCTACTATAAGAATTTACACATAGCTGAATTATTTAGATGACTTGGTTACGGATAAATTAACAGATTACTTGAAGAGCATGCAGTTAGCAAACCTTATCCAAGAACAGGCGTAATCCATATTATTGGAAATGAGTACCCTGGAAATGCTATATAATTTGAAGGAGCACGAAGGAGCAAAGGCTCCTGGTGCTGATGTCTTACCTTTAGAAATCCATAAAAAAAGGGAAAGATAACCTTCCCTGTAGCACAGAGGAATGAAGCCATCATAGTGCCCCAGATGACTGTGCTTGACTGTCCACATGAGTGATGGAAGGACCAGGAGGGGGAGGAAAGGAGTGAGCAGTCTGTGTGAGCTCTCCCGTCCTGACAGACTGCATAGGCTTACTACAATGGATATTGTATTAACTAACTCCATCCAAAACACTTATTAAGTCATTCTTCATTTACTTTCTCCAAATGTTTTGGGTTTCTAACACCAAGTTGGGAATGGACCCATTCCTAAGTCAGGGTGCAATTAAGGTTCATGAAATTGGTATTGCTTCACTCTTTGATTTTGGCCAGGAGTGTTCTATTCATCACCTACAATGTGCCCCAAATTGTCTCCTTCTGCAGTTCATATGTGGTTATGTTTATCAGTAATATATTTAAATATGACTATAAGTTTTTGTTTCTATTGAGCCTACTGATCTTGCTATTGCTTGAACTATCTGGGTATAAGTTTTCCACATTGTTCTCATTTCTGCTTTCAAATCCTGCAATTTTACGACTTTGTGTCTCTCAGTACCTAAGACACCATAATCACTGGGTTTATCAGTTTCAATGATCAATATTACTTTTATATTTTTTCTTGGGCTACTATATCTGTTTTTTTTGCATCTCTTTTTTGGTCTGCTGGTAATAGATGATCCCATGTGATATAAGCTTCATCATTGTTGTTACTGCTTTGTGGTTCATGTTTCCAATGATTTTTGGTTACTTGTGCACTGTAGTGATTGCACAATCCTCAATGCAACAGTCTTTCCACATGATTGTGGCTTTCAGTATACAGACCCTCCAGTATGAGTACATCACACACAGCAATAAGATTTGTAACTGCTTACAGTGTGTGTGTGTGTGTGTGTGTGTGTGTGTGTGTGTGTGTGTGTGTGTGTGTGTGTGTGTGTGTGTGCTGTACTTTCTCCATACACTATGTAATGTTGTCAGTCTTGTCTATTACTTATGAACCCTCAGTATATCCTACACTGAGATTTACTTTCTAGTGCTCATCAGGTTGTTGATCAGTCTGTATGTCTCACTGTTGTCCATATATGCCTGACTCCTCATATAATGCAATAGTGTACCTGAAGGTATATTGTATTATGTATGATCTGAATGTTCTCTGTTTTAATCGTCTTGGAGCTTTTCTCCTCAGACTTTGTTGAAGGAAGGCTAGGTGGGAATAAGCAGATGTTTCAACACTGAAAGCAGGCACAGAAAAATGATTATAGTAAGTGCATAGTTCTTCTTACTCCATGTATGTGTTACTTATCTGACCAATGAGTTTGAATGCAATATAAGTGCTATTACTTTCATTTCTCATGGAGCTTTTCTCCCTGGGCCTCCTCTGAAAAAGGGTTATCTTTTGCCCAGCCAGATTGTCTTAGTAAACAGACTGAAACAAATAAATATAAATAAATCTCGGTAATAAAACATGTTAGGGTGTTGATCATGCAAGGCTTGCCCGTGGGTGGCGTGGTTTGATCACAAGGGTAAAGCACATTTGAGGTCAGAAGGAAATACTTTGTTGACCAAATATAATACTGGGATACAGAGAATATTGTGTGACTGAGTAACCTTTAGGCCGTAACCTAACTTGTTCACATTTGTAGATATTGTATGCCAAGAATGACTCAACACGTGACAGACACTTCATTCATCCACATTACAGACAGATGTCTGTCCTTGTCTAAAGAAAAGGCTATTCTACAAATATGGATGGTACATGCAGCAATAATAGTGACAGTGGTGATGGCAGCAAGGAATATAAGGTGTACAAGTGTAGCCCTTATTGTGGGACAGCCTTAACATGGATTTGTACAGTGGCATATGTAGGGCAGAGTGGTAGGCAGTAGCACTAATGTCAAAAATGAAAACAATTTTAAGTATCTTAGCATGTTGTTCATGGGTGAAGGTAAATCAGGCCAGAGGACTGATCAGCAAATGGGTGTGTTAGGATTGTAGGTATTGTATCAGACTGAGGAGGTGATGTGAGAGCTGAGTCATATGATGAAATTCTAAACTTATCAGTCAGTCTTCGTCCACATCCTCCTATGGCCATAAGCATTGCGTAATAGTTTGAAAAAAAATAAATCATGTGTAGAAGTGGCCAAAGTTAGGTTACTTCACCTGAGGATATCAGTGTACAGTCACTGCTCATCCAGGCTGAAATAACTGATAGATGCTTAGGGCACACAGTGATAATACTCCCCCCCCCCAGGTGCTTACCATAGAAGGAATACCAGGTACAGTCCACTTAGAGGATGCCCCATGGACAGTACACAATAATGTGGAGGGACTGTGTCTTTCAACTTATTCAAGAATGCCTAGTGATTCCATAAGATGTGCTGGAGACAGTTTCTGGGGGCAGAGATGTCTGCTCTGCCCATCTCAGTTTGCTGTGACCATGATCTAGATTTGGGCAAGTCTTAAAAAAATGGATGTTTATCATACCACTCAACCTCTAAGTACAAGAAATCTGCACAAAGCCAAAAATAATGGTGGGACAAAGGCCCAATATCAGGGACAGATTTTAAATATTGTTCTAATAAACTTAAAAAAATGATAGAATAACAGGTTTTGTATTTGCTTGCCTTTTCTGAAAAACTGATTCTCAACTGTATATCATTATTTAGTGATGTCAGTCCTCAATGATTTACCATAGAAAACATAGTCTGTATAAGGAACAGATCAAAAATATGAGGCAAAAATCTGGACATTCTGTGAAAATTTGGGCAGTTGAGAGGTATGATTGTTACTAGGCATACCCTTCTAGGAAAATTCCATAATCTTATAGGCAAGGTGCCACACTGGGCACCTAAGTACAACAGCTTTTTTGCAATATTGAGTGGCCCTAAAATAGCAAAAAATGCAGCATTCTGTAATGAGCAGCAGCATGCATATCAGAGCTAGTGTGTCCTAGGTACAGTTAACAAAGGACTGCAACATTCTATAAATGGTATAAAATGGTTAACCAGTAGATGGTGGGAGTGTCATAAGGTATTTGCCCCTACAAGTGTTGAGCAGGCCAGCGAATGTCAATCCTGCCATAATAACAAACAGTTCAGTATGGTGGTGATGATACAGTACAAACTATCATCATAATGTAGCACAAGCATCTGATACCTTCTCTATATCATCAGTAATGGAAGTGATGTACAGAGCTGTACAAGGACAATGCATCAAGACAAACAGTACGACTGCTAAACAAATGTTTTGCTAATATTTTGTAGAAGTGTCTTGCACAACAAGGCATTGGAGGCATATATTAGCAAACATGATAGCAAAGCAGCTCTGTAACTTAGCTCTATCACCCAAGTCATGTTGTAAGTTGGAATGGCAATAGTAGTTTGAATAGCACCATGTGAGAGTAACAGTTGCCAAATAGGAATCAGCATTATAAAATGTCAGAATAATGCCAACAAAGAGTATATTAGTATCTGATTTACTTATTTGTTAATGGATAATGATGGAATGACCACAGTACCACGTAGGCGTAACTACAAATGAAAACAAGAACAGTGGTGAAGACTGTATAATAAGATCATATACAATGCATTAAGTCACCAAGCTTACATTATCTGTAGTAGAAAATCTACCTGAAGCTAGTATCCAGACATTAGTCAAAACAGGAATTACTCCAGCATCAAAAATGTAAGCATGGCAAATATTCATGTATGAACTTCTGCATCACTCTTATTTTTGAATGTATATGAATTTCAACGGATCTGGTAAGTGAGTGAAACACTGTAGACCTTCGCAGCAGGTAAGTTTCAGAACTGAACTAATGAAGGAGTCAGTCTTACTTCTCTTAGAATGCAAACTATAATAATCTGATATACAACTGGTGTCTGAAACTGCTGAAACATCACAGGTTCATCTTAGTTCTTACTGGGATTACTACTATAGCAGACCATCAACATGTTCAGCCACATCACCGAATACTGGTGAGAGACTAACAGTGTTCCCCCATTAAGTAAATTTTTTACAGCTATCCTTGGTGAAAATGTGTTATCCCCCTTCTAGTCATCCAGAACAATTTTAAAGATAAAACTATTCTGCTTGATAGGTAATGGAAGCCTATTCTAGAAGCAGGGGATATGTTGGGTTCATACCTCTCCACCTGGAAACATAAAAAATCTGTGCAAAGACACATGAAAATAGGTACAAATCTGTACGCTGATTAACATAAAATTTACATACACAATTAGGTAACCCCGCCCACTCAAGTGGAATTGTGGGATACTAACTTTCAAACGCAAACCAAAGAACAGACAACCAAAATATAGCCCCAGGGCCTGGTGTCCCCTGCAGCCACTCCAATGTCCCATCACTTGGCTATTTTGCTCCATTTACCATAAACACTGTAATGTGCATACTGCTTTACTTCTACAATGATTTGGATTTTATTTTAAATTTTATAGTACAAACACTAATAGACATCTGCTAAACAAAGCAATACAGACTCACAATGAAAATAGAACCACAAAAAGGATGGTGCTGGTAAAAACTAATAAACCAAAAAAAAGCACCCTGAATTCAGTAGAGTGGCTCAGCAATAGCTTTAATGAACACAGTCCAAAACACAAACACGAGATGTCCACAAAAGCACAAACTTAACTTTCACAATATCAGTTTTCGTCATCAACTTCATCAGATAAAAAGTGTCTCAAAGCATCACCTTTTTATAGAACCAGGAATTAAAATGTAACCAATGAAATCGAAGTTCTTATTAAGTAATTAGTACCCTTTGTATACAAAAAACTTTAAAATACCATAACTGACATATAAGTATACTTAAATAAATCATGTTAAAAGTATCCCTGTGTGAGTATTAAAATTTTTGGTTGTGTTAAAAACAACTGAATAAGAACTTCGATTTCATTGGTTACATTTTAATTCCTGGTTCTATAAAAAGGTGATGCTTTGAGACACTTTTTATCTGATGAAGTTGATGACGAAAACGGATATTGTGAACGTTAAGTTTGTGCTTTTGTGGATGTCTCGTGTATGTGTTTTGGACTGTGTTCATTAAAGCCGTTGCTGAGCCACTCTACTGAATTCAGGGTTTTTTTTTTTTTGGTTCACAATGAAAATAGACTTGGCATTAAAGCTTCTCTACCCTTGAAACTCACATTCACTGAAACAGCATTGAAACCCACATCCAAAGAAAATGCATCTGGCCAGTGGCGGATAAATATTACCTTTGGGCTGTTTTCAAATCATAGGCCCCTTGCACATGAAACATACATGTGTTCTTTGATACACCTTCCTGACTGTATTAAATTATATTCCTATTCCTTGTATAATACAGCACACTTGTTAGAGCACATTTTAAATTTGAACATTTTTTCAGTAAGCAATGAAATAAAATACATGAACCAATAATGACAAAACTGCCCAGTTTAGAACATTTCCATCATAAAAGTCTACAATACACCAGTATCAGTAAATATGCACAATCTCTGCAGAAGTAAAAGTCATCTAAATAATTCCACATTAAAGAGATCTATAACTAATGAAGACATTGCAGTAGCTGATGTCATCACACACATAGGCTGGTGATGCATGGTGACATCAGCCAAACCAAAAATTTAAAGTGGAAATACTACAAAAAAAAAAAAAGGCAGGTGAATTCGGAAATTAAGGGGGCCATTCGGGAATTTGTGGCACCCCAATATTTCAGCCTCAAAACCGGTAAATACTGAGGAATTCAGTATGGTTGAGAGGTATGGTTGGGTTAAGTACCTGTCACACCATCTGGCCTTGTTGATGTGATAGTGTAGGTTTAAGTTTCTAGAATAGTTGTTTGTTTTAACTCTTGTTCTTTTTAGGCAAAGGAGTTCAAGAGGTGATAGGTCATTTATAGTCTAAAAAGCTAAGCAGAGATCACCCCCAGGAGTCTACATGATATTGAGTAAAGGAACAGAGCTTTTAGTCTATCACAGTAAATAATGGTACCAAGGCCAAAGAGCTTTCTGGTAAGGGAGCATTGAGAAGACCAAAGAGCTTTCTGGTAAGGGAACATTGAGATCTATCAATCTGGCTCAGGTGCTTAACAAGGTATATCCAAAGAGTACATTATATACAGGGGCAGCTCATGCTATAGGAGTGCAGGACTGCAGCCCCAGCTGTGGAAAGACAAAAAACAAAATAAAAACAATCACAAAAAAGGAACAAAAAATAAATATTTCTCAAGTCCCAGAACGCCGTGCATGCGTGTTTGCACAAACTGTTACAGGAACTAGCTTCTGCTGCAGATGGACTTGTTTCGGGTAGGGAACTGAAACAAAAGCTATTTTCAGAGAGTGTGTGTGTGTGTGTGTGTGTGTGTGTGTGTGTGTGTGTGTGTGTGTGTGTGTGTGTGTGTGTGTGCGTGTGTGTGTAATGCCCCAGTTGCTATATACTGGTGGCTAGAGAGAACTCAGGCTACATGGTGGTGGGTAGTCAGGCCTGAACCCTGTACCTTGGGTGCAGGTAACAACAGCCTGAATTCCCTACCCACCACCATTTGTTAAAAATTGCAGATCTTTGCCTCATATTTGTTGTGTTCTGTTCCTCATAAAATCTGTGGTTTCTGTGTTTTTGTTGTCTTACATAGTTGATGGTGCAGTGGTAGCATTGTTGCCTGACAGCTACAGGTTCTCTGGTTTGATTCATGGTTAGGGTGTGTTCTGTGTGGAGTCTGCATGTCCTCCCTGTGTTTGTGTGGGTTTCCTCTAGGTGCTCTGGTGTCCTCCCATCTTAGAAAGACATGTGTCTGGACTGTTTCTCCCTGGGCCTCTGCTGAAAATTGGCTTTTGTTGCAAGTCAGACTTTCCTGATTAACAAATGTTAAATAAATAAAAATGACAGGCATTTGGATTTCAGACTTCATATACTTCAGAAAGTACATGGTAACACAAAACCTTTTATTCTAGCAATTTTCTAAGTTTATAAGTTGGATATTTGAAATTTGTCCCTATTTTTGGGATTGTATTTCCCCATTGTTGGCTTTGTCCAGGTTTTTGTGCTAAGGTTGAGAGCTGTGGTGAGAACTGAATTCACTGAATATGTTTGGGGGCTGTATTCCCCCATTACTGGCTTTGCCCAGATGATTTTTGCTAAGAGGTTGAGAGCTATGGTGAGAACTGAATTCACTGAATATGTTTGGGGGCTGTATTCCCCCATTATTGGCTTTGTTCAAGTGTTTTGTGCTAAGAGTTTGACAGCTATGGTGAGAACTGAATTCACTAAATGGTAGCCATTTAAGTTTCATTCTTCCTCTCTTTCACGAAACCGCTAATTTGGCATAGTGATATGTTGCTCTGACTGTTTTGCACAGGGACCTGGGTTCAAGTTTGACAGTGAAATGTATGCTGGCATCACAGCATTTTATTCTAGCAACTTTCCAATATTATACAAGCAATGTTTAAAATGTGTCCCTGTTTTTTGGGCTTTTGTCTCCCTCCCAATACATTTTGGCTTTTTCCAGATTACTTGTGCTGCAAAGTTCAGAGATACAGCTGAGCGTCAAGTAGATTTTACAAGGAGCTGAGAGCTGCTGGGGAACAGATGTTTAGTGCTGCTTATGCTGAGTCTGCTTGCATTGTTAATAGCACAACCAGTAGTGTACTTGCTTTTGATGCAGAAGGCTATGGGTTCTACTCCCACATTATGGAGATGCATTGCTGATACTGTACTGTGTTGTAAAGGGGGTGGATGCTGCAGTCATTTTTGGCAAAGATACCTAGTAATTATAAACCTGTTATCAGTTTGCCATCCATTTCATATTGCAGTATTACTAGCTTATCATTTTTTAATGTAATATAGGCAATTTATTCCTCAAGGGCAGTAGACACTTTATTTGTAGATGAAACAATGAAATATAAAGTTGTTTGCTAGCAGCAACCTTTTCATTAGTTACAGATCTCTTTAATGTGGAATTATTTAGACTTTTACTTCTTCAGAGATTGTGCATACTTACTGATACTGGTGGACTGTAGAAGTTTGAGTAGACCTTTATGATGGAAATGTTCTGAATTGGGCAGTTTTCTCATTATTGGTGCATGCATTTTGTGTCATTGTTTACTGGAAAAATGTTTGAAACAAATTTAAAACGCCTTCTAACAACTGTACTTTATTGTACAAGGAATATAATTTAATACAATCAGGAATGTCTATCAAAGAGTACACGTATGTTTCGTGTGCAAGGGGCATGTGAGTTGAAAACAGCACAAAATTAATCATTATCTGCCACTGGCAAAATGTATTTACTTTGAATGTGGGTTTCAAGGGCAGAGAAGTTTTAATGTTAAGTCTATTTTCACTGTAAGTCTACATTGCTTTGTTTACCAGATGTCTATTAGTGTTTGTGCTGTAAAATGCAAAATAAAACTTTCAAATGAAATCCAAAACATCACAGAAGTAAAGCAGCATGCATATTACAGTGTTTATGGTAAATGGGGTGAAATAACCAAGGAGTGGGACATTGGAATGGCTGCAGGGGTAGGCTCCATTTGACCATGATTTTGTGAGGGGGGGAAGGGCAGCAAACTCAAAGACAGCCCCAGCTAAACTATACCTCTCAACTGTCCAGATTTTTGCAGAATGAATAGATTTTTGCTTCTTATTTTTGGTTTGTTCCTCATAAAATTTGTGGTTTTCTGGCAAATCACTTAGGAATGAAGTCACTAAATAATGACAGACATTGAGTTTCGGACTTCATAACCTTCAGAAAAATGCATGCTAACGCATGACCGGTTATTCTATCAACTGTCTTAAGTTTATACAAGAGCAATTTTTAGACTGTTTGTATGTTCCCCCAATATATTTGGCCTTGTCCAGATTTCCTACATTAAGAGATTGAGAGGTACATGCAAATAAATTGCTTTATAGAGTTAGGAATATCCATACCTCTCAACTGTCCCCAGTTTTGGTTCAAAATGTTGCTCTCCCCCTAATAATCCCTGTACAAACTGGCAACTTTGAAAGAAAGCATGGAGGGTTTACAATTATAAATAACTGTAATGATCAAAGTTATAGATTACCTTTTTTTTAGAAATGCATATTTGTTCTTCTTTCGGCTTTTCCCAGTTAGGGGTCACCACAGCGTAACTCCGGTCTGCTAATGATTGGCAGTAGATTTTTATGGGGGCCGAGGTGCCAGCCCGACACCCAACCTTCAACAAAGGCATGCCCATTCACACATGTCTTTCGAATGCCACTCAACCGTGGGAAGGGCATGCAGACTCCACACAAAAGGCACTCCAGCCGAGAATCGAATGGGAGAACCTCTTGCTGTGAGGCAACAAAGCTACCGCTGCACAACCACGGCTTATATTTCAGAAATGCATGTAGATTCTCTTATTTTGTCAGCTGCTCAAGTTAACAGTACTAATATTTAAAAAAGTATCCCTTTTTTGACAGGTTCCCAGCTGTATTATGTGGCAATTTTATATTTTTGCATCACATGTTTGGTCCATTTTTCATAAAATTGTGGTTTTCTGACAAATTAGTGGCAAATCATTAGAGATTGATGTTAGAAAATAATGACAGACATTTGAGTTTCAGATTTCATACCCTTCAGAAAATTCATACTAATGCAAGACCTACTAATATTCTCTTATCTTTCTAAGTTTATAAGAGCGATATTTAAAAATTGTCCTTATTTTTGTCCTTTATTCCACTTCTGTGTATGGCTTTGTCCATATTTCTTATAGGTTCATACGTAGATACTAGGCTATCTGCCCGAAAGCATTTATAAGCCTAGCCAGAATGTGTTGGCTTTTGCCGCTCCCTTAGATTAGTTCCCTGTGCCTCTGTCCAGCAGAGTCACTGAAGTGATCCCCGGAGTAAACTTTCTGTTTTCCATCCACTCGTCAAGGTTTCTCTTGAAGAGTGTTAGCAAGGAGCTCTGCCTAATGTACATTGGAATCTTGTTCCAAAGCATGGGAAGTCTCTGGGAGAGAAATCTATCCCGCCAGCATGTCCTATTTATTGTTGTGGTGAGGTTTAGATCCCTAGAGCATGTGACTTGAGGGGATATGGTTTTCTTTAGGTGGAGCATGTCCATCAATTCTGGGTTGAACATGGCCTTGTATGTCAGGCAACCGAGTATAGCTAAAGTTTCTTCAGTCGAGCTGCATAAGGCATCTGTTTGAGGCCAGTGATCCTCTTGGTGAGGTACTTCTGTGGTCTTTCCAGCTATTGCAGGTGTCTTGTAAGGTACATCCCAAATGGCGCATTGTACTCTGTGATGGGTCTGATGAGTGATGAGTAGAGGGGCACAATGACCTTTTGATCTGGATGCGAACCCTTTTGTGATTAGGTGGGCCACATAGAAGGATTTTCTAACCACTTTGGCAATCTGAATATCAAAGGAGAGCTTACTATCTACTTGGGTCCCCAGATCCCTTATTACGTCTTCCGTATTTAGGGGACTACCACCTATGTGATAGTTTGTGGGTACTTTGTTTTTTCCAAAGAGGATGACTATGCACTTTTTGGCATTTAGCTTGAGGCCATGATTTTGACACCAGGTATCTGTCTCATTGAGACCTTTTTGGAGGATGTCTGTGTCAGCCAGAGAGTCAATTATAACCCATAGTTTGCAATCATCTGTGAACTTGGTCAGCCATAGTCCTCCTGTGCTTGCCTGTACCTCTGAGAAGTATATGCCAAACAGAAGGGGTCCTAGGACTGAGCCCTGGGGAATGCCACTTGTAACCGGTTTAGAGTCGGACCTAGCTCCCGCAACTCTCACCATGTGGGTTCTGTCCATGAGCCAATTGGCAACCCATCTTGTGATGTAGGGGTTTATGTTCAGGCTGGTGAGCCTGTCTATAATACCAGAATGAGGAATGGTGTTGAAGGCCTTTGTGAGGTCTAGGTAAGCTGTGTGTACCACCTTTCCCTCGTCTATACCCTTGGTAACTATCTCAAAGAAGTCCACCAGGTTAAGGCGGCATGATTTGCCCTTAACAAAGCTGAACTGTGTAGGGTCCAGTGTTTGGAGGTTCCCAATGTCTCTGTTAATGAGTTCCATGATGATGCACTCCATAGCCTTGCAGACCAAGCTAGTCAGGCTTATAGGCAATAGTTCCTGGGGTCTGTTGTGGCTCCACCTTTGTGGAGCAGAATAATCATTGCTGTGCACCACTCTATGGGTGCGTAGCCTGTGGAGAGGCTGAGTTCGAACAGTGTGTTTAGGTGAGGGGTTAGTTCGTCTTTGAGCTCATGTAGGATGCAACCTGGGACACCGTCCGGTCCTATTAATGCTGTGTTTTTGGCTTTGGAAAGGGCTGTTATAACCTGAGTGTCTGTGATTTCAGGGGCTCTACATTCTTCTGGTATGGTATGGGCCTTTTTGGGTGTGGGAGGGTGGTGAAGTTTGCACTGAACCTATCTGCCAGGATGTTGGCAATATCGGTCAGTTCAGTGTATTTTGTGCCATTCTGCACTAAATCCAAGCAGATCTGAGCATTGCCACTTAGATTTTTGACATAGCTATTGAATGCCTTGTGGTTATCTTTGGAGTCCTTGGCAATTTTTCTTTCGAAGTTTGCCTTGGATTATTTTATGAGGGATCGTAGTTTCTTGCTGATACTGATCAGGGATATCTTCCCTTCTTGGGATTTTACTCTTTTCTGTACTAGTTTCCTCCTTCTATTGCATAGCTTGTTTGCAGCAGGGGTCCACCAGACTGGTTTCCTTTTCTTGGAGGAGTGAGTCTTGGTTTTCCTTGGGATAGCATGATCCATGCATTCTTGTAGATGCCCGTAGAATGCATTAGTAAAGGATTTTGTAGCTTGAACAGCATTATCCTTTAGCATGGGGGCTTTGAAACTTTCCACTTTGGTCTTAAGTAACGTGAAGTTTGCTTTTGAAAAGTTTTTCATGGTGGTTTCCTTGTCCAGGGGTGAGGGTGGGATGTGGATGTCCAGAGTGATTTGTTTATGGTCAGATCTAACCAGCAAGGGGTTGACCTCCGGTGTGGGACACCGGTCACCCATGTTGGTGATGACCAGGTCCAATATGTTGTCACCTCTGGTGGGAGTGTTGACCAGTTGATCCAGGACATTTGAGTTTATACATTCTAGGAAATGTTGGGCAAGGGAGTTAGTACTTGAGTAGTTCTCCCAGTTAATGTTTGGGTAATTGAAATCACCCAATATTAGGGTGTTTGGTAGGACCTTTATGTTTTCCAGTGTTTCCAGAAATGCGAAATGGGGGTCCTGGGACATGGTGTGAGATCTATACAAAGCTACAATTTGAATTGCAGTTTTGCCCATTGTTAGTTGCACTTGGATGATCTCTGAAGCATCATGCTGTGCCACTAACCTGGAGGTGTGGGTATCCTCGATGAATATGGATACACCCCCGCCTTTTGTATTTTGGTACAGGTTCTGTGGCCGAAATGTATGGTATGAGTTGTAGCCTGGTAGTGCTGGGGTGCTCTCTGGAGCCTTAAATCAGGTTTCTGTTACTGCACATATATCGATTTTCTCCATACTGAGGAGTGCCTCGAGTGTGTGCATTTCGAGGTTTTGACTTCTAGCATTGAGTGGCATTACCCTCAGTTTTTTGTTACTTGTGTTGTTTACAGTGGTAGGTTTGTCTTTTGAGCCTTGCCTAAAAAAGGCACTATGGGGGTGGCAAGAGCCTTGGCCAGTATTCGAAAGCCTAAGGGTGACAGGTACAAGCTGTCTCTAGTGAAGCAGCGTGGCTTGTCGAGCATGTCATCCCAGGTGGACAGACACTGAATCCCCTTTGAATGACACCAGAAACTTAGCCAATTGTTGAAAATGATCATTTTTTATTTATACCGTGCTATCATTCTTGGTGAGGGCAGGATGCTACTCAGGGTCAGGATCATACCAGCCTGGGCTACGTGACCAGACAGCTCTTCCATGTCTCTTTTCATGTAGTCCAGGGAGGTACAGCTCAGGTCATTCATACCAACATGGACAATGACAGAGTCGTATTTGTACTTGTTCTGGAATTACTTTAGTGCTTGTGTTATGTGGCGGATCCTGGCACCCAACAGGCAACTAACAGTAACCTTCTCCTTATTCAGCCTAGTGAGTGGGACGCCAGTGTACCTGATTATAGAGTCACCTATTACTAGTGTGTTGGGTATGTTATTTTGGCTTAAGGGCTATGATTGCATGGTACACTGGTTTTGTGAAGTATGTGTTTCATGGTTTGTGTTGGAGGGTGGAGGTTGCTTGGATGTCTGTTTTGGAGATCTCAGAATTTTATTTAGAGCCTCCGAGTATGTTTTCATGTATTTATGTGTGTTATTTGCCAGTGCTTGTTTAAGGGGTCTATGTGAGACTGGTAGTGTGATGCAAGTATTTCCCTTCTCCTCTTGACTGTCTGATCCAGTCTTGGGTTGAGAGAGCTTAGCCTCCAATTTGGCTGTATAATTGCATCTCTCGCATGCATTAGTGTTTGGTGATAGGAGGAGAGGCTTTCTGTGTACATGAGGCAGTTGTAACATTGCCTCAAAATGCCCAGATTCACCAGTTGGATTGGAGAGTACACCTAAAACTGCCCTTTGGACATGCCTGGGTAGGTACAGTGAACTGTTTTATTTGCTCTGAGGTTGAGAGGTATGAGTGTCAAAGGCATCACCATCAGCCAGAGACATTTCAAATTGTGACATACTTGTTGCACCCCACTACCCCATGTAGTGACTCTGGATGTGTCCAAGCAAGGCAAGGAGCAGTTATGCAGTGTAAGTGTGCAGAGTATTCCCCTATACAATGTAGACACAAGAATGACAGTGGCTTTTCATCTGTCCTTGATTTTGCAGAATGTTTTGGTTTTCTGTCATATTTTTATAGTGTTGATTTATGTTTCTTATTATTCAGAAAATGCATGCTGGTGCTCTGTGTTTAAGTAGCAATGCTTTAATGACCATCAGGTAAGCTTGTCTGAGATTGTAAGATGCAAGTAACCTTTAATAAGCATACTGTTAAATAATTACCAACACTGAAAGCCTTTTTGTTGTTGCCACGCAGAGAATACTTACATAACTAGATGATGTACAAGCCTTAGGTATTGAAATGCATATGACAGCATTTGTAATAAAGGACAGGATTACAGTATTTTCAGAAGCTCATTACATTTGTTGGAGATTTGCAGTCATCTTTGCAGGCTTTACCCGTAAAACTAAACAGAATGCCAGTCTACCATATGTGGTCCATAACCTGTGCAGCAATCCTTTAAGCAATTTTATCTTTAACTTGTTTCTTGTTTGCTGTTCATTTTTTACTTGGATCATGTTTTCCCCATGAAACAAGTAGATAGTTGTGTCAGGCAGCAGGTCTTTTTTGGATAAGAAACACTTTTACAAGTGGGGGGGTATCACAGAGATTGCTACTTTCAGCATGTTACTTGGTACTTTTATAAAACCGAATATAAATTATAATTAGAACTGCAGTGCAAGGAGAAGCTTTTTTTTTATACTTGACTTTGGCTGGTATTCCAGTAATGTATTTAAAAAGTAATTTATTTTTTCATGCCTCACAACCTTTTTGCTTCCATCTAGATATTAAGTAAGCTATCATGTAGCCAATGCATTGAAATATTTTTTCTTCTACACTCCATTTTGTCTTTATTGGACTCTCATAATGATGGTTTGGCACCCAGGGACGCATATTTAATTAAAGTTCCAGTTGTTGTGGTTTTGAGCATAGCTCCACCCCTTTCTAGTTGGCCACACCCTTCTCATTGGCCCCACCCATTAAGCTGTCTCCTGCAGCCCCTGCCTTTAATTTGAAGTCACCAGCCACCACCACTAATTATATATTCAATGATGGGCCAAATAAGAGATTAATAAAGTGGGGAGATAACTTCTTTGAACCGTGAAGAGTTACTGGGAAGGATATCCTGTCTAATACAGAAGGATTTTCTAACCACCACATGTTCTCAATCATTTTATCTAGCTTTGGCAGTATGACTACTCTTCTGGCTAGTGTTATCATTATAATAATGTCAGGATAACCTACTCTTGTCTTATAAGGTATTACAGTCTCAGCACTGTGAAAGTCACATTCTTCTTTCCACAGTAGGCTCATATTGCCTTTTATAAAACATTTTACGATCCCAACATCATTACCTATTGTCAAACTAAGCCAGTATTCTTTTAGAAAATGTCATACTTCTGGCAATTTTGGGTCAGTTCCTAATTATGTATTCAAATCTGATTTAGGAAGAATGCCTTAGAATTGTTCTTAAGTGAAATTATTCACATATCCTGTAATTTACATTTCCTTCTGTAGCTTTATCTGAAATCATTCATAAATGAAAATAAATTAGAACAAAGCATTTAGAATCACCACAAATGCACATTGCCATTGCATTTCCTTTTTTAAAGAGGGAATAGTCAGAGCTGCCCATTTGCTGTGCTCTGCTGTGGTTATAATAAATCTCTCTTAAGCTTTTATTTACCTGTTCTTTCTTTTATTGCAAGATATCTACTTTTGTAAAACATTTGTGCAATCTACTAACATCCTGCCTCATCAAAATAATGGAATGAACACATCATAATATTCCATGAAATACTACCTCATGCAAATCAAACACTTCTTCCTGGGAATACCAACAGCAGAGAAAGCAACGCTTTCTTATTTTTATACAACATTGTTTCTAACTTTCCTTATCCCCCTTTGAGTGATCACTAGGACAGAGATCCCAGCTGTAATGCCCCAGTAGTGTATTACCAAGCAACTTCCTCTGTCTCACTCTAATACAGACAGACAGAGAAAGGATAAAGTTCCTAGATTATGACATAAAATATCACTCACAAATAAATTAAAGTTTATACTGCTAAATGCTAGGAGTTTAAATCAGAAATTGCACTCTGGAAGCACTCCTCTCCCTGAAGGATGTTGACATCTGTGCAATCTCAGAAACTTGGTTCAGGGCCACAGAGAGTACCCCGGCCTTGTAGGGCTACAATGCCTTCCACACTTTCAGACCACAAAATGAACATGGGAGTACCAAAGGAGGAGGAGTATCTACCTTCATCAAAGATAAATACACCTCTAGACTGGTTAGACAGGAACACTCCATGGAGTTACTCCAAGTTCATCTAACTGTGGGTAAGACCCCCTTCAGTTTAAAAATATATAACACAGTAGTACAATACTGAATAACCAAGCAAACCAGAACAAAAACAGTATCATGGCTGCCAAATAAAAGACTGCCCATATAATAACAACAAATACTTTTATTAAATCAAATATGGAGCTTCATTTTGTTGAAGTTATGAGTTTCTAAGCAGTCATTTGTATATGTATTTATTTAACATTTGTTTACCAGAAAAATCCAACTTGAAACGAGACAATTTTTCAGTGGAGGCCTGGGGAAAAATGCTCCAGATGCATGTCTTTATAACATGGGAGGAAACCATAACATTGTATCAAAGGCCTAATATTGTCTATGTTTCCAATTGCATATACAGTGGATGGCACAGTGGTACAGCAGTTTGTGTTGTTGCCTCACAAAAACAGGTTCTTTGGTTCGATTCTCAGCTAGGGTGCCTTCTGTGTGGAGTCTACATGTCCTCCCTGCATTAGTATTGGGTTTCTCTGGGTGCAAGACAGCGAACCAGATTAGAAAATGGGTATACCAGCATATGTACGCAATTAAGAAGAAAGATACTTCCAATGCCTTGTATAGACATGCAACAAAATGTAGTAATTTTAAAAAGTTTACATTTTGTGCATTAGAAAAAGTAGCTAGGAAGGATAGGGGAGGGAAATGGTCTTCCTTTTTAGAATACAGGGAGACCTTTTGGCAGGTGCTATTAAATGCTACCCAAACCCAGGAATTAATGACAAAATATATCAAGACTATACTAGCATTGAAAGCAGATATACAATTGCATTTATGTTTATCTTGTTTAAAAGTTGGTTTTATATGTTGCCAGTCCCAACTGCTGTAATACAGATTTAGCTTATACTGAGATATACAAGATATGCAATTTTTTATGAGTTTTTTTAGGTGAATGTTTTTGAACTTGTGATTTTTTTATTCATCCGCGTACATTTATATGCACCTAATACTTCTTTAAATGGAAGTGAGGGCTTTATTAATGAAGTGAAGTGATTGGATCATATTGTATATATAATGTTGAACTTGTGATTGTTACTTTGCCTATGAAGTTCTATTATATTAATTAAAAGGAATGAAAGCACTTACCTGTTACACTGGTGTCTGCAGTGTTCTTCCCACAGTAATAAATGTTGTAGTGGATTATTTTCTGGATTTTATGTTTGTGAATGTTTATTATAAGTTGACCAAAGTAAATATCTCCATAGTCATATTTCCCTGTACCTCACATTATCTCCCTGGTCTACTATAGGGAGGAAGCCATAACTTCATTTTTTAAAGGCCCTGGACACACCCACTGGGAGTTAAAGGTGCACACTCAAAAGAGCTGTACTGGAGGGAAAGAGTTAATAATACTAACTTCTGCAGTCATTTTATATTGTACAGTGCTGGTCCTACACCTTTCACAAAAGGCAAACATTATTTTTGTTTTTCTTACTTTATTCATTTCATCCATCATAGACAAACTAACCTGTGTACATTTTAAGTTTCACAGGTATTTCTTAGGAAGCATTGCAAATAAGCACACGAGTATAGGAGATACCGCTATAATTCTGTTTCAATCTCCTATTTTTTCCTTTAATGTTCTTGTTATGAACACATTGTTAGCACAGTGGTAATTATGCATTGTTTGCACAATTTTATATATATTTTACTGTACATTTAACAATGTTTGACATGATAATTTATTATTTTTCATCCTGACTGTATTTTACAGTGACATTCTCATTTTATACATCCACTTTTCTCACAACTGTGGCATTCAGCCTCTTTATGATTAATGACTTGCAGAGACAGATTTTTAGGCTCTGTGACTCAAACTCACACAATAAATTCCATTTTTTTCAAATCTTTATTTTATTTTAGTTTCATTAGACATACTGTGATATACAATAACATAAGATGTTTAACTGAAAATAATCAGTATTCATAAACAATAAAGCCATTAGTCATTCAAGTAATCGGCAGGTACACTTAAGATTCATTTTCTCAATATGAAGGCAGAAAAAAAGAAAAAAGATAAATATTCATAGAAGAAATATGACAATGTTAACACTATTAATACAAAATATTGTTATTGGCACAGAGTCGAAATTCAATAGTTAACTATAATATGGAATGGAATAAAGAATAAACACCACATATATACAACTATTAACAAATAGTGCTACATTATTACATTTAAGATTTTAATTACATTTATTAAAGTTTAGTATTTCTTATTTTTGTATCTGTGACAAACATATAGATAACCATCAGAGAACACAATGGTTTGAATCTCTTTTGAGGAAGAATTGTTGATAATACTTATATAAGACAATAGGTACAAAAAACATTCTATGTTATTTTAGGATACAACCTAGAGTAATACTCCAGAAGCTAAGGTATTTCAGGCATTTGTTAACATTGTTAGTAGTTAGTTTATGAGATAAAATATACTTGGATGCCATGTTCTTAAAGTTATCCCAGTCTAATTTAGAGCAATCTCACCCGTTCTGTGTAATATAGAGCTTAACTGATATAAAAAGAGCAATCTGAATCCTCAGTTCAGTAGTGGTATGTCAGTATGGTCTACATGTAGTATAGCAAATTCCCAGAAGAAAGTGGATTTGCCATATCCCATTTTTGTAACTTTAATCCTTAGGGAGTTCCATAGATTTTGTGCATATTTACAGTACCATAAGATGTGTAAGAGGTCGGCTGTCACTGTGGAGCAAAAGGGACAGAAAGGTGAAGTGTTAGGGAAGAAACTGGTTAACATTCTGGAGTATAGTATGCATTATTATTTATCAGTAATTGGGTATATAATAGTTTCTTAAAAAGGGCAGATTAGGTTGTAAGTAATAAATAACATCTTCTTTTTAATTTTTAGACATTTCAGGAGTGATGTAGCAATGCTTATTTCTTCCTGCACCTTATTTGGGAAGCTCCCCAAAGTAGAGATTATCTCTTTGATTTGTCTCAGATTTATTGTATATCTGTTACTAAGTTTAAATTTTACTTTGATATCATTAAGGGAGTTATCCTTGAGTTGAAAGAAATCCAATACAGTTAAGTTTGTAATCTGAGGGAATTGGTCCAGGTTTATCATTTTATTACCCAGTTTTAGGTTTGGGTTTAAGTGAATGGGCTGCATGAGCATGAGTGCGTTTGACAGACCTAGTGAAGAGAAAAGCTTTTAAAACATGTTAATTTTATATTTAATTAAGTTATGTAGTTTAATTTCTTTTAATACAGATTTGTTTATGAAGGGCAGCGATTTGGGGTTTATATTGCACATTTTCACATGTGCGTGCCAGAGATCAACCCATTGGGCAGAGTGAGTTAATTCACTTGGATTGTGATCCGCAATTAACATGACTCTGCTGGCACATATTATGTCATAATGCAATCTGAAATCTGGTAACCCCAGTCCTCCCTTGTTTTTAGGAAGCATTAATCTGGATAAGGAGATCCTAGGATTTTTAGGGAACCAGATAAATTTAGTTAAGGTTTTGTTTGTTTATTTATTTAAAGAAGTTTAAAGGGATATTGTTATCTGTTGCATTGAACTGGTACAGTATTCTGGGTAGAATGTTCATTTTTATTATTGCTATTTTAGACAGAAAGGGGAGTTTCATGTTTTTTCCATCTGTTTAAATTGTTCTCAATATTTGTCCATGTTTTAAGGAGATTATTTTGTGGGGAGCTTTTATGATTATGATCAAATATTATCCCTAGGTATTTAAGGGTATAATCCAACTTTATTTGAGTTATAGAAAAAAGAGCTTCTTTATGACTGTTCAGGTTGATTGGAAAGATAAGATATTTTGAGGGGTTAATTTCATAGTTCAAAGTTCTCGAGAAGATTTCAATTGTATTTTGAATTTTAGTTAAGTCAGTATTGGTTATCTGGAAATATATAATGAGGTTGTCTGCAAAGGATGAAAAGACAAGATTATTGCCCAGAACATTGGGTATATAATGAAAGTTTTTTTGTGTTAAATATATAAATAAGGGTTCAATATATATGTTGAAGAGATATGGTGAGAGGGGGACACCCCTGTCTTGTACCATTATTTAATTTTATTTTCGGTGAATGTAGTTTATTGATGACTAGTATAGTGTATGAAAAATTATATAGGATTTTAATTATATTTATGAAGTTGTTTGGAAAGTTGAATTGTTGTCGAGTTAACAACAAAAATTCATGGTTTACCCTATCAAAAGCCTTTGTGGCATCCAGTGCCATAAGGTATATGGGAAGTTTGTGTTTTGCAGTAAATTGTATGGCTGCATCTACGGTAAATGTGTTGTCCCAGGTTTGTCTTCCCTTCATGTATCCTGACTGCTGTGGGGATATAATTGTATGAACATTTTTTTAATTCTATTCGCTAGAGTCATAGTCATAATTTTAACGTCTACATTGATAAGTGAAATAGGTCTATAATTTGATGGGTTAGATTTATCGGTATTAGGTTTGTGAATAAAGATATTTTTAGAGTTGTTAAGATATAGATAATTAAATTCAAATTTACAAATGTATTCAAAGACTTTAAGAAGGATAGGAGAAAGTTTCAAAGTACATTTTTTATGAAAATTTGAAGTGAATCCATCAGGGCCTGGGGCTTTATTGCTTTTTATACTTTTTATTGCCGCCATAATTACTTCTGTTTTAAAGGGGTCTCGAGGCTTTCAAATTGATATTTTTCAGTTTCTGTGAATGTAATACTGTTAAAGAAAGTTGCAGGATTGAGGATGTATTTTATTCTGTGGGCTATATAGTTTATTGTATATTTTCGAAGGTAAGCAGTATTTCTTGGTTATTTGTGAGTATTTCATTATTGTGTTTAATTTGAGAAATCATAGGTGGGCCCTGGTAAACATTTGTGAGTCTAGCTAATAGCTTGGACAGTTGTTGAGTCCATTCAGAGTATTTAGCTTGGAGTTTCATTTCTCAGAATGAGAGAGTATACGCATGTACTCTTTCTGTTAGTTGAGAAGTTGGGTTTCGAGTTCAGGGCAGAAATTTTCTTGGAGTGATTTTTCAATTTCTTGGATTTTCAGTTTAATTTTGGTTTCTTTCTCTCTAGCAAGATTTTTAAAATAGGAGGCTTTTTGGATCAACAGCCCTCTGATTTTAGCTTTTGTGGCTGTCCATAGAATGTCTAATGCAATGTCTGAGGTTGATAGGTCAGTGCTAAGTCCATCTAGTGTAATGTTAATTTCATTTATTACCTTTTTTGTCAAGAAGATTTGGGTTTAGGGACCAAGAGTGGAAGGTGTTTTGTTTGGATCGTTTTTTAAAGGGAAAATTTTCAGTGTTATTTTTGAATGGTCTGATAGAAATCTTGGACTATTTGAATAAAGAGTTTTTTCGTTTAAGAGAGATTCTGAGATCAGAAAGAAATCAATCCTAGACCGTGATTTATAGCATGGTGAGTAAAATGTAAATTTGTCCCCCTGACTGAGTTGGCTACGCGAGAGAGTGGGATCAGTTAAGGTGAATTCTAGTATTAGTTCATCTAAAGTGAGTAAAGCTTGCTTATTTTGTTTATTATTCTTGTTGGATCTTTCATTTAGCGGATCGATAACCATGTTCCTGTCATCCCCCACTACATAATCATGGTTTGGAAATTTTGACAGTAAATTATATAGTTCAACTATGAAATCTTGTTGATCTGTACAAGGGCCATATATATTTAGGAAAAGTGTGGACTTATAGGTTACGGGATTAATGCAACTAAAAGAACACCATCTACCAGTATTATCTGTACCATAATCAATAATTCCCTCTTTAAATGATTTTTTGTCAAAATAGCTACTCCCTTTGAATTGGTTTTATTACCAGAGGCAATAAATGAGGTTAGCCAAGGTCTAACTCTATCCTTGTTCCAGTCATCATTTAACAGGTGTTTCTTGGAGAAATATGATGTTTGCATGGGACTGGTATACTAAGTGTAGGAGTAGTTTCTTTTTTTAGCATCTTGCAAGCCCTTCACATTCCATGAATCTATCTACCACAGCATCCATGTTCAGAAAGGGTGTTAACTGTTATTACATTTGACTTTAGAGACCTTTTCCTCCTCAAGTATTCAGGAAAATTTAAATAGAGATATGACAAGATTAGTTGTTTTGTAGCACTAAAATCTCTACAATTGTGCCTGTCCACATAACTACCAACTCTGAGAGGAATTAGCAAGATTGGTGTTGAGTCAAATAGATAGTAAATTATTACAATAGGAGTTAAAGTTAAGTAATTAGCTACCCATTTCAATATGAACCAATACAACAAACTTATATACACATTATATACAAACAACATTAAGCACAAGATGTGCAAACCTACCCACTCAGAGTATTCCTCTTTAAATGCTCCGGTATGTTTTAATAGAGAAGCAACCTTTGTAAACAACTGGAGTTATAGCTACATATGCTTGGAAATTAGCTAATATTACCATTTGTATATTCTATGCAGTTGCAATGTTAACTTTCTTTAGAGCTTTACATTTCTCAAACCATACAGCTGTAAATATTTGTATTAAAGCCAATTAGATCCAAACATACAACATTTCCTTTCGAGATGCTTTTAACAAAAATCCCTGTCCCAGTTCTGGACAAGACATTGGAATCTAACTATTTACAACATTACAGTCCATTCTCTTAACTTCAGAGAAGAAAAAAAAAAGCAGCTATATCTTTTACAGTTCTAGTCATCAAAATTAAAGTTTTGCTATTGTAGTACTATCTTAATGCATGTTAAGTAATTTATGCTTCAAACCACAATATTTTCTATAACTAGTAGCATATTGCTGTCTATGTTGCTTCAAAACACAGTCCTTACACAATAATATGACAGTTTACTTTTCATTTAGCTTTAACTAGACTGTCTTTAAACCTTGCAGTTACCAGGTCTTGTTTTGCAGTTGCAGACTTCCTTTATAAAAACAACAGATCAGATACCTCTTCTGGAAGTGCTGCCTTGTTTCAGCATATTTTTCCCTTCTGACCTTCATAAAATGATCAGAAATGGAGATTACTGAAAGGATTGCCTAGTTCTCAGTGATCCAGTGTCAGAAGGAAGTAGACAGAGCTGTGTCACCTCTTTATGTGTCCCTCTAAGAGCAGGAAGTGTAAAAAGTGTCAAAAAAGTTATGAATGCGTTTCCCGGTGTGATGGAATTGATTGTAGCCATTCTTGGCTTATAACATTGCAACAGGACCCTCAGCCTGTTATTTGGAGCCTGTAGTGTTTGTTTTTGAAGGAAAATAAAGTTTGAAGATGTAGAAAGGCAGCGTGGATCGCAATGAGTCGTTTGAAGCATTTTTGGACAATGTTTCACATATTAAATAGGCTTATATATAATTTCGGTAAGAACTTACTTAATTTTGGCTGGTTGCAGGGAAAGAAATATATTTTTTAATTTGTTAAGAGCCTTGGAAGTTCCCCGAATGCCTTAATAAAGGCAGTTTTGGCTTCTGAATTGTTTTTGGCTATATATTTCTGATCATTATTTGTAAAAGCAAGAGTACTGGGGTATTTCATTTGAAATTTTATTTTTTGGGTGATGAGAAAAGCACTGTAAGGAGCCAGTTGTTGTATTGCTTGTTTGATAGGCATTGGTAAATACTGTGCAAATGTTATTTTGTGACCCTGCCACATTACAGCACCTTTTTGTTTTGCTGCATGGAGAATTTCTTGTACATGTTGAAAGTTCAAGATTGTTGCATAGACCTGTCGTGGATTCTTTGGCTCTTGATATCTTCGGAGAGCTCTATGGGCTCTTTCTATCACAATATCATTGGCAGTTGGATATTTTTTCCATCAGTGCAGTAAATATCTTTTTTAGGGTATCATGGAATTGTGCTTGATCAAATAATTCTGGAATTCCCCATACAAGAATATTATTTCTCCTGCTACAAGCCTCCAGATCTGTGATTTTTTGCTGCATTTCTTCTAGGACAGTTTCATTATTTTTTAGTTATTTTGGGAGTTCTTCTATTTTCATTTTGTTAGCTGCAGATGTGGCTTCAGCATGGTCTAGGCGAGTAAGAATTTGTTCCAATATAGATCCAAATTTTGTCATTTGTCCTGAAAATTTTGGGATGGCAGATTGTATGGGCATTAAAGTAGATTTCAGTTCATCCAGAGAGTAGGCCTTTTCAGGTTTACTTTTATAATTGGATTTTGTTGTTTCCTGTTGTTTTTGAGTTTGCTGCCTTTTTGTTAAGGTTTCTCTTTCAGGTGAAAATTATTGCGATAGTTTAGTTTTAGTTGTTTGTGAGTCCATTTGTTCTTGGTCATTAGGCATCTTCAGGTAATTTATTTGAGCAGTAAATTCTTGAGAGCTGACTGTGCTGTACTGAGTTTAGTACAAGGCCTCAAGCTGCCATGAGGTTTGCTGTATTAGAGTTCAGTATTCAAAATACAGAGATTGTAGAATGCAGAACTAAGACATTTTCCCAACTAATTATGCTTAGCTGAATATATTCTTTTCCATTCTGGGGAAGAAATGGAGATTAATAAGTCTTGATTATGAAGATTTAAATTGATGTTTGTGGAGCTATAGGGAGAGAGTGTTCACAGGTTGTCCACCATCTTGGAATCCAAAATAAATTCCATTATTAACATGCAAATGTTTAAATGAATTATTGCAAAAAAAATCTAATTTCACTGTAAACCTTAAAAAGTTCATATACACTGATTTTTAGATCAATGTATCTCAGAGTGAGGGAAATTCTCTGAGATTCTGCAGTTTTATAATTATTGTATAATATCATACTTTTTTTGCATTCACACATATGAATGGAAGCAGTTGTGGATATCACTTCTACCTTGTACCTAAGTTTTACTTTCACATCAGTAGCAAAACATTTTTACCCTTTGCAGGATATGACTAATTTTTGACCTTGTATACAGCACCATCTGGTGTCTAGTCCTGCCTCAACTGCTATTTATCTCTGACTGGTGTCTTCATGCTTTAATGAAAATTACACTGTTTTCTGAGCTGCTTTAATGCATCAAAATGGTTTAAGTGTGTCTTATAAAATTTGAATGTTTTATCACAAAATGATTATCAAAGGGCCTGACACATTATCATGATCTTATTTTACTCCTTTCATGTCTGCTTTGAAAATCCATTTCGATTCCTCTTTATGAGTCTTGCTAGACATAGCAAATTGATGTTTGTTTCTCAGTCCATGACATACATTATCAGTAGTGTGGGGCACGGATATCTTACAAACCACTTGCAAAAGAAGTGTTTGCATTTTCCCTCAATGACCCTTATATATATATATATATATATATATATATATATATATATATAGATAGATAGAGATATATCTATAGATATAGATATGCATACAGATATATACATTTTGCACAGAGCTTCTTTTAAGCTATTCATAGCAGTTATACATTTCTAGCCAAAGAAAGAAGCTAAATTGCAAGCTTTTGTAAGTGTTGTCAATTTGTAGTCCTACAAGCACTAACAGACCCTCTGTCATACTCTTCTTGAGCTGTCAAAGTTATCAGTTCAGTCCAAGAGCTGTTAATCAATACTTCAAAGTACTGGTATCTGCTGTAGAGAGAGATTTTTTTTCTGAATTTTGGATAAATATGCTTGCTGTTTATTTTCTCATAAGTATTTTACAAACACAGTACCAAAAAAGTATAACCATCTCTTTTTGAATTTGTGTTGTTATCAGATTTTTTTAAACTGAGGCACAAGTGTCTTAATGGATTACATTTTCACCAGTTCTGTTGCATTGCACTTCTTCTGATGAAGTCCAGGCTTCCTGGAAGAAAGCGCTTGACTGATTTCTTTTGAATAAACTGTTGGGATTACTGTTTCAATACATCATTTTGTCTACTTTCAACTGCACCATTCCCGCCAGGCGGAAAAAGGGTTTGGTTTTCCAATGTACAATAACTACTGTTTTTCATCATCTCTGCAACAAAGCTGTAGAAGATATTTTCACGATACCTTCCTGGTATCAATAGGACTGATTGTCATTGTTAGATTCTGAGTAGTACCTGACAGGAAGAAATGCATTTCCATGACTGTAGCATGCCACGCAAGTGGAGACAAATTCTTCTGCCAAAGCACATGAGAAGATATACTTAAAAAAATGGGTAGGTTTTCCCTTCTTTTAATTCTAATGCAAGAAAATGAATGTTTTGTAAAGTCCAGGCAGAATTCTGGTAACTAAGCCATTCTTAAGCCATTTCAGAATACTAAGGGTTAAGCTAAACTGTAGCAGAAGGTGGACTTTTCCTTTAAATCAGTCTTAATCACCTTATAAAGCATCTGATATGGTTTAGAAAGCAGCTTTGTCTTTCAAGCTTTGCTGTGAATGCCATTTATGAATTTGCTACTAAATCTATCACCAAATTGTGAACCATATTCACAATTCTAAGCACACTGTTTCAGTTCAGTAACATACTGGGTCACTATCTTGTTAGATTTATGGGTGCAGTGATTAAGACAAAACCTTTCTATTGCTATTATCAGTTTAGGTTCAGAATGTCCCTTCATGGTTTAATGATGCAGTTGTAGGATTTATCTTCAGTTTTTTTTTCAGCTGATACAGGTTTTGAAGTTATTTGTATTTGAGTACACCCATAACACCAGTAACTGTCTTCTTATGCTTCTCTAAGAATGTTATTATCCACAAAAAAAGTTGATTACATTTTATATATGCAGTCCATAATTCCATCTTGGGTTTTAAAATCTTCAATTCGTCCATTCTGAGCCATCAAAATTGTCAACACTGCTTTTTCGTTTTGCACATAATAAACTTTAAAGGAACTCACATGATGACCTCTAAACATTTGTGATGTTACTGCCAGTACAAAGAAAACACTGTCTGAATACATGCTGAAAATAAACGGACTTCCTATGCACACGTATAATCAGTTTATAGAATGGTTCATTGTCTCACTTCTACAGAACTATGTGCAGTGTTCAATACACTAAAGAACCCCCATGTTTAGCACAGGCTTGTTCAATAATTAGGTAAAACAGAATTTCATTGTCAATAAAAAAAGTGTACGACTGGGGTGCCATGTGTAGCACTAGCCCACTACGTGTCATCCATGTGAAAGTTCAGAACCCTTATCAAAGGCTTCAGTAATCAGTAAGTCATGTTATAAATTTAGGTATATAGCTTTAAATTCTAAAGAGCTAACTGCATGAAAGAGCATGCCTTCATGTGCATTTTCTTCTACAATTTTACTTCTGATTAAAAAAATCATTGGGGTTATTCATACAATCCCACTGTTTCTGTGATGTTTATTCACCATACTGACAAATCCAGAGATCAGAGTATGTCAGATAAGAAAAATAGTCTTATGTGCAGAAGCTTCATTTTCAGTGGTGTCCCAAATACATCACAGGAGAGACATTCATTTTAAGGAAACTTAATATAAAGTTAGAAACTTCATATCTGAAAATTCTAATTTGTTTCTTGCTGCAAGTGGGTTAACCAAAAATTTCAAAAATGTACAGTGTGTATGTGGCTGGACAAAAAGCTTTAAGACTATTTAGCTATTATATGTTTGTAAAGATGTGAATGACACAAAGCAGCAATAAGAGAAATGTTGGGATTAACTGTAAGTATGGAAATAATTTGTTATATGTTTGTCATTTCTTCTTTTCAAGGAAATACTATCTTACAGAGATTAGATGCTTATGTTACTGAACAAAGGAATGAAGTCAAAGACCCTGAATTTTGTGAGCTCCCGGATTCATAAATAAGATACATAATAGTGTGTGGTATCTAAATTGATCAAACAACATGAAGACAATTTAAAGAAACAGGCTTGACCTTATCAAAATGTGCAAGGGTACAAAGCAAGTGAAATTAATGACATGTACTTAAAATAATTAACTTGGGAAAAGGATACAAATAAAAAGTAAAAAATAATTAAAAAGAATGTGTTACAAAGAAAATGCATATGAAAAAAGAACTATGTTACAATGTTCTACAGCACTAGAGGACACAAGGCAAATGTTAGGCTCAGTGCAAACACCTCCCCCGCTTCCCCCCCAAAAGAGCAAATGTCTATCCCAACAGAGTGTAGCCTCCCTGACATCACAGATGCACAGGTGAGAGCTGCCCTCTCCAAAGCAAAAAACACAGCATCAATGGGACCGGACGGTGTCCCAGGCTACGCCTTACATGAACTCCAAGAACTGAACCCTCACATAAAGTCACTGTTCAATCTCAGCCTTACTACAGGATATGTACCCAAGGAATGGTGTACAGCAAAAGTGGTCCCACTCCACAAAGGTGGTGCCACAACGGACCTCAGGAACTATCGCCCTATAAGCCTGACTAGCCTGGTCTGCAAAGCTATGGAGTGTATCATCATGAAACTCATAAACAAAGACATTGGGAGCCTCCAAACACTGGATCCTACCCAATTCAGCCTTGTTAAGGGCAGATCTTGCCTCTTGAACCTGGTCGACTTCTTTGAAACAGTCACCAAGGCCATAGATGAAGGGAAGGTAGTCCACACAGCCTACCTGGACCTCGCAAAAGCCTTCGACACACTACCCCACTCGGGCATCATAAATAAACTCATCAGCTTAAATATCAACCCTTATGTCACAAGATGGGTTGCAAACTGGCTCAGGGATAGAACTCACATGGTCAAAATTGCAGGTGCCATGTCAGACTCTAAACCAGTTACAAGTGGCGTCCCACAAGGCTCAGTCCTGGGACCTCTCTTGTTCAGTATATATTTCTCTGAGGTAAAGGCTAACACAGGAGGACTATGGCTGACAAAGTTCGCAGATGACTGCAAACTGCGTGCCATAATCGACTCGCCGACTGACACAAGCATCCTCCAAAAGGGTCTCACAGAGACGGATAACTGGTGCCAGAGCCATGGCCTAAAGCTAAATGCCAAAAAGTGCATAGTCATCCCCTTTGGGAAAAACCAAGTGCCCACAAATTACCACATAGGTGGTAATCCATTAAGTACGGAAAAAGTAATTAGGGATTTGGGGACCCAAGTAGATATTAATCTCTCCTTTGACAATCACGTTGCCAAAGTGGTTAGAAAGACCTTCTATATAGCCCACCTTATCACAAAAGGGTTCACATCTAGATCAAGAGAGGTCATTGTGCCCCTCTACTCATCACTCATCAGACCCATAATTGAATACAATGCCCCATTTGGGATGTACCTTACCCGACACATGCAGCAACTGGAAAGACCCCAAAAGTACCTCACCAAGAGGATCAAGGGACTCAAACAGATGCCCTACACAGTTAGGGTAAAGAAACTCCAGCTCTACTCAGTTGCTTACCGCCTACTCAGAGGTGATCTGTGCCTGACGTATAAAGCCATGTCCAACCCAGAATTAATGGACATGCTCCACCTCAGGAAATCCAAATCCCTTAGAGCTACACGCTCCAGGGACTTAAACCTCAGCACAGAAATAAATAGGACATGCTGGAGGGAGAGATTCATATCCCAGAGACTCCCCTCACTCTGGAACAAAATCCCAATCCATGTTAGGCAGAGTCCCTCAGTGACCCTCTTCAAGAGAAATCTTGACGAGTGGATGGGAGATCGTAGGTTTACCCCTGGGATCTCTTCTGTGTCCCTACTAGACAGAGGCACAGTAAACTAATCTCAAAAGGGCTATCTTCTGTGACCTACTGTACAGAGGCACAGTCAACTAATCTAAAAGGGTGGTGAAAACCAAACACACTCTGGCTAGGCTTATAAATGCCCTAGGGCATATAGCCTAGTATCAACCTATGAACCTATGAATGGAAATTCATGCCTCATGTAGTGGGTGTGGCTGTAAGCATAACAGGAAGCTTTGTTCTGCTGTTAATACATTTTATAACATCTGAATTAGAAAATAACATCATCCAAGAAATGTAAAATGAAAAACGTACAAAATGAATTTGAATTTTAAACAGGAACATGAAAATAAAGTATTTGTTGGCACTCAAAGTGAAAAAGTTGATTTAGAGAATTCTGAAAATGCATCAGAGACAAATGAAAGCAGAACAGACTGTTGACAAGAAATGCCTTACATTAAAAAACGAAGGGTTGACTCTAAACCAGAGATGGCATACAGGTCCAATGACACTGAAACGAGAGCTGTGTGCATGTTGTTAACATATTCTAAGCAGCAGGTGGAACAATTTGCTCTAACGCTGATAACATTTAAATATAAAAATAAGAAGTAAAAATCTTTTTTTTTTATACCATAGCACTCAAGCAGAAAAATGATCCTAATACTTTGAGTCATTTGGTTTGTAAGAAGCTGAGAATCATCATCTTCTTTCGGCTGTTCCCGTTAGGGGTCGCCACAGCGGATCACCTGTTTCCATTTCTTCCTGTCCTCTGCATCTTGCTTTGTCACACCAACCACCTGCATTTCCTCTCTCACCACATCCATAAACCTTATCTTAGGCCTTCCTCTTTTCCTGTTACCTGGTAGCTTCATCCTTAGCATCTTTTTCCCCAATATACTCAGCATCCCTCCTCAGCACATGTCCAAACCAACGTAATCTTGCCTCTCTGGCTTTGTCTCCAAACCTTCCAACCTGGGCTGACCCTCTAATATACTTATTCCTAATCCTGTCCACCCTCGTCACACCCAGTGCAAATCTTAACATCTTTAACTCTGCCACATCCAGCTCAAACTCCTGCCTTTTTGTCAATGCCACTGTCTCCATCCCATATAACATAGCTGGTCTCACTACCCTCTTGTAGACCATCCCTTTCACTCTTACAGGTACTTGTCTGTCACAAATTACTCCTGACACTCTTCTCCACCCACTCCATCCTGCCTGTACTCTCTTCTTCACCTCTCTTCCATACACACCGTTACTCTGAACTACTGACCCCAAGTATTTAAACTCATCCACCTTCACCACCTCTACTCCTTGCATCCTCACCATTCCTCTATCCTCCCTCTCATTCACACACATATATTCTGTCTTAGTCCTGCTGACCTTCATTCCTCTTCTCTCTAGAGCATATCTCCATCTCTCCAGGGTCTCCTCCACCTGTTCCCTACTCTCACTAGAGATCACAATGTCATCTGCAAACATCATAGTCCATGGGGACTCCTGTCTGATCTCATCTGTCAACCTGTCCATCACCATTGCAAATAAGAAAGGGCTCAGAGCTGATCCTTGATGTAACCCCACCTCCACCTTAAATGCACAGTCACTCTCACTGCAGACCTCACCACTGTCACACTACTCTCGTACATATCCTGTACCACTCTTACATACTTCTCTGACACTCCTGACTTCCTCATACAATACCACAACTCCTCTCAAGGCACCCTGTCATATGCTTTCTTTAAGTCTACAAAAACACAATGCAACTCCTTCTGACATTCTCTGTACTTCTCCATCAACACTCTCAGAGCAAACCGCATCGGTAGTGCTCTTTCCCGGCATGAAACCATACTGCTGTTCACTAATCATCACGTCCCTTCTTAACCTAGCTTCCACTACACTTTCCCATAAGTTCATGCTGTGACTGATCAATGTAATCCCTCTGTAGTTACTACAGCTCTGCACATCACCCTTATTCTTAAAAATCGGTCCCATAACACTTTTTCTCCATTCCTCAGGCATCCTTTCACTTTCTAAGATTTCATTAAACAATCTGGTTAAAAACCCCACTGCAATTTCACCTAAACACCTCCATGCTTCCACAGGTATGTCATCTGGGCCAACAGCCTTTCCATTCTTCATTCTCTTCATAGCTATCCTTACTTCCTCCTTGCTAATCCATTGTACTTCATGATTCACTATCCCTACATCATCCAACCTTCTCTCCCTCTCATTCTCTTCATTCATCAACCCCTCAAAGTACTCTTTCCATCTCCTCAACACACACTCCTCACTTGTGAGGATGTTTCCCTCATTATCCTTTATCACCTTTACCTGCTGCACATCTTTCCTAGCTCGGTCCCTCTGTCTAGCCAATCGGTACAGGTCCTTTTCTCCCTCCTTAGTGTCCAACCTTTCATACAACTCTTCATATGCCTTATCCTAAGCCTTCACCACCTCTCTCTTTGCCATGCACCTCCCCTCCTTATACTTCTGTCTACTTTCTTCATCTCTATGACAATCCCACTTCTTCTTTGCCAACCACTTTGCCTGTATACTCTTCTGTACTTCCTCATTCCACCACCATGTCTCCTTGTCATCCTTCCTCTGTCCCGATGTGATACCAAGCACCTTTCTAGCTGTCTCCCTTACTAGCTCTGCTGTAGTTACCAGCTATTTGGTAACTCTTCACTGCCACCCAGTGCCTGTCTTAACTCATCCCTGAACTCCATCTCACAATTACCCTTTTTCAATTTCCACCATTTGATCCTTGGCGCTGCCCTCACACTCCTCCTCCTCTTCTTGAGCACCAATGTCATCCTACAAACCACCATCCTATGCTGCCTAACTACACTTTCTCCGGTCTCCAGTTTACAGTCTCCAATCTCCTTCAAACTGGCCCTCCTACATAAGATATAATCCACCTGTGTGCATCTTCCTCCACTCTTGTATGTCACCCTATGCTCCTCCCTCTTATTAAAATACGTATTCACCACAGCCATGTCCATCCTTTTAGCAAAATCCACTACCATCTGACCTTCTGCATTCCTTTGTTTAACACCATACCTACCCATCACTTCCTCATCCCCTCTGTTGCCTTCACCAACATGCCCATTGAAATCTGCTGCAATCACCACTCTCTCACCCTTAGGTACAGTCATTACCACTTCATCCAATTCACTCCAAAATTTTTCTTTCTCATCCATTGCACACCCAACTTGTGGAGCATATGCACTAACAACATTCATCATTACACCATCAATTTCCAGCTTCATAAACATCACTCTATCCAACACTCTTTTCACCTCCAAAACACTCTTTGCATACTGTTCCTTCAGAATAACTCCTATGCCATTTCTCCTCCCATCCACACTATGATAAAATAATTTGAACCCACCTCCGATACACCTAGCCTTACTCCCCTTCCATCTGGTCTCTTGCACACAAAATATATCTACATTCCTTCTGTCCATCATATCAGCTAGCTCTCTCCCTATACCAGTCATACTGCCAACATTCAAAGTTCCGACCCTCACTACCACAGTCCTAGCCTTTCTCCTCTCTTCCTGCATTCGGCCATGCCTTCCACCTCTTCTCCTCCTTTGGCCAACAGTAGCCAAATTTCTGCCAGCACCCTGTTGTAAGAAGCTGAGAATGGTAATACAAATGAATAATGTAAAAATGAATGGTGAATGTCTACAAAAGTTATTACGCTGTCATAGGGACATTTTAAATACTGTACAGAGCCATGTCAACTACATTGATTTATTACCATGCTTAGGAAGTTTGCTAGATGGCTAGCATATACAAAGAAAATCTGATGCTACACCTGTGATACATACTCCACAGAAAGTACCAGTAGCTGTTACAAGCAGAACTGAGCAAAAACTCAAGTGAAAAGAAAATGTAAGTGTTTTTAAAAAGCAGAGTGAACACAGTGGGGGAATGATATAGCTACTGTTGTAAAGCAAGCCAAGACTTATATTTATATTGCACATGATCTGAATAAATTATTAAAAGTGAACATTCCCTGTTGTTTACGGTTTAGGAAGTTAGTCTCAAAGGATTCTGAAATGCTAAAGCCAAATAAAGAAAGCTCTAAATTGTAAACATTTAATTGAATATTAGGAAAATGCAGATTATGTGGACTTCTATTCATTATGCCAGCATCACCAAAGGTATTTCAAAGAGCTGTGCACAAGTAACTAAACTCATTAATGGTGTTGCAAGCATAACATGGTATATGACAAAAGAACAACATGCGAAGTAAGTGATTATGATGCTAAATAGATTAAGACAGTACAGCTTTAAATTAAATATGAGCAAATGCAAAAGAGGTGAGTCAACGATTTGTGTCTTATTCTAACATCATTGAGACTAAACCCTGATAATCTAAAAAAGTCAAAGCATTTGCACAAATGCCATAGAGAACCATCAAGCAGGCATTGCAGATGTTTCTAGTAATGGTTCAGTACCGTACAATGTTTGTACCATATTGGTTTGCAATATCTATGTCTCATAGAAAACTGTTAAGACTGAGAACAGAACAGTTGCCAACGTGTCAATAGCATTTACAGCTGCACAAAAGATATATGAACACAAATAGAACAGTTAGCTACAGTATATGGATGTGAGAAATTCCATGAGTCTGTCTATGGTAAAGACATTCAGGTGGAAACAGATTACATTCACAATGTTTCTATATTGTTTACCAACCATACAGACAGCATATTCAGAATCTCTTTTGTACAAGCTACCTGTTAGATTACAAAGAGTGATAGTTTATAGAAGTATGGTCAGAAAGTGAAATACAGACCAAGCAAAGTACTATGCACAGCAGGTATGTTGATTAGATTATATTTACCAGAGAAGCATAAAGAATTGTTAGAATAAAAAAAACTGAGATTCTTTGGATAACATTTCAATTACCAAATTACAGAGGAAAAAGTAAAAAAAATAAAATAAAATAAAAAACACAGAGCTATGTTGGCACTGAACTGGGTAAAAATTGTTGAAAGATATTGTGGTGAAATCCTAGCCTGATTAAAAATTGTCAGTAAGGGAAAAACTGAGACCCATCCATGCTATTTTTCTCTGAAAGAAGAAATAAGTTGTGTTCAGGAGCTTACTACATAAAGCTATGTAAATAATATCTCCCAATTAGCTGAGAAGGTATGACGAGCTGTATAAATCACATTTGGGAACAGTAAAGCTGAATTCAACACTAAAGGATTTAATGTATCCCTAAGAAAGCTGACCCAGGACAAGTATGAAAGAGCTGTGCCATCTGTAATATATATCATAACAGCAGTGCAGAAGGGTAAGTGTTAACTGATGTGCTCCGTAACATAGACCATAACAACAGTGCACAAGAGTAAGTGTAAACCGATGTGATCCGTAACATATACCATAACAAAAGTGCAAAGGAGTAAGTGTTAACCGATGGGCTCCATAGCATTGACCATAACAACAGTTCACAAGAGTAAGTGTTAACCGATATGCTCCATAACATCGACCATAACAACAGTGCAGAAGGGTAAGTGTTAACCGATGTGCTCCATACTATACACCATAACAACAGGACACAAGAGTAAGTGTTAACCGATATGCTCCATACCATATACCATAACAATAGCACACAAGATTAAGTGTTAACCGATGTGCTCCATAACAACAGTGCAGAAGGGTAAGTGTTAACTGATGTGCTCCATACCATATACCATAATAATAGCACACAAGAGTAAGTGTTAACCGATGTGCTCCATAACATCGACCATAACAACAGTGCAGAAGGGTAAGTGTTAACTGATGTGCTCTGTACTATAAACCATAACAAGACACAAGAGTAAGTGTTAACTGATGTGCTCCATAACATATACCATAACAATAGCACACAAGAGTAAGTGTTAACCGATGTGCTCCATAACATCGGCCATAAAAACAGTGCACAAGAGTATGTGTTAACCGATGTGCTCCATAACATATAACATAACAACAGTGCGGAAGGGTAAGTAATAACCAATGTGCTCTGTAATATATACCATAACAACAGTGCAGAAGGGTAAGGGTTAACCGATGTGCTCTGTAATATACACTATAACAACAGTGCACAAGAGTAAGTGATAACCAATGTGCTCCAAATCATCTTTGTCCATGGAGCAAAGAACTAATCCATTTTAAAGACATGCATCTCATATGTGTAGATTACAATTCCAAGTTCCATGAAATTATCAAACTGGCAGAAAAAATGAGCACAAGTGTGATTAGTAGATTAATATTCACAAGACAGATAATATCTGACCATATATATATATATATATATATATATATATATATATATATATATATGGGTCCACCTGAAAACGCCAAAAGTCCACTACGCCGACAACGAGAACACCGACACTGGAAGATTGACAATGGAGATGATCGAAAGTTGAGAATCCTGATGCTGAGAAGACCGACATGTTAAGGTAAGTGTGCGACAGGGAAGGACATTAGGGTAAGGGTGTGGGTAAGGTAAGTGTGTGATAGTGACGGATGTTAGGGTAGGGTGCGGGTCAGGTAAGTGTGCGATAGTGACGGACTTTAGGTTTAGGGGCGGGTTAAGTAAGTTAGGGTTAGGGTGCGGATAAGGTAAGTGTGCGATAGTGACAGACGAGGGTTAGGGGCGGATTAAGTGAGTTAGGGTTAGGGTGCGGGTAAGGTAAGTGTGCGATAGTGAGAGACTTGAGGGTTAGGGGCGGATTAAGTGAGTTAGGGTTAGGGTGTGGGTAAGGTAAGTGTGCGATAGTGACGGACCTTAGGGTTAGGTTTTGGGTTAAGGTTAGTGCATAGATAGTTGTGTATGTAAGGTTTAGTGTAGGTTTGTAAGGTTTTTGGTGTGCTTGTGTTGTGTGTGTGTTTTTCGGAAAGGTATTTGTTTTGTTGATTGTCAGGATTGTGGTTTGTCGGGCATGTGAAGTTTCGTGTTTTTGAACTTTCAGTTTCTTTTGTTTTTTTCGTGTCGGTTATTTCATTGTCGGTGTTTTGGCTTGTCGGTGTTACCAGGTAGACCCATATATATATATATATATATATATATATATATATATATATATATATATATATATATATATATATAACTATATATATATATATGTAACAATGGTCACCAATCAAAACCCATAGTTCAGAATGTTTATGCCTAACTGGGAATTTAAACATACAACATTCAGTCTATGATATCTACAATCTAATGGAAAAATAGAGAGACATTTTCAAGCATCAAAAAGCTTAAGGAAAAACTACAAGGATTGTTACCTTGCAGTTTTGGAATTTAGGAATACTCTTCTGTAGAAATGTGTTTTCTTACCAATTTAACTGTTAACTGATAGAAGACTAAAATTACCTACTTCAGCTATATTACAGCTATTATGAAAATCAGTACAAAGTAAAGACAATGCTGAAAAGAAATCAGCAGAGACCAAAATACTGCTATGAGAGAAACTGCAGGAGACTGGAAGACAAAGTGAGATTACAGATGTCAAGGAAAATTTTGCACTCTAAAGCTGAAGTAGCTGGTGAAACAGCTTAAGCAAGATACTCTGTTATTCAGAGGGAGGATGCAATCATAGACATTTATATATGATTCAGACTGATGGCTTTCAAACCATCAAATTTTGACAGTTTTAATTAGAACTTGTATTTTGAAATTCTGTTTTCAAACCTGAGAGGAAACTTCTACCTGCAATATTTAAGCTTTTCTGAATACTTGTTATTTCTGGAAGGTTTGACTTGTATGAGTAAACTAGGATGTAAATGCTTTAGTTAAACTTTTGAAAAGTGAGTATCCCATGTCATAACTCAAACACCCCTAGCAAAACTATAGCTTAAGTGGAATACACAGTGAGACAAAACCATTTTTGCGCATGTCTTTAAACTCTTCATTAAAGCTCAGCATACCATTTCTTAAACTGTGTTTTCTGTTTTTCCATTAAATCAAGCATCTCAGGATTTATGGCTCTTAAAAACCCACATGATTAAATTCTAATTGTGTCTAAATATATGCAGATGGATTCTTATAATCTACCTTCTTTATTTGCCAGCTCACCTCTCCTCAAAAGGGAAGATACAGAAGTACATGTTCCCTTAGTCAAGTCCCCATTGGAGTGCTTGTTTTAAAGATGGCAGGCCTGTTTTGAGGTCTCACTCACAGATTTTGACAGCACACCTTTGCCATTGCACAATGAACTCTGGGCATGTTATGGGTTGCGAACAAGAAAAAGCCTAACCATACCTGGTGGCTGTCTAAATGGTGGGTACTCTTGGTAGACTCTCCCCCTGGTAAATGGAGAATAATGGGACCAAATGAAAAGGGTCTGATAGTAGACATACAGCAGGGACAAAAATCTAAACAAAATATATGTTAACTATATCAATTGTATTTCACAGTACTGGTTTATTCCCTTCTTTCAGCTGGTATATGTGTATCATAATACATTGGTCTAGACCTCTCTACAAGTATAAACAATTCCATTATTTTCTTTTATGTATTCAGTCATGCTGTTTAATTTATTTATCTTGTTTAACAAACCAGTTGCATGCACTGATAACAAACCAGTTACATACACTGATAAACCAGTTACATGTACTGTTTCTTCGCAGACCCAGTTCAGCAACAATCTGAGCCACAAAGGATAGAATAAATATAGAATAAATATAATACACATGGGTAGTGTGGATTAACAAATAAGCCATTTCACTGGGATTCTAAGAGGATGGAGAAAAGCGCCATACTTAGAAACAACATATACAAACACAGAGAAACTCTCCACAGTCAATAACCAGAGGTCAGAACTGAACTTTAATGTTTGCAGGTGTGAGAAAGAGTTTGAACTTCTGAGCCATAAAGCTGACAGAGAAATGAGCTTCATTCATCTACAAATTTAACATTTAACATTTGTTGACTGGGAAAGTCCGACTAGGACAAAGCCTATTTTCAATAGAGGCCCAGAGTAAAATGCTACAGATACATGTCTTTCGAATGTGGGAGGAAACCAGAGAACCTGCCAGAAACCTACATGAATGCAAGATGCATCCTTTCTGCACCTTGAGTAATGCACATTTCTATAACCTTTTGAACAACATTTGCTACAGATGTTGTAAGGCCTCTGGCTGCCCATAACAGAAATATTTCACTGCTTTGCTGACTACAGTGAAATCTGAACTAGTTTTAAACATGTTGGAGTTCTTTTTAAAGTTTTAATAGCTTCATCAGCTTAGAGATTCCAGTTTGCTCTACAATATAGCAAGATGATTTGTTACAAGAAGTGCAAATAATAATTTGACCATGACTCTGACTTTTACTATTGATATTGCCCAATGATTATATTACTTAGTGATATAACAAGAGGTGCACCGCAAACATTCTAGATACTATTCAGTAGTCAAACAATGGCATGCAAAACATCAACTTGAAAGTGCAATGTGCTCACAGTGCTTCCTTAACTGCAGTCAAGCTGTTTTCTGGAAACAGTAATAATATATTATATATATACATATATATATATATATATATATATATATATATATATATATATATATATATATATATGTGTGTGTGTGTGTGTGTGTGTGTGTGTGTGTGTGTGTGTGTGTGTATATGTATATATATATATATATATATATATATATATATATATATGTTAATGCATATAATTCCACTGCTGTTCTGCAAAAAGTCTGAAAGTTATCTTTGGACAGATCTTATCAGTCTATTTAAACACATTCCAGGCACTAAATCATCTGCATCATGGTGATTTGCAGTACAGGTATACCCTGAGTTTAAGCATCCCAACATATTTTCAGAAATGTTTCAGCTTGTTTGAGAACAAGGCATTAATCATACAAGGAACAGTGTCGAATGCTGAGAGGTTAATGTGAGCTCCACACAGCCCTGCTTTAGTTATAGTAAAGCTACTTGTGACCAGTTATAAATTAACTGCAACAACAACAGCCACTCCATCTCAAAGCATTGGGGTAGCCTTATAAAAAAGACCATGTCCAACATAACATTTATAAGCTGAACCTAATGCAACTTTGCTATGTTTTGATGCAAGAGGTGTACAGGCCTACAACAGTACAATCAGGCTAATTGGGCCTCCAAGCTTTTGCTTATAATGTTTCCCTAGTCATTCTCAAGAGGAATTTATTGTAACTATAAATTTGTTACTATAGATTTTGTTGAGGTTTTGAAGTCTTTAAAATATTGGCAAAATATATTAGACTGATGGTTTAAACAGTTAGTTGGTCCACACAAGTTGATATTGTCACTAAATGTAGTGGTTTGCAGTTTTGCAGTTTTATATTAGGTCTGCATATTTCTGATGAATCATTTCTCTGATAAATACAGTGGTTGCTTGTTATGAATAGAAACATAACGATCTGTTGCCATGCTGCTTCTACCTTACTTTGCGTCCGTCTACTTGACAGACATATAGAATAACCTTCAACTCAATCATTGGTCTTGTGGCTACAACTCTACTTGTGTTATCAAGAATGTTTGTGTCTTTCGGCTTTTCCCGGTTTGGGGTCGCCACAGCGGAACTCCGGTCCGCTAATGATTGGCAGTAGATTTTTATGTACTGGCTTGCCGGGCCTAACGCACAACCTTCAATGAAGGAACGCCCATTCACGCATGTCGCTACACAGAAGACGCTCTAACTGAGAATCACTTGTGTTATCAAGAATAAAGATGAAAAAAACACAAAACATATGTGTATGGAGTGACATGCTTAAAAAGAGAATAACTGATTTGGCAAGTTACCAAGTGCACAACTGAAAATCCATAGCTAACCATTCTATTTAGGACAGGAAATGAATTGTCAAAATAAATGGTATATTATAAACACAAAGCACTGATTCAACATTATATGATGGGGTACATTACAAAATATGCCACTTTATCAACTAGGTTAAATATATTTGATGCAGAGCCAATATTAAGTCTATCTGTGTACTCCCATAAAAAATAAAATCAATGTGTGATCTAAATATCCACATTTTGAAATGCCATAATTCTCTTTTCAGTGTTACTTGCTGTTTCTTCTCCTCATATCCTTGAAATTATGAGTAAAATTACATTCACTACACAGAGCAGTAATTAGAATTCCCATTAGAAACATCCATTTCAATCAAGAAACATAAGCCCTCTACTCCCAATTAATGTAAGAGAGAGTCCTGAGAATGTTTATTTAATCGTGTAATTAACACTTTCATGATGTTGCTAGCTACCACATAATGACCTTGAAAGTGAAGCATGAGACTTTTTTTTATCTTTTTGTATCTAGAATATTAATTTTTGGCAGTTCACTACTGTTTTCAAGTTATGACTACTTGCATTCCACGCATCAAGCTGTTCAGGAACTACAAAAAATGAAAAATAGAATTCAGTCAATATGATTCTGTAAGTGGCTGTTGCTAAGATGAGTTAAAACTTTGTGTGATTATGCAATACACAGTACATACACAGACCTTTTTAACAGTATTTGTGATAAAGGTACTGTGGGGTAATAACAGAATTCCATCTGCCACTGCTGAATGAGCATCAACTCTAAAATGTATTCATTCTTGCACTTGAAGTTTGTTGGTAAAGGCTTTAAAGAACAAGCTTCAAAGGGACTTACAATTCATAGGCCAAAGTCCCAGACATTAGGTAAAGCCAAAATGCCCTTTTCCAGTATCTCTGCTCCATGACAAATATAATATTGGAGCACCTGGACAACTTCTACATATCAGTCTACAATACAGCACTGACAGGTGCCATAACCACCACTGTAAAGCACTTGCACTACAAGTTATTGACCAGTTTAACCACCATTTACTTAAAGGGAAAAAACGGCCCATTACACATTTTCTCAAATCCAGCTTCTGCTCATTCACCTATTGCATATTCATCATTTCATACCTTCACTATTACTTGCCATCTGAACTGGCAGAATCAGTATATTCCTTTAGTACAGACACTTTTTCTATATTCCTTGATCCTAAGTGCAATTCAAGATAAGCACTACAAATCATTCAAGTCATTTTCCTGTTTTCAACATACGTGAATGGGCATTTCAGCCAATGCATATAACATTGCTATACTGAAAATTTTGGGGCTTCATTTTTAAATATATCTTGTGTGGCACAATACTTCTTTGAACTGCAGTAGTGACAACATGCAATTATTAGCAGAAGGGTGATTTTGCACCCATTTTGCAAAATCATCCTTTCAGCAATATTTAAAAAACTAAAAGTAATTAGTACACCTCATTAACAGATCCAGTATGGTAGCTGTGTTAAATGTCATGCAAAAATGTTGACTTTTAATGAAGCTACGAAGGATGAAATCAGATTAATAAATTTAAGGCCATTTTTTTTAAGCTTCAGTACTGAAATAAAGTGTTCACGTCACCCTTCTTTTGAAAATCCTTGTGATCACAGTTACAGTCTTGTTTTAAATTAATTTGTAAATGTGTTTTGGTGGCTCAAAAGCCTGTTCCTTCACTTAAGAGACTCTAGCAATCAAAACCCAGTCACAAACAGTTGCTTCTCTTGCCTATACTGCTTCTGTCATCTATACTAAATAGTTTAAAGTTTTCACACATGCAGAATAAAGACATCCATTTTGTAACTAAGGAAAGGTTGTCAAGAGGTTTACATAGTACATGTTACCACATGTTTGTGTGACTTGAGATGTGATCATTTAAAATAAGGAAAATGTAGGAATAAAACTATATAAACTTTATTGTGTCGATTTACTTTTGCTCATAAAAAACATGAAAATGGTAGTCTCGGGGAGGCAAAAATTTGACAACATTAATAGAACAATGATGATCCAAACGGAAGCAGAGTGAAAGAAAATACTCTTGGTGTTGGTGGGTCTTTTTACAGAGAAAGCATTCAACAGAGTAAGCTGGGATTTTATGAATAGAGCAATGGAAGAATTTACATTCCCTGATGCAATAATAAGGTTAATCAGGAAGATATTTGAGGGACTGAAGGCAAACATTAAAGTGGGAGGGTTCCTCTCTGACAAGCTGTGTCTAAACAGAGGAACCAGGCAAGGCTGTCCTTCTTTCCATTTTGTTATTTGCATTATATTTAGAGCCATCGGCAAAGAAAATATTGGACTCTGAAATTCAAAGATAAAACAGGTATGGTAATCAAAAAAAGTTGGCTTTATTTGCAGACAATATTACTTTGTACCAGATAAAACCAGAAATCGACTGTTCATTGCTGTGGGGCATCTTGAGACAGTTTCAGGTCTTTTGGGATATAAAATTAATGCAGATAAAACAAAGGCTATAGCTATAAACTACATACCCACATGCAAATTGATCCAGCAATATCCATATTTATGGAGACACAATAAAATGAAGCATTTACAAATATGGATTAAAAAGGATTTCTGTTGACAGCTAAGGATATGTGGAAAGAGACTACACAAAAGATAATACAAAATTGAGAAACTGGAAGCTCTTGTTTATGGATGTAGATAGCAAGAGACAAGCAGTGAAAAAACGTTTTTAGCCCCTTAAGTTTTATATACAGGTCAGGCATATTTTTATCAACTAGAGGAGAAGTTCCAGAAAATAATTAATAAAGTGATGAAGGAATTCTCCTGGGAAAGGAAGAGGGCAAGGTTCAAGTGGGATAAGTTGATCCTTCTGATGGAACAAGGTGGTTAAAGATTACCTGATTTGAAGAGATATTTTAGAGATACACAGTTAAGGCTCATATGCATAATCCAAGCAGAAAGGTATAATTCAAAGTATAAAAAGATGATGATGAAATGGGTGAAATTTAAGAAAGAATGAAAAGTTGGATTTTGGATGCAGATCCTCAAGGAGAATAAAAACAGCCATATAGAATATTATATTCATAAAGTAGCACAAAGTATTCAAAGAACTAAGCCAGCACAAGAACGGAGAAAAGGGATGTTGCCAATAGGAATAACTGCAATTAGGACAGAAACTAGGCAAGAGGGGGTTTGAATTTACTGGATAAAACTAGCAAAGGAACCAAGGTGTTGGGAGCAAATAACTAGACAGGAAAAGGTAATAAAATGGGAAGAGGCCAAGAAGATATTTGGACTACACACTAGAGTCTACCTTCCATATCAGGGATTGATATCAAAGTATAGGCAAAGAGAAAGGGATACAGGAATTCTAAGTGAAAGACCTGCTCTGGTAGTGTTTGTAGTTGACTCTATAGCAGAAGCTGCAGTTAAAAATGGGATAATTCCTAGAGAATATAAAATATTGCGTGATAACTATATGAATCAAACGAGGTTAGAAAAGATTGTGAAGATAGATTAGATAAGTCATTGAAAAAGAAACAAATTGGAGGCCATATATATGGCTCTCGAGTATGCAAGAAAGTCTAGACATTTTACGATTTTTGCTTGTAAGCATTAAGATAGGTATATTTTTCAGCCAAGCAGACTCCAAAGAATGTTTCCTAAGGTAGACAGCAAATGCTGGATGTGGGATGGGTAAGTAAGAGGTAACAAGGAACATATATTCTGGGAGTGGAATGAGTTGGCAGACTTCAGAAATTCTCTGCACAGTGCTCTGTCATAAATAGGTGAGCAAATGGGTCTAACTAAGGAAATGATTTTTGAAATGGGATACTGGATTTGAAATGTTTAGATATAGTAAGGCCTTGCTAAGTATAATTCTGATGGCTGCTAAAAAGAAATTATTAGAAAATGGAAATCGAAGACTAAACAAACTGTATTCAAAGTAATGAATATTGTAAAAAAAATAAAAGAACTGGAAGTGAGATCTTTAGAAAACAGTAAGCAAATTACATAGAAAAAATGGAAATTGTGGGAATAATACATGCAGAATAATGTTTTGAAGGAGGTGTGAGACTTAAGGAAAGGCAGAAATTGAACAATTTATTTAATGCTGGATTGATGACAGTTATACAAAAAACATATGCGATGTATAATATTTGTAAACAGGAATATATTAACAAGTTTTTTCTTTTATATAAATGTATGTTTTCCTGTGTCTTAAGTGGTAACTAAAAAAGATTCCTTAAAATCATATTGTGTAAACTTTCTACAGTCAATAAATATTAAAAATTTAAAGAAACTTAAAAATAAAACTATAAAAAAAATGTATATAGCATACTGTTACTGTATTTTTTCTTTCAAACACAGTTAAAATTAACTGTTCATTGATCACTGGGTAACTATGCAGTAAGCATTATTTGCCACCCATGTTATTTCTGTTATAGCTGGTGGGGTTGGCTTCCTGATCTGTGGATTTACAGTTTGGCTGTGGTCCTGAGATTTTCCCATAATATACTGAATAAGAACTATGAATCAGGGTGAAAAACTCTGTTTCTGGATGTAACCAAGGGCCATAGGTCTCACTCTTAAGAGGCCAGTATGGAACACAGACCATAGCAATGCATGACAAGCAATCAAAATGTGAAACACCCTGTTTTCACACGGCACAAACAAATAACATTTCCATAGGGCCTGGTTAAAGTGGGCTTTCTACCACAAGTGAATACTGTACATGTGTAAAATTCAATAAAAAACATACACTTGATTCAAATGATATAATTCATACAAATTAGTCCATTCATATATACTCATAATTGTTTTGTTTTCATATCCACTGCTTCTTTCTTTCAATTAAATCTTCATACTCATTTTCCAGCAAGTAGCTTATAGCAACATTGGAAGCACAAAGTATTGAAAATTAAGCAATTCTGATCACATACAGACATGATCCCCCACTACCAAATGAAATATATACACCTAATGATTACAGTGTCCTGTGTACTTTAAGACATAAAATCATTAAAATATCAGAATAGGCAAGAAACAACTGGAATAAAGAAAGCCAAATAGTTTTGATAGCTGTAGGAGTAACAGAGTGAACAAATAAGCAGTCTTGATAAACATTGAGGCTCAAAGTAATACTAATTTCATGGACTTAATCGGATTCCTACCCCAACCTAAGAAGGGTGTCTATTCTCTTCAAGATGGTAAAAATATTAAATATATAGAGACATTAAGAAGAAGGAGATCTACAGAACCCCATTCCACAAACAGTAAGTAAATTTTCACCCTGCTTTCCCCAAAAGGAAGGTATTTCTGTTGTATACTCACAGCACCTTACTATCACCCCCAAGGCCCACCACATTTTTAAACATGCTTTCAGTTAGCATCCCTCTACAAAAATTTTAAGAAATGTTCATCAAAACAAATTGTTTGGCACAGTGACGTACTCACTAACTCTCTTCTATAGTTTACACATAACTTACCTTACCTCAGGATAATAACTTACCTTATCTCAGAATAGACTGACTATGATGCTTCCACCAGTAATAATCCTAGCGACTTTTTTCCACCTTTGACAGACTATTCTGGGGTCAGGAATAAAATAAAACCCTGAAGAATCAATCATTTCCACTCCACACCTCCAAATCCATTAGCAACAGTTCCAGACAGTCTCAACAATCGCAAGTTGTTCGGCAGCCCTGTGGTACTACTGCAACCCTCCCTCCACTCTAACTGGTCAAGAAGACTAAAAAAGCAAATCACACACTGCCCCTTTGAAAAATGTGACCAGGACCACACTGGATCTATGGCTAAGGTTGGGTCAGACAGTACAGTGCCCTGGCTGCTGCAATACATGTCTTATGGTACTGATTGAAAAGGTCCAGTTGGTTGTTTCAGCTTGCTATTCTTCTCCATAGGATCATAGGAGGTTACTCAGCTAATGGCCCCAGGGCCCTTACAAGCTTAGTCAAGTTCAGCCTGTGTTCCCAAGGGTGTCTGGTTCAGGTAGACACTAAAATCAGCACCTATTGCCCCTGTTCAAGAGGGACACAGGTGGAATCCCTGGGGTGAATTTCTGGTTACCCATCCAATTGTCTAAATTGCACTTAAATAGGGCCAACAATGGGTTTTGTTAACATGAATAGGAAGCTTGTTCCAAAGGTGGGGCAACCTCTGTGATACAAATCTGTCTCTCCAGCAAGTTCTGTAGATGTCACATATCAGGTTAAGGTCCTTTGAGTGAGTGATCTGTGTGCCACTCGACTTGTGAATGTGCAGCATTTCCATTACAGCTGGGTCAGAGATTGCTCTATATGCAAGGCACAGGTCACCTCTGAGCAGTCTGTACAACACAGAGTAAAGTGACAATGGCAATGATTTCAGTCTCTGCGCATAAGACAGATGTTGAAGACCCTGAATTTTCTTTGTAAGGAACCTTTGTGGTCTCTCCAATTGCTGCAGGTGTTTGAAAAAGAACATACCAAAGACAGCATTGTACACTATTATTGGCCTGATAAGGGAATAGTACAGGGGATGTTATAACCTCTTTTTCTTTCCTGGAGGCAATGTCCTTATTTATGAGATGAGCAATATTATATGCTCTTTTTACAATTGTGGAGACATGATGATCAAAATTAAGGTTGCTGTCAACTTGTGTGCCCAGATCTCTCACCACTGACTGTGTGCTTAGGGCATTGCTATTAATGTGGTAGCTTGCAGGAACATCACCCTTGCTGAAGGGGATGATAATGCATTTTTTTGCACTAACTTTAAGACCATGACTTAGGCACCAGTCATTAGTCTGTGTAAGACCTTATTGCAGGATGTTGACATTGCTAGAGGTTTCAGTGATCACTCCCAATTAACAGTCATCAGCAAGCTTTGTCAACCACAGTCCTTTAATTTTAACCTGTACTTCAAAGAAGTAGATTCCGAACATTATGAGTCACAGAACCAGTCTCTGTGGAACAGCACTGGTTACAGGTCTGCTGGAGAAGGTGGAGTCCCATATTTTGACCATATGAGTTCTATTAGTGAGACAGTTTGCAACCCAGCTGACAATATATGGGTTGATACCCAGCTGAGTGAGTTTATCAATGATGCCTGAGTGGGTGATTGTGTCAAAGGCCTTGGCTAAGTCTAGGTAGGCCATATGCATAGATTTGCCCTCATCTAGGGCTTTGGTGACTGTGTTTAAGAAGTTCATCAAATTTAACAGGTATGATCTCCCCTTGACAAACCCAAACTGGGTGGGGTCCATGACAAAGATAAAAACAGAACTTCTTCCTCTTTCATTCAAAAGACACATCCGTTAATCCAAAACTGTAAGGTAAATACTCTTCAGTGCCCTACAATACCCTTTTTGAAGGTTTTGCAATTGCACAAAACTGTAGCAGCAAACAACTTTAATGACTTTGTGTGCTTCCTCATTGGCTTCCTTTGCTTTAGGAGAGGTTAACAGATTGGCTTATATACTGTAATGCCAATTGGCTGTAATTGTGGTATATGAGCCAATTAAAAAATGACACAAATGCTCAGTGTGGAACAGCAGAACAGTAGTGTTGGGAAATACTAAATGCGGAGCACACTACACAATCTGGAGCACTTAGCGGGTAAGCTGAGGGCTTTGGAGATTTTTCAGGCTTTGGTGAAATAATAATAGCCAGGTCTCTGCAATTTCAGGTTGTGGTTACTGAGCTGTGTACCATATTGGGGAAGATACTTAAACTAACACAATTAAAAGGCTGCTTTGATTTTTTGTTGTTAGTTTCACTGGCCAGTTTTTGGACAACAACGTATGGACATCATTAAGTAGCTAAAAGGCATTCCTTCTCTAGCTTACTGCGAGCTGCACATTCTTGGATGGTATGTAAGGGACCCAGATCAATTCTAAGTATAATTTAATATAAGAAGGACAAGGTCAAATATGTTAGGCTTATAGCAGAACTGAAATCCTTGAAACTTTTGACAGCCAGTCAGGGAGATAGACTCCCTTAGATCAACAGGGTTTTACAGGCAAGATGTCATCCTCTAAATGAGAAAGAAATAATTGCTTCTCCTTATCAGGTATTAATTCAGAAGAGAATTGCCGATCTGCACATAGTGAAGAGAAACTGGGAGTATAAATTAATTTCTAAGGTATTGTGGAGTGAGACAGTAGTTTACTTCTTATAAGCCACTAGAGCTCATAAGTGCAGGTTATTTGACTGACAATGTATGTGCATTTTTATTATATACAAGCTTAGCTTTCTAAACTGTTTTTAATTACTCCCATATGTTGGAAATGTGATGATTTTTTGAGACACTGAAAGCAAATGTGTGGAGGACGTGGAAAGCTTTTAATGTTTAAAACTGATATACAAGATATATGTAATAGGTTATGACCTAGCAAAACACTGGTGAATACCTCACTGTTTTTTAGTTCATATTATGATAGATTAAGCTAGGACTGGAAAGATTGATTCCTACTAGATGCATTTATGCTGATGGGGATTACAAAGGAGGAAGAAGACACGTGAAACTTCAGTAGTAGAAATGGTGTCTATTACAAATGACCTCTGCAAACTACAAATAAATCATGGAAATTTGAAAATTCAAGATAATATGGAAGTTAAACTGGCTAATTGGATAAAGCGGTTAAATGTTGTGGTTTGGGTGAGAAGGAGACCACACTGAGATTCATTTGCATTTCAGGAGTAGTAATATGTTACACCATGGTTTCATGGTTTTCTAATGAGTTAAAATTAAGAAACATGTTACACGCCCACCAGCTATTAATGTTCAACAGTTTTACTGCATTCAGAAAACAGGTTTAGTATGTCATTTGATATTTCTCTTTTACTGTTAATAGGTGAATGGTTATTGTTAACAGTGATATATATTTTTTCATTTGTGGTTATGCTGACTGTAAATAGTTGATATAACAATAAAGTGGGCTTTTGAAAATACAAAAACAGTAAATCACACTATAATTTAGCAATAGAGATAAAGAGAGCTGAGATCAAATGTATGATCTAAACAACGAAGCCAAAATATATAGGTATTGAATGGATTAATAAATATTTCAACATGAGCTCCCATAATAGATTCATTAAGCCATACATGTAATATTATTCATATAACAATTTTTGGGCATGATACAAAAAAAAAGGAGTTAATTCAAGGATGAAAAGGGACAGAGGTAGTATATAGGATATATATAGGAAATATCAGAGAGGGTTATGGAAAAAGCAGAAGCTCTTCACAGAAATTTCAAGATGAATTAGGAGAGACATTTTAAATCAGATAATGTTAAGTTTGTGCCTAATGTTTTCAAGAACTGGTCCTGAATTGCTGACCTCAACGTAAAAAAGTTCACTATGAAGTGGTAATGGTGAAATGTATAAAAGTCATATAAAAGTAGTTGCATTTGAAGGTTGCTTTCTGATGTTTTCGCTTGGTTATGATTACAAACTAATGATGGAAGGAATTCATTATAGAGGCAGTTGCAGAGGGTGATAATGTGGGATGGATGTTTGCAATTGTTAGCAGGAGGCAGTGGTGTGTACATAGTGTGTATGTTTATCTAAATCCTTAATAAATATGCAGAGTATTTACACATGGGTCTACTTTTCTTGATCGAAATATCGAAAAGTACGTCCTTACTTTCGCGAAAGTGCACTTCAACAAAAGTGCACTTTCACGAATTCCAGTTCAGAGAACCAGCAATAAAAATAAAACAGAACACTACAGTGGGGATAAGGGAATATACCTGTTTCCCCACTGTAGTGTGATCTTGGAGTTAGTATATATAATGTAGCCCCCCTTCAAAACTGACTTTTAAGTGTTCTTTTTTATTTTTATTGCCGGTTCACTGAACTGGAATTTGCAAAAGTGCATTTTCGTTGAAGTGCACTTTCACAAAAGTAAGGTCGTATGTTTCTTGTGCAAAATAATGATATTTCAAGCAAGAAATGTAGACCCTTATATATATATATATATATATATATATATATATATATATATATATATATATATATGTGTGTGTGTGTGTGTGTGTGTGTGTGTGTGTGTGTGTGTGTGTGTGTGTGTGTGTGTGGATCTGTGTGTCTGTATGTTGTATGACCTTTACCAAGTACAGTGCATACTCTGATTTTAGAAGATTTTTTTTTTTTTGCTATAGTTAATTGAGAATCTCTTTTGGGATGATTTGCAAATGCATAGGTATGTGTTAGGTCAGAAAGAACTTTAGAGATGGTGGTTTCAACATGTTAGGTGAAACAGAGATGCAGATCCAGATGAATTGCCAGGTATTTATATATTTCAGCAGTCTTTTACTATTAAGGGATTCTGTTAACTGTATGAGTTTGGAAACAGAACATTTCATTGAGGTACCAAAAAATATTGTATTACTTTATGGGAGAGTAATCAGGGGTATAGCTGTAGAAATTGATGTAATGTATGGGAGTGAAATCTGGGGCATAGCTGTAGAAATTGATTTAATTTGTGGGAGTGAAATCAGGGGTATAGCTGTAAAAATTGATGTAATTTGTGGGAGTGAAATCAGGGGCATAGCTGTAGAAATTGATATAATTTGTGGGAGTGAAATCAGGGGTATAGCTGTAAAAATTGTTGCTGTAGTTGTTTTACTAGTTTTTTGTGGTTATTGCATGATTTGAGCAGTAAGAGGTCTTCATCTTATAGCATAATCTTATGCTGAGGAAGGTCTGCAGGATGAATCAACAAAATAAAATGAGGGCATATAAAATATCCCTGAGGTATCCCAGATTAGAAGCAATCCTAAAGTTTCCTGTTTGAGGGGTATTTTTGAAGTTATAGAAGTGTTAGTGAAACAAATATTTTCCATTTCTTCAGTAATTAATAAATCACAGTCAGCTATGTCAAAATATTAAGATACACAACTCTGTAATCCTTCTGGATGAGGTAGCAGCCCCCAGAATTAATGCTTTGTAATAAAGAATCTTTACATCTCCTTGCACTCATATCATTTGCTATTTTAGTACCATTTTTCAGTCATAAAGTGTAAAACTCATGCAGGACAAATATTTCTTTTAAGAGATTTGACATGTAAGACACCACTCGGGTTTAATACGTAATGATACAGAGATAAGCAAGAAAATAAACAAAAATGGCACACAAATTAAATTGTAGAAAAAATAATGCAATACGGAGCTCAAGAAAAAATGGATTTTCATTCCTTCGTATGGTATTAAGTATTAGCTTCTTAGCTATTGCTGTTGTTTGTCTTTTTGGCTTTTCCCGGTTAGGGGTTGCCACAGCGGAACTCCGGTCCGCTAATGATTGGCAGTCGATTTTTTTTTTTTATGGTGCTGAGTTGCCAGCCTGATGCCCAACCTTCAGCGAAGGCACACCCATTCACGCATGTCTTTCAGAGGCCACTCGACTGTGGGGAGGACATGCAGACTCCACAAAGAAGGCACTCCGGCCGAAAATCGAACAGGAGAACCTCTTGCTGTGAGGCAACAATGCTACCACTGTACCACCGCGGCTGTCCAGCTTCTTAGTTATTAAATCTATAAATGAGATTCTCCATTTGATAGACTCTTGGATTCCTCTTGATCAAAAAGTATATCCTTACAAAATAACTACTAGGGATAGGGATATGTCACAAATCCTTCAGTATATTTGTTTTAGATATGTCTCCATGAGATAAAATAGCATTACCTGCTGAATGATACATTCTGAAGTATTATCTGTGTTAATATTTAATTCTGTGTTGACTATTACAATACCAGAAAATCCAGGTAGTAAAAAAATAGCTAAGCGATTGTTTCACATTTTTGTCTTTCAGTATGGCTCTCCAAAGAAAAGCTATTGGAGGAAATATATAAAACAGACACTGAATCCAACCTTTAGTCAGAGCATCTGTGGTTATAATTTATTAATGGGAATGCAGACTGCAAAAAATATTGGCAATGGGAGTCTAGGCTTGGAAACAACCATTTGTACTTCCCTAAAAATAGATCTTCTTTTAAAAATTATTACCCTGGAACATATGCTGGAAGTTGTATAAGTGATTTATTTGTTTGAAATTCTGATACTAAATATTATGATTTAAAAACTATATCAGATTTTATTACTGCAGCTGCACCAGAAAATTGACTGAAAGTATTCTTAGAAGCCTGCCTGAATGAAACTGTTAGCTTTCTTGTCTCTTCCTGGTTCTTAAACATTTTCTCAATTTGAAAGCAAAAAAGCAACTAAGAATCCAAAGGTGATCGTAATTGTATGCATTTTATATCATGACAGCCTGGGTATAAATATAGTCTGTCGTGCCTTCTAATGATAGCAACATTTATCATAACATGAAATGAGACACAAACCATTCATCCATTAACCCAGCCATCCATTTTCTGAACCATTAATAATTGGAGGATTGTATGCTGAGCAAGGGTAGAACAGACTTCTCTGTTCCTTGCAACAGTTTTCTTCTCTTCTGGAAGGATCCCTAGGTCTTCCAGAGTATCCAAAATTTGATCTAGGCCTCCTATGAGTGGGACATTCCTGGTATACCTGCTATGGGGTATTTCAAATGGGCATCCGTTCTAGATACCCAAATCACCTCAACTGTCTCCTCCTCCTTGACTTGAAGAAGCAGTGGCACTACTCTAAAAGTGTCAGAGATTGTCATCATCCTCATTCTTTTAAGGGTAGTGAGACCAGCCAGTGTATAAAGGGGCCTGATTTCTGCTACTTGCACCAAAATTTCAGGTTATCAGCCACTAACCAGTGCTTATGACTGCATGTGAAAATAGGGACATACACTTATACCAGTAAACTGAGAGCTTTGCGATGTAGTTCTCACTTCACCACTTCAGCTGACTACAATGCCTGTACCACACCAATCCATTGGTTACTCTGTCAATTTGATCTTCGGTGATTCATAAACAAGACTCCAATAAAGTCCTTCTATCCCCTTTACTTGATGGAAGCAAATCATTCTTTTCCAACAGAAGTCATGACCTTTGATTTGGTGGTGCTGATTTTTATGTTGTCACTCCTTTGCTACACTGTAAATTGGAGAGCAAAGCTATTTAAGATTAAGAGAGTAACACCAGCTGCAACCAACAAAATTCCAGCCCTCATACATGTGAAATGGAAATTCTGCAGAACCATGCTTTGCCTTGATATCCTGTATATAAATACCCTCAAAAGTACTGGAGACAAGGATATGCACTCATGTTATGGCACTGTGCCTAGTCTGAATGCATCTGGTGTAATGTGTGCACAGTCGTAGCACTTCCTATATGCCTCTCTACTGTACAAATTGTATGTCTTCCCAATGTCCATAAAATTCCTGTAAACAGTATAGGCAAACTCCCACACCCCTCTAATATTTGTGTAAGAAAAAAAGAGTTGGACCATTCTGCCATTTTTGGGATGAAACCTGAATAGCATGAGTAACCTCTTTCCAACATTCTGGCATAGGCTTTCCTAGGAAGGCTAAGGATCATGATCCCTCTGTAAATTAAACACACCCTCCTGTCCTCCTTTTTGCAAATAAAAGCCATCACTTCATGCTGTTAATCTGGAGGTGATGTCTCTGCATTCCTTTCATCATTGAAAAGGTATGTTTACTTTAACACCACAGCATTTCCTGTCATAGGAAATATAGGTTCATAGGTAGGCACTAGGCTATCAGCCCTAGGGCCTATACAAGCCTATCCAAAAAGGTACCCTGGCTTTTGCCACCCAAGAAAATTATTTTCCAGTGCCCCTGTCGAGCAGAACCACAGAGGTGATCCCCGGAGTGAATTTCCTATTTCCCATCCAATCATCAAGATTTTTCTTGAAGAGTACTAATGAGGAGCTTTGTTTGATGTAGATAGGTAGTTTGTTCCAGAGTATGGGAAGTCTCTGGGACAGGAATCTATCCCTCCAGCATGTTCTGTTTATTGTGGTGACAAGGTTTAGGTCCCTAGAGTGTGTAGCTCAGAAGGATTGGGATTTCTTTAAGTGGAGCATGTCCAACAGCTCTAGGTTTGACATAGCTTTGTATGTTAGGCAGAGATCACCTCTGAGCAGGCGATATGCGACTGAGTAAAACTAGAGTTTTTTGAGACAGTCTATGTAGGGCATCTGTTTGAGGCCAGTAATCCTCTTTGTGAGGTATTTCTGCGGCTTTTCCAGTTGTTGTAGATGTCTTGTGAGGTACATGCCAAAAGGGGCATTGTACTCTATAATAGGTCTAATGAGTGACGAGTAAAGGGGAACAATGACCTCTTTTTTTCTGGAGGAGAAAGCTTTTGTGATGAGGTGTGCCACGTAGAAGGATTTCCTGACTACTGTGGCGATGTGATTATCAAAGGAAAGACTACTGTCCACCTGTGTCCCAAGGTCTCTTATCACACTTTCAGTGTTAAGTAGACAACCGCCTATGTGGTAGCTCATGGGTACAGAGTTTTTACCAAAGGGAATAACAATGCACTTTTTGGCATTGAGCTTGAGGCCATGGCTTTGACACCAGGCATCTGTCTCAGTGAGCCCCTTTTGTAGGATGTCCACATCATTAGGAGTTTCAATTATAGCTCCTAGTTTGCAGTCATCTGCAAACTTCATTAGCCAAAGACCTTCTGTGTTAGCCTGTACTTCAGAAAAGTAGATATCTGTTAGAAAAATATGTATTGATGTGTGTATGCTTAATGCTAATTAGAAGTTAAAAGAGTTAACACGTTTATCATTCTATTTTATATGCACTGTTTTATATATAAATTGAGTTTCATATGAGACTGAAAAGATGCTTTTTGAAACTGCAGTGTGCTTTTTGAAACTTGAAAGATGCCCTCTGACCTAGTAATTGCTAGCACAGCAATATTCATGTTTATGCCTTTTGGAAATGTATTTGAGAAGCAGGTGCTTATCTGCTGGGTCAGGAATGAATGAATGAACAATGCTATATTTTGTAAGTGTAATGATTCTAAACAATCAGCTCTGTTCAAAGTATGAGAACATGTACAGCTGCAGAAGCTTAGAGATAATGTAGACAAAGGATTATTAGAGAAATGAACTGCTAGCTTTGTGCTTGAATTAGCCATAGTACCTTGAATGGTAACATAACATGTATCTAACCGGTGGTAACCAAGGCCACGTTGTTTTCCTTAGAAAGTTTCTCACAAAAATTGATAAATCAGCAGAAATTCATGAGACTAATAGTCAACAAGTGATGATGAAAAGACTTGTAATTTGCTACGACAGCTTGGTAGGCAATGTCTTATTAGAAAGTGTATAAAAATGAAAGTATTTTCTGTTTCTAGTTAGACAAACTCTGTAATAGCACATTTTTGTCTCCTTGCTGCAAGATTAAAGTGCCTTAACCTGAACCTACCGTGTTTTGATCATTTTTAAAGTATATTTTTCCTTTGACAGTTTGGTCCTTCGGACCGGAAAGTACCTCTCGCTCTAGGCCTAGGTCAGAATTGGGCCCGGTGGCATGTACCCGTACGGAGAAGAGGCCAAATCGGCTCTTCTGTTTTGAAAGACCTCCGACTGAATTGTCGTTCGAAAGAGGCCAGCCACTGTTTCTGTTCTGGGATTGGAGGACGAGTCAATGATCCGGTGGATCAACTCACGGAGGGTCAGGTAAGGAGGAATTTACCTTTTTCTGTTTTAGATCAGGGACTAGTTGCAGAACTGTTTTATTCGTCAGGAAGATTTGCATGCACAGATCAGGGACAAAAAGGTTACTGTCTTGTCATAGATCAGGGAAACAGAATAGGTAGACAGTTATTCTAGATAAACTGTGAAAAGGTGTAAGACTGTGGTACCACGTGATAAAAAGGGTTACGTAACAATTTACAGCTTAGCTAAGGCAACATGGGAAATCAGTGCACGAAAAGTTCCCGAGACCCGCCCCTAACTGAAGACGCAAAATACATGCAATTACAGCGTGCCGATAATGTTAAGTACTATACGAAATGGCTTGATAAATACAAATTTGATGGTAATTTAGATAAATCTTCACTTATTAAACTCATTAGACAGCTTAAAACAGATGTGAAAGGTCAGCTAAAAAAGCAACGGCAATTAGGAGTCCCTCAGGTACATAGGTGGCTTGAGGAAGCAAATCACAGAGAACAAAAGATTAAAAATTCAAAAGCAATGTTCTTAGACAAAGAAGATAATAACTTGGTAATAGCAACGGCCCCTCCTCCACCCCCTCCGCTTCCCTTACCAGAATATGAAGCGAGTGGACAAGCTGATCCACCTCCGCTATACCCAGCTGTTCCTGCAAAATCAAAACCATTTGTCAGGGATCCTATCGAGACTAGGTCTCAAACACGTAACTTGAGAGGGGAGATTGAATTATATGAAATGAATAGAAATTCACAAGCTATGAGTGAGGAAGAGATATGTCCACTCATAGAAGTACCAAATCCACAGGCAGGACAGGCAGGACAGGATCCAACTCTCTTAGTTTATAGACCGTGGACACCGGAAGATATCCGGAAAGCCACAGAGGGAATTCCCCATCTGAAAGTTAATTTTAGAAAATTCTTAGAAGACTTACAGGGCATGAGGTTAAGTTACCATTTAAATGGAGAAGAAGTTGAAAAAGTAGTTAGGCAAATTGTAGGTCCAGATTGGCACATGATCAGTGGCAACTGGAATCCCCGTGACGCAGAGCTCAGACCACTCCCACATAGTAATGCAGAACTGGATAACAGAGTAAAAGGTCTGACAGACCGAATCTCTGAAAAATGGAAGCCTAGGGCTGATTGGACTTGCATTAATCAGTGCATTCAACAAGAAGGTGAAACTGTTGATAGATATTATGCTAGATTGTTAGAATGTTTTAATAACCATTGCGGAATGCAGGTACCTGAAGATCAAACACATGATTTCCCATATGAGCAGCAGCTAAAGAATGCATTCTTAAAAGGCAGTATTACTCCCATTAGCAGCTTTATCACAAAGCACATGGTAGATCATCGTACAAGTAGATTACAGTCATTACTTGAATATGCAAGACATGCCGAAAGGCATTTTAATAGCAAAAAGAAAAAGAAAGCTCAAGTTTTTGCAGTAGAAGATGGGTCAGAAGTTTTTGTAGTACAAACCGGGAAAAAGGGTAAGAAAAATGCCCAGGGAAACAAACAATCTGATAAGCGATCAGAAGATTTTGAAGAAAGAAAGAAAAGGGGTGAATGTTTTAAATGCGGGAAAAAAGGACATTTGGCAAGGGATTGCAGGCTAAATAAAAAGGTAACTACGGAAGATAAGGAGGGTGAGGAATGACTATATGATAGTCAGGAATCACTGGATAGGAACAAACAAGAAAAGACAAATGCAAATGTGGTAGCAAGGGTAGAGGATGTGATAGAAGGGGTAGAGAATGTACATGAATTCGTAGATGATGAGGAAAATGAAATTTTGGACTTTGCATTATTGAGCCTAGAGCTCTACTTAGTAGACACAAAACCGGAAGTTATGCTTCTGGTAGAAGGGAGGGAAGTAAAATTTTTGTGTGACTCAGGGGCTTCACGGACCCTGATAGATCCTTCCAAATTACCGGAAGATTCAGAATCACCAGATTACATACTAGTGAAAGCAGCTAATGGACAGCTGTATCGGGAGCCACTTTCCCATGACATAGCAATAACTGACCCCGTTTCAGGAATGACCCAGAAAAGCAAAATTGTTGTTTCTGCAAAATTCCCAGTAAATCTCTTGGGCAGAGACTTAATGCAGATATTTGGCATAGCCGTAGTTCCAACCATGCAGGGTATGGAAGCACAGCGACAAATGGATACTTTTGTAGTGCGACCGGAGGGTGAGACATATTATTGGTACAGCCAGGACTTGGTTACAAATGGTCCAGGGGCAGTAACTGAAGAACTGATGAACATAGCCATCAGTAAATCCCCCTCCCTTGACACTGACAAACAGCATTTGTTGCAATGTACTCTATATTACTGTAATAGACCAGGACCTGATAAAGAATATGAGCAAGAGTTGTTTAAAAACCATGCAAATAGGCTAGTATTACAAAATTTGTACTGGGACACAGAAGGAAACAGTGTAATAAGCTGTTCATTGCCCCAGGAGTTTTTAGCACTTTACAAATCTAATCGATTGCCACATGTGAGCTTAACTAAAAATAAAAATTTGAAGTGGGCAGACTTAGGAAAAAAAGTCACGAGGTGGGAAAAACAGACAGAGTTAGAACTCTCTGAACAAGGAATACAGAAGCAGAAATTGAACTGGATAACACAGACACACCCAGCTGTGCACTCACAGGCAAGTGAGGATAGCTGAGTATTACTCTTACTGGAGGAAGAGGAAAAAGCCTTATGAGACATACCAGAGACTCTCTGGTCAACAGGGAAATCAGATGTAGGACTTATCCGTACAGCAGGACCAGTTACTATTACGCCAAAATCAGCATTCAGACCACAAAAAAGACAGTATCCCTTAAGAAAGAATGCAGAGATAGGGATGAAACCCATAATAGCAGCCTTACTTAAGGAAGGAGTCTTAATAGAATCTCCCGATTCACCATGTAATACACCCTTATTCCCTGTTAGGAAAGCAAACGAGGAATGGCGTATGGTCCAAGGTTTACAGGCTATAAATGATGCAGTTATACCCAGGGCACCAATGGTGCCAGATCCACACACCTTATTGAATGATTTAAAACCTCAGAAGAAGTATTTTTCTGTGGTAGATATTAGCAATCCATTTTTCTCTATACCGATACACCCAGACAGCCAACATTGGTTTGCATTTACATTTCAGGGGAAACAGTATACATATACGAGACTACCGCAGGGATATTGTTCAAGTCCAACGATATTTGCACAAAAAATGGCAAGAGACATGGCGGGATTTATCCCACCGAAAGGTAGTCAGATTTTACTTTATGTAGACAACATTCTGCTGGCAGCCCCCACCCAGCAAGAATGCAGAGAGGATACCATAGCATTATTACAATTTTTAGCTACTCAAGGACACAAGGTAAATAAGAACAAACTGCAACCTTGGAAAAAACAGGTAAAATACCTGGGATATGTAATATCCAAAGAAGGCAGAATATTAGATAAAGACAGAAAAACAGCAATATTACAAGCACCTAAACCAACCACCAAGAAGGAAATTATGTCCTTCCTGGGAACTATTAACTTTTGTCGGAGTTGGATACCAAATTATGCCTTGAAATCTGCTCCGCTGACTAATTTGATATTCAAAAAGCTGATGGCAGCACAGGATTTATTACAGTGGACACCAGAAGCAGAAGCAGAAGCAGCTTTCTGCAAGCTAAAACAACTGATAGCATCTTCCTTAGTTTTAGGATTACCAAACTATCATAAGCGATTTTTCCAAACTGTAGACTGTAAGCAAGGTTATATGACATCAGTGTTGACACAGCAGCATGGGGACAAACAACGCCCCATAGCTTACTATTCATCACAGTTAGACCCAGTGGTGTGATCCTTGCTCCACTGTGTACAAGCAGTAGTTACAGCTGCAATGGCAGTGCAGGCTTCAGCCTCAGTAGTGTTGTTCCACCCTCTCACATTGAGAGTGCCTCATGCAGTCGCAATCATTTTACTGCAAGAAAAAGTAGCATATCTTTCTCCTGCTAGACATCTTTCCTGTATGACTATACTGTTGAGCCAACCTCATATGACAATTGAACAATGCACAACTTTGAATCCGTCAACCTTGCTTCCAACCCCTGCAGATGGCAAACCACACTGCTACCTGCAGGAGATTGAGCAAAAGATACTACCTAGACAAGACCTTACAGATGTTCCCTTGGATGATGCCGAGGTGACATACTATGTAAACAGCTCATGCAGGAGGGGTCCTACAGGACAGAATCTAGTGGGGTATGCAGTAGTTTCTGATACCGAGATTTTAAAAGCGAAGTCTTTACCATACAACTTATCTGCACAAGCAGCAGAGTTGATTGCCTTGACGGGGGCATGTACCTTAGCAGAAGGTACGAAAGTGAATATTTTTACTGACAGCCAGTATGCTTTTTCTACTGTACATGTTTTTGTGCAGCAGTGGAAAAATAGAGAAATGATAACATCTACTGGTAAACCAATTAACCATGCGCAATTTATTTTAGATTTGTTAGACTCTATTCAATTACCTAAAAAAGTAGCTATTTGCAAATGCATAGCTCATACTAAGCAACAGGATAGAATTTCAAAAGGTAATGCGAGGACTGTTACAGCTGCAAAACATGCAGCTTTAGCTTCAAAAGTTTTTCTTTTGAGCGAGGAATTACAACCTTCTGAGATTTTAGATTTAGAAATGTTAAAAACAATGCAGACACTTACTACAAATGTAGAAAAACAAAAGTGGATAAAACAAGGAGCAATCCTTGAGAAGGGACTGTACATCTCCAAAGAAAAGAAACCAATCTTACCATCTAACTTGTTTAGATATGCAGCCTTGTTGAGCCATGGGCAGCGCCGTGTCTCAACAGGGGGGCTGGTACAGCTAGTGAATCGAGTGTCTACGACGTATGGATTTACTTATTACACAAAAAAATTTTGTGTAGCATGCCATGTTTGTAACAAGCATCATGCACAAGGGGCATTGAAACCTAAGCAAGGGAGTTTCCCTACACCACCATATCCGTTTCATACTATTTGTATGGATTTTATAGAACTGAACAAATGCGAAAATAAAAAGTACTGTCTTGTCATTATAGATATGTTTTCCAAATGGGTGGAAGCTTTTCCAACTAAAAATCCAGATGCAGCTACTGTTGCAAAGGTCCTTGTTAAAGAAATTATACCTAGATTTGGCATACCGGAAAAGATTTATAGTGACAATGGTACACATTTTGTAAACCAAACAATACAACTTAGTCGCTATTTCGGGATATCGTTGAAAAACCACTGTGCGTATCACCCCCAATCTGCAGGATTAGTAGAGAGGCACAATGGGGTGTTGAAGAATAAGCTTAGGAAATTGATTAGTGAGACACAAAAGAATTGGGTGCACTGTTTACCTCTGGCACTGTTGAGCATGAGAACTGTTCCAAATGCAAAGGGATTAACTCCTTTTGAAGTTTTGTTTGGGAGGGCATATTATACACCTCAGTGGAAACCTCTCATGTCTGCAGAGCAGGAGGCTGACAGTTCACTTGCAGGGTATATGAGGCGATTTTTGAATAACAAACTTTTGCAATTAAATTCTGTTTCAGATAAAGAGCAACCAAAATCGGAAGCAGCAGTAGCCCCAGGCACCTGGGTCTGGGTGAAGATTGTGAAGAAAAAGAACTGGAGTTCTCCGAAGTGGGAAGGGCCATACCAGGTACTACTGTCGACACCCACTACAGTCAAGATCGCGGAGCGAGCATCCTGGATTCATTTGACACACTGTAAACTGGTTAAGAACTTTGAACTGGACAAAAACCTTGTTACTGTTGTGCAACGAGAACAAAATGGCCAGGTATAGAGTGAATAGAGACATTGAACAACCTCAGAAAACTTGTATGATTATTTTGTTAGCTATGCTAATTACATTGTTCTTTTTGTTGTGGCCTTTCCTTTTTCCTGCCACAAAAGTTGAACTGATTAAACGTGATGGGCCGAACATAGACTGGCACCCGAACTTTAACACTTATCAGGCAATTACACGTGTGTATGCTGAGACTTTTAATGTTTCGAACTGCTGGATCTGCACAGCCATACCAACAGCATACAGGGGGTTATTAATGACTGCTATCCCCCTAGGGGTCAATGAGACCTGGGAAAATCTGTTTTTTGACACAGTAGCTATTAAAGCATATGATAAGGTAGCACTGTATTTGCCTGTGACACAAAAGGAAATTGTATGTTTTTATAAAAATGATACCATACAAGTGGGTTGGAGCAAGTGTAATGTGACCGTACAATATAAATGTTATACAAAAGCAAACGATCTAGTAATCTTGTAGTACAGATTATAACTAATTTCTTAAATCTATGCATAAGACTCTTGACCAGGTACAACGTAATCCTGTACTTTTTAAACAGTTATCTGTAATAGATAGGAAAATGTTTCATGCAGGGAAGTCATTTCGTAACAAAGTAACCACTAAAGTAGAGGACTGTTATTTTGTGTGTGGTAAAAAAGCATAAAAATGGTTACCTGAGAATTGGTCCGGCAGTTGTTTTTTGGGATACCTGGTCCCGGCCATACGACACACTGCAGTCTTGCCTCAGGAAATATTTGAAATACCCGAGATGTGACCAAAAAGACTGTTAAAAAGCCTAAAAATCCAGTGGGACAGATTAAGGCGGGCTGGAAAGACCATATTACTGTTGGTACCAAACTTACGCACATGGACTTGAGTGACGCTGTCATATCGTGGGCAGGCATATTACCTGCATATGGCGCAGTTAAATCAATTTGGGAGCTGCAAAAACTGTCTAAACTTCTCGAAGTAATGAGTAATGCAACTTTCTCTGCTCTTGAACTGATAACTGATAAACTGAATGCAATGAGAACTGTAGTGCTCCAGAACCGAATGGCTCTTGACTTCACCCTAGCGGCGAGGGGTGGGACGTGCGCTTTAATCAAAGAAAAATGCTGTGCGTTTATTCCAAATCATCAGCACAAAATTAATGACCACCTTGAGGTAATTCAGCAAGTGTTGGCCATGACCAAACCAGGCCCAAACCTTCTGATGGACTTTTTCCAGAATTTGTTTGGGGGGGTGGGGTTCCATCCTAATGAACATTTTGATTGCCATTGGGGTGGGATTACTCCTAATAGGAGTTTTTGTTTGTTGTGGAATCCCCTGCATGAAGAAATTAATCAAAGAATTTATAGACATATCAGTTTCTGAGACTATGTATCAGAGTACTGAATTTGAGGAGCTGCTAGAATGTGAAACATTTTCATAAAGTTTAAACTGAATGACTTTCTTAACTGCAAATCCTGATAGGAAGAGGTTAGGAAAAGAAGCAAACTGTTTATTCTTTTTTAAAATAGAATTAAAAAGTATTAACAGGGGGGAAATGTTAGAAAAATATGTATTAATGCGTGTATGCTTAATGCTAATTAGAAGTTAAAAGAGTTAACACGTTTTTCATTCTATTTTATATGCACTGTTTTATATATAAATTGAGTTTCATATGAGACTGAAAAGATGCTTTTTGAAACTGCAGTGTGCTTTCTGAAACTTGCAAGATTCCCTCTGACCTAGTAATTGCTAGCACAGCAATATTCATGTTTATGCCTTTTGGAAATGTACTTGAGAAGCAGGTGCTTATCTGCTAGGTCAGGAATGAATGAATGAACAATGCTATATTCTGTAAATGTAATGATTCTAAACAATCAGCTCTGCTCAAAGTATGAGAACATGTGCAGCTGCAGAAGCTTAGAGATAATGTAGACAAAGGATTATTAGAGAAATGAACTGCTAGCTTTGTGCATGAATTAGCCATAGTACCTTGAATGGTAACATAACATGTATCTAACCGGTGGTAACCAAGGCCACGTTGTTTTCCTTAGAAAGTTTCTCACAAAAATTGATAAATCAGCAGAAATTCATGAGACTAATAGTCAACAAGTGATGATGAAAAGACTTGTAATTTGCTACGTCAGCTTGGTAGGCAATGTCTTATTAGAAAGTGTATAAAAATGAAAGTATTTCCTGTTTCTAGTTAGACAAACTCTGTAATAGTACATGTTTGTCTCCTTGCTGCAAGATTAAAGTGCCTTAACCTGAACCTACCGTGTTTCGATCATTTTTAAAGTATATTTTTCCTTTGACAATACCAAACAGGAGAGGACTCAGGACTGAACCCTGTGGTACTCCACTTGTCACTGGTCTGAAGTCGGATTTGGAGTCTGCTACTTTCACAGTGTGGGTTCTGTCAGTGAGCCAATTGGCAACCCATCTTGTGACATAGGGATTTTAACCTAATTTAGTGAGTTTATCTAAAATTCCAAAGTGGGGGATGGTGTCAAAAGCCTTGGCGAGCTCTAGATAGACTGTGTGAACCATCTTACCCTCGTCTACAGCTTTGGTGACTGCTTCAAAGAAGTCAATCAGGTTTAGGAGACATGATCTGCCTTTTACAAACCCGAACTGGGAGGGGTCCAGAGTTTGGAGATTACCAATGTCTTTATTAATAAGTTCCATGATGATATGTTCCATGGCCTTGCAGACCTGGCTCATTAGGCTAATGGAGTGTTAGTTCCCGAGGTCCGTGTTGGCTCCCCCTTTGTGGAGTGGGATAACCATCGCTGTGTGCCATTCAGTGGGCACAAAGCCTGAGGTGAGGCTATGATTGAACATGGTGCTTAGGTGGGGTGCCAGTTCATTCTGTAGTTCATGTAGAATGCAGCCTGGGATGTTGTCAGGTCCCATGGATGCTGTGTTCTTGGCTTTGGAGAGTGCAGTTTTTACCTGTGCAGCCGTGATTACAGGAACTTTGCATTTTTCTGGTATAGATATAGGGCCTTTAGGGGGTGTGGGGGGTAAAGTTAGCACTGAACCTATCTGCCAGGATGTTGGCAATATCAGTTGGTTCTTTATATTTAGTGCCATTGTGCTGTAACTCAGAGCAGATCTGAGTGTTGCCATTGAGATTCTTGACATAGCTATAGAATGCTTTGTGATTGTCTATAGAATCAGTGGCAATTTTGTTTTCATAACTAGCTTTGGAGAATCTAATCCTGCAAGTTTGCCCCAGCAGAACTGTTTAACCACAACTGCAACTTCATTTTCAAAAATAGATACAATCCTGCCATTTATTTCTGGTAGTGTTTCCTAAGAGGAGGGCACATCCAGCTGATTTAGGAATTCTGCATTTCTCAGCTCTTGCTAAGAACATTTTTTACAGTGTTCGGTTCCCCTCCTAAGTCAGCAAATGCCTTCTGTGATGGCCATGCTACCCCGGGCAAGGAATCAAGGAGCCTCAGTCCTCACCACTGACAGCAGTGACAGACAGTCACTAAAACAGGAATGGATTTACACAGTATTTTTAAATGCAGCTCTCTGCATTAAGCACAATTTCCCCCAAGCGCAGACAGGAAAAATGCTCCAGACCTGGGACTGGACTATCTGTCTCTCCATATCCCAGACAAGACTCACTTTGGAGCACTGTGTCCCAGTTCCAAGTAGTTGACACACCCATATCTGGATATTTGATTTTCACACACACACACACACACACACACACACACACACACACACACACACACACACACACACACACACACACACACACACACACAGTCCTGGGAAAGGCTAGCACAGATTTACTAGCTGTACCCCTTCTGCCCAGACTATAAGGTAACCACTCTGCCACCAGTCAACCACTCGAAGGCTCTTACAAGGGTATCCAGTTATACTGAGTAAAATCAATGCTATTATAAATAGCTTTTTAGAGCGGCCTAGGTGTCACTGAAATAAGCATAGGCACTCTCAAGATATTAAAACAATTCTCTAAAAGACCAGCCCACAATGAATGGTATAAAATATTTAATAATAAATAATAAACTAGAAAACATGAGAATACTAAACACCTAAGTACAATAAACACCAGGTTTTCAATCACAGGAGAAATAAAAATAACACAGTTGGACAGATTCAAACAGATGCCAAAGAACAATACTTAACTAATCTCACTGTATTTCCTAACTAAAGAATAACTGTTCCCTAGCTAACTTAATTAATACAGCAAGGCAAGATTAGATGCTGATATGCTTACTTCCACAAGGCAAGGTGATGAGCTTCTAACTAACACTGATCTGACTAACTGAACTAACTAAACTGTGATAACTGACATAGATCTTTTATATCAGGTTCCAAAGAAAAGACAACAAAACAAAACAAATTGCTGTGAGAGTTCCATCCTCTCAGTGCTGGTTATAGAATGACATCACATTTGATCACCTGACTTTGGTACAATACACGCTCAGAGCTTTGTTAAGATCTGTTGCAGTATCTGAAAGCTATAGAACAATTTCATAATCTTCTACTTTTCCCTTCCAGAATTCTTTGTTTAAACACATACATTTAATCAGTTATAACACTGTTGATACATTTTTAACACAAGCATCTGTGCAAATCAGTGTGATAGTCAAATGACATGAAACTCCCCACAAACCTCCAGCCAGCCATGCCAGCATATGCCACACATGAACTGCCCTATTCTCCCTGGCACAGATGGCAATACCTTACATAGGCACACCTTCCAGGATTTCTTTGAGATTATCCAAAAGTCATTCTTCATGGCTCAGCAAACTCTTCTCTCATCTGGGCAGTCTTTGGTTACTGTCACAACTACTGCCATTCTGCCCTGTCATCTGAAGACACCCCCACTAGCAATCTTTAAATTGATGGCTTCTCAAGTCATTTCTATCCACAGGCAAGTCTTAAAGCTTCCATCATGACAACCACCAAACATCTTTCAGCTAGAGCTTCTTGCTGTCTCCTCAGCTGTTGAAGCCTTGGACCAAATCCATTTGGACTGCATGTCCCTGACTTGCAGAGTAAATCTTTTGACCCAAGTGTCCAGAACATACAGCCTTAATTCTGAAGGCATGATCATCATCAACCCCCTTTTTTCCATTTTCTGCATAGGGTTAGGGTGCCATGTCAACTGTCACCATCTCTCTCAATTCATTGCCACTCTCCTATCTTCTTTGACAGTCATGTCTGACTGTGGCAGGTCTTCTGTCACACAATCCATCCACCTCTTTATTGGATGCCCTCATTTCCTCTTGCCTTCTTCCCATCTGTCCCAAATCTTCTTCCCTAGGTTGTCTTCTGCTTTTTTGCCCATGTGCCAGTACCACCATAATCTGTTCTCTTTGACCTTTTCTGCAATTGGAGCTACTTTGGCTTCTGCTCTTATGTCCTCATTTCTTCATCTGTCCCATAGTGCACATCCTACCACTCATCTCAGGCACTTCAACTACATCACCTCTAGCTTCCTCAGATGCGTTAATTTTACTGTCAGATTTCAGTACCATACGGTAGTACTACTCATAATACTGTTTTGTACACCTTTCTATTCAGCTTCTTTGGAATTCTTCTGTCATTCACTATACCTGACACTATGTGCCAATTGGCTGCAGCCCCTCTGATTCTACCTTCAAACTCCTCATTCAGACTTTCATTATCCTCAACCACCCTTCAGAGATACTTAAAGTGGTTAACCTTTTCCACTATTTTCCCTTATATCTCAATTCTCAGTTTCTTCTGATTTCCCCATTTGCTACCATTACAGCTGTCTTATCTGTACTCAGTTTCATCCCAAGTCCCGTCAGTTTTGCATTCCATTCCACTATCCTTTGCTGAAGTTCTTCCTCAGAGTCTGCCTGTAATGCCACATTGTCTGCATACAGAAACTTTGTTGATCTGTCCCCGCCAACGTATTTGCTAATGTAGTCCATTACCAGTATGAACAGCAGTGGGGTCAGAGCTGAACATTATGTACAACCACTACCACTGGAAACTCCTCTATGAGACTGAACACTATTTGTACTTGAGTCACTGTGTCCTTGTGCTTAGCTTGCACTAATTCTACCAATTCTTCTAGGACTTTGAACCACTGCAGGACTGCCCAAATCAGCTTTCTTCAGACCTTGTCATATGCTTTCTCCAAGTCTAGGAATTCTCAGTTGGAGTCTTTCATAATTTCTTGCCTCTTCTTGGGTATCTGTCACACTGCAAATATTAGGTTAGTTGTGCTGCATCCTGATCTGAATCCAAACTACTCATCTTCCATCTTACTTTCTATTATTCTGCATATTAATTTATCAGTCACCCTCTCTAGAATTACCATGCAATGTAACAAGTGTTTATTACGTCTGTACTGCCCACAGTTGTGGATGTCCCCTTTGTTCTTGAACACTGGCACTAGCATGCTTATTTTCCAGTCATCTGGGATATGTCTTTCTCTCCATACTGCTATGCGTACCCTCAAGAGCTATTTCTCTCATCTCACCTGATATCATCATCATATTTTCTGTAACTCTATCTAAGCCTGCTGCTTTCCCATTATTTCATTTTCCTTAGTGTTGTTTTACTTCTTCTATGGTGTGCTCCTCTTCTTTCATCATAGGTTGTGTCTGGGGCAGTACAACTTCTGTGGAGTTTTCTTCATTCAGAAACTGCTGGAAGTAGTCCTTCCTTCTGCCTTTGATGTCCAGTGAACTGGTAGGAAGGTTGTTGCTGACATCTCTTATGAAGGGTGTCTAACTACCTTCTTTATCTTTCTGTTTTTGCCTTGTAACCTGATATAGTTTCTTTGTGCCAATTACTGAGTCACTTTCCAGAAGTTTTAGAGTGCTTTTGATGTCTTGTTCTTTGCTACTGCAACTCCTCTTTTAGCCTCTTTGTTAGCTAACAGGTATTCCTTCCTAGCCTGGTCTGTCTTTTCTATCTCCCACTTTTTCTTGCACTCTTTCTTTTTTTGATGACTTATTGGACTTCTGCATTCCACCACCAGTTTTCCATATCTACCTTATTTCCATATGTGGCTTGGCCACATAGCTGTTCTGTGTTCTTTGCACATGCTGTTCTGAGGTGCTGACATTCTTCTTCAACTCCACCTATTTCCTCTTCTTCTTGAGGTGCTAAAGTCTTGAGTAATTCCTTGAACTGTTGTGCCTTCTCTCTGGTCAATTTCCAAGACTTCATCCTGGTTTCTGTTGTCCTTAGAGCCTTCTATGACCACTGTTTTACAGCTAATTGTGGCAGCCAAAGGTTTATGCTGTGGGCTGATTGTTTCACTGGAAATGACTTCACAATCACTGCTTCTACCCCAGTGTCCTTTCCTTACCAGGAAGAAGTTGACCTGAGTTGCATGTTAGCCACTTTTGTATGTCGTCTTAGGACTGTCTCTCATTCTGGACTATATGTTGGCTACTATCAAGCCATTTGCCAAACAGAAGTTTAGAATGGCCTCTCCCTCTTTATTCCTGTTGCCCCAAAGGTAGTCCTCATATTCTGTTCTGTCTGTGCCAATATGTGCATTCAAGTCATCCATTATTAACACCAATTCATCTTGCCCTGCTTTATCCACTGGGTCCTGCAAATTCTGTCTGAATGCACTCATTCCTCACTATCACAACCCTGTTGTGGGGCATAGGCTGAGATTATGAATACTGTCCTACTATTCGGCTGGAGTCTGATTGCCATGAGTCTATTATTAATTCTGATGACATCCCTCACTGTCTTCTGAAGTATCTTTCTCACCACTATTCCCAAACCATTTCTAGCCTGTCATCTTCTTGAGTAGTAGACTCTGGATCCCAAACGAAGCAGCTTTACCCTTCCATCTTGTCTCCTTGATACATAGGATGTCCAGCCTCCTCCTTACCATAAAATCATCCACCTTCAAGCTGCATCATGTCAGTGAACCAACATGGAGTGTAACAATTCTTAGTTCATGTTTGGCAGGCTGATTGACTCTATAGCCAGCTTTCACTCAACAGACTTATCCCAGGTATCCCAAGCTAAACAACTGCTGGATACTAGCCAGCCAGTAGCTTATTGACCCAGTCCTGTTGGGCTTTATGGCAGGCACACACTGAGCAAGAGGGACACATACACCATCCCACTGTTAGCGTGGGTCCCTGGCATAGGTTGGAGTAGGCCGGGTCTTTAGTCCACTTATCACTGAAAAATACCCATGCCCATTTGGTGACATTAATCAACATGACCAAATCACCTACAGCCATATTTTACACCATTGAATGGCTAGTCCGGCCATGGTCCACAGTCTGTAATCCATGTTTTCCTGTACTGAGGACACTGTGCACCACAGTAGATGCCCAAAGTTGCTGATATATACAACTGTTCTGTCTGTAGGGCACCATATAGACTCTTTGCTATTGCCAGCAGCTCCATTCTTGGTTGAGTTTGAGAGGAAAGCACTCAGCATGTTTTTCAGAGATGGGAGGAATTCCACAGAGACACAGGAAGACCATGGAAACTCCAAACAGGCATTGACAGAAGCTCAGACCTTGTACTTGGTGCATAGGAGGCTAAGATCATATAATTATTGACCTTTGATCAAAGGTGCTGCAGTACTAAGTAAATTTATGAACATGTTCATGCTTAAACATGGCATTTTTTGTTGTTATTGAACAATGAATTAGCCCATTATAACTGTAAAGTCTGTACACACTGCACCCACAGTCTCAAAGAAGGCCAAATACTCTGAGCAGTTATTAGGTACATAAGCAGATATATCTGAGGGTTTTCCTTTCTATAACTTGCAGGCAGCACATTGAGATGGTTTCTCATCTAGTGACACAAACTCCAAATGTATTGTTCACATTAGAGGCTTGTAAGTATCCCCATACCTGCCTGGGACCCTTCACAAAGGTCAGGTCTAGTGCAAGAGAAACACTACCTTGTTCAAGAAATCTGCTTCTAGAACTAGTGCTGTGTGCAGATGGAAAACCAGCTAACTATAACCGATACTTTTCAACCTCTCATGGAAGGTCAAACTCAACCCCAGCATGGTAATAGTCTGTGTATGCAGATCACACAAATCTGTGCAATTATTTTTTATAAATGAAAGTGGAAGCATGAACTTTTAGCACATATTTCATACTCTTTAAGCTTCTTAATAAAATGAAATAAAATTATAGAAGCAGTTATTTTAGTGCTTTCATAAAAGAAGGCAATAATGGAAACCAACTTAATTATAAAATAGTTCCCTAAACAAACACGAGGCCAGATTCAATAAAGCCTAGCACACATGGTATCAAATTGCTTTGGACTCAGAAGTGTCAATGCTGGTTTTCCCTGCGAATTCCAAAACCTATTGGAATACAACCATGGAAAGGAGTCTACACAGAAACAATGTTAGGGGCTGCTGTTGCTTTAATTCATTTGTATGTGTAACAGGCTGAAGTCTATGTTGCCACTGCTGCTGCTAATAGACCAAGGCCAAGAAGGAAAAGAGTTTCCAGACCCTGTTTAACTTATCATAACCTACACAATGTGGAAATTGTAGAGTGCTACAAGGTGAATACAGACACACTACAGGAACTCTGTAACCTCTGTCATCCTCAACTCAAGCCAGGGCAAACTGAGGGGAACTCATCCCAGTGGAGACAAAGGTATGTGCAACACTTAGAATCATAACTACAGGTACCTTTCAGAGACCAACAGGGACATGATGGGGGTGTTACAGGCATCAGCATCCAGGATTTTCTATCAGTTCCTGAATGCTCTGCTCTAACATGCCAGTGACCACATATATTTCCCTGTACTTCTGAGAATAGGGCCAGAAATATGCAGGAGTTCTACCCTGTAGCACACTACCCTGAAGTACTGGATGCCATATATTGTACACGTGTAGAAATTAAGGCACCACCTGGGGAACAAGAAAGGCTGTACATAAATAGAAAGGGATTCCACTCTATTAACTGCCACGTTGTGTGTAATGCCAAGGGAATCATCCTGAACATGTGTGCTGGCAACCCAGGCAGTTACCATGATTCACATATCTAACAAATCAGCGGAAAACAAACTTTTGAAAAACGGAAGAGAGTGTGAAATAGTCCAGAAAGTCCAAGTGCCTTAACGCAATTTTATTAAAATACAAACTAATAGCGTTTTCGCTACCACCAACAAGTAGCTTCCTCAGAGGCTAAAACACAGAAAAGGCGCCAAACAGTTTATATACTGTAGGCAGCCTAATTAAAATCAGCTGTCATTGTTAAGAACATCACTTCTTTAAAGTTACAAACAGTTTCCTTTAAAAATTTTACCAAACAAGTCCTGGTGAACTGTCATAAGGCATTTAAAACAATTAACAACAAGGTATATCGTAGCCATGTATTAATAATAAATCTTTGTGGGAAATACATATCCATTGTTGTCAAAAAACAGATGTCATAAATAGCTAAGTCCTATTTCTGTATAAAATATTAAACCACTTGGTCTCAAAGTAGATCGGCAAGTGTAACTAAATGTGAATACTCAAAAACACCAGGTTGAAAATGCTAGCCAATGCCTGTCATAAATAAGTTCTTGATACAAAACAAGTTCATTAGCGTAAGTAAGCCTTGTACTTTAGCACAGGGGCTATATTACAACTTTCGTTTAAGCCTGGCATATTAAAGGCATCCAGTTTGAGTTGCCAGTGCAGTTCTAAGATTTCTAACAATAAGGAGGTTGGTCCTCCCCTAATAGATTTCTGTTTACAGTCAATGCCCATAAAAACAAAACTATGTCCATGATTTAATTCAACATGTTTTGCAAGAGCATTCTCGGTTTTGTTATTTCTGATAGCATATATATGCTGGTATATGCGCTCTCTGAGTTTTCTGTCAGTTTTTCCGACATAAAATGCCGGACAGCAAACACAGAGGGCCACATATATAACTGATTTTGTATCACAGTTTATTTTGTGATTAATCCAAAATTTCTGTTGACCTATACTAAAGGAACTACCGGATTTCACAACGTAGCACCAGTTGCAGGACCCACAAGTGAAACACCCTTTGGTTTTTTGGAGACTATAATTTGATCCATTGGTTTGTAACAGTTCTTTAATGTTACTACCTCTCCTAAATGTGACTTTAGGTCTACTACCTAATTTCTCAACAAGAAAAGAGTTATTAGTAATAAAGTACCAGTTCTTGACTATAATGTCTGATAGCTCTCTAGAGTTTAAATTGTAAATAGTTGAAAAAGATAAAGAAAAGTCACACCTAGATTCCTCTATCACAGTGGCAGGGCTAAGGCCTGTTTCTATCACTTCAATTGTAGCCCCTTCTTCACTGGAAATCTCATTACGGTCACTAGATATTAGAGGGCAAATTATTCCATTAACTCTCTTATTAGAAACTTCCAGTGTCACTTCCTCAATCAATGAGACAGGATAACCTCTATCTAAAAAGAAGTTGTTCAACGTGGTACATTCTTCCTCAAAGTCTTTTAATTCACTGCACATTCTGACCGCCCTCACAAGTTGGCCTTTAACAATTGCTTTCTTTAACTTATATGGGTGGGCACTTGTGTAGTGAAGAAATGAGTTTATATATGTATCCTTACGAAAAATTGACGAAGTAAATCTGTGGTTCCCTAAATCCTTCCTCAGTTTCACATCCAAGTAGTCCATTTCACTGGTATCAAACTTAGATGTGAACCTGAGGAATTCTGTTGTATGGTTGAAGTAATCCACCAAAAGACGTGCTTCATCTTCATTGCCCTTAAACAGAATGAAAATGTCGTCAAGGTATCTAGTGTAGTGGCGTATTCTGTCCTTCCATAGTGGATGACTCAGGACAAATTTCCTCTCCCAATACGCCATAAATAGATTCGCCACTATGGCGCCACATGGGGAGCCCATAGCGACCCCCTGTTTCTGAATGAAGTAATCTCTTCCAAAAACAAAGAAATTAGAAGATAGAACTATATCTAACAGTTCTGTTATATTGTTGGTCTCCTCTTTTGGAGCATTTAATTCAGTTAGTAACAATTCCAACCATTCAATAACCTCCATATGTGGTATTGAAGTATATAAGTCGACAACGTCAACTGTTAAGAAATTGTACCCGCTATCAAAGGAGATGTTGTTAATACTTCCTAAAAAGCTCCATGAATCTTTACAGATGCTTGGAATATATTGCAAGTATTTATTTAACAAAGAGTCAATATACTTGGCTGTTGGATATGAAATAGAGGACCTTCCATCGACCAGGGCCCTCATAGGTGGATCACCAAGATTCTTATGAATCTTGGGTATACCAAACATGACGGGCGTCCTTGGTTGGGTGATGTTAATATACTCATAAGTATCATGGTCTATCCTTCCTTCAATGAAAAGGTCCCTAAAATAACCCTTTGTCCTTTGCACACAAGTATTCATCTCATTAAGAGAAGAATGGTTGTATGCAGGTGTGTCCAAGATTGTTAACATTTTATCAGTATACAATTCATATTCAAAGACCACAAGCCCCCCTCCTTTGTCTGGTTTCATAACTCTGACGCAGGATTCTTTAAATTGGTTAAGGGCCTGCAATTGGTCTTTTGTTATGTTAAAAGTACTTCTCATAACCCCCTTCCTTTTATCCAAATGTCTGATATCTAGCTCACATGCATTTTCAAAAATGCGTAGCCCTAAATGTAAAGGGGGATTAAAAATGCTAGGAAGTTTCAAACCACTTCTCTCTTCTTCAGTGGTGTTGTTGAATAGAAGCTTTAAATTAAGCTTCCTGACGTAACATTTAAGATCGATAAGTACTTTAACAATGTCAAAGTGTTTGGATGGGACAAAGTTATAACCTAAGGAAAGCAATTCTACCAGTTCTGGCTCCAAAACAAGTGAAGAAAAATTATATATAGTAAAATCTCCTTTCCTGTTCTTGACCATTTTAGGGTAGTCAGAAGTGTCTAAGGGGAATGTTTGGGGATTCAATTCTTCCACTTCTTGTTCTTTTTCCTCCCCTGCTCTTGGTTCGTGGATTTCCCTAAAAAATGCTGATGGTCATTATTCGAAAAAGTAGCATTTGAAGCTTGAGTCTCAGTCCCCCCTGTTTTGTTCTTATTCCTATTACTTCTTCTGACTACATTCCAATTGTTGGTGGAGTTTATAAGTTTACCTTCTTCCAATTCTTCGGTACCCTCCCTTTGATTCCTCGCATGCCCAGACCCCTGGCTAACTTCATGAGTAACAGGAGTAGCTAGTTTGGGATAGGCTGTGTTGGAAGAGTAAACATGTCTGTCCCTAAACAATTTTCTAGATTTCTGATTCTTCAGTTTACTCATATAAGTGTCTATACTTGCAAAAATGCGTTCATAGTCAAATTTAAATTTTTCAAAATGAACATACATTCTAATTTTCTCATCAATATGACCAATTTCAGCACTCAAAATTTCTATGTGTGCTGAATAGTGTTTCACAATCAACTCTAAAAGGTCCGAGCCTTGTTTCTGAAACAGTCCCTTCAAGTCAATAAGGAAAGCATTGTCCGTAATAAGCCCTGAGGGTGTGAAGTTATTCCTCAACCCCTTAGGGACCAAATTCTCAGTAATACACTGTTTAAAATAGGCTACCTCCAGTTGTAGCTTACGAATCTTTAAAGTTTTGTTATCAAGAGTTTTTAACATTCCAGCAATGTCAAAATTATCCACTTTAGAACACGCAGCAGCCTGCACCGGCGGTCCATCATGTACAGGTTGTAAAAAAGAAAAAAAGTCACCTGTATTGCTTATCCATTCGGCAGCTGATGTAACGCCAATAAGTGCCTTTTCTTGTATTGGCCGGTTAGACAAGCTCGGGCCAGCTCCTGAAATCCCCATGGGAATGCCCGTTAAAACCTGTTGTGTCCTTTGCTGCTGTCCTGGCGGTATACTGTCCCCTCCAGACCCGTTATCACAGCTGTTCAACGCTGGCGACAAAAAACCATCCGTATCAGTCAACAAATGCCCTTGGTGGGCAGCTGTAGCAGAAACTACATGGACTCCAACTGACCCTTCACCAGCTGCAGCTGTAACAGAACCATTAGTTTGGGCAGAGCGGATTCCTGCACGAACATCCGAAAACGCAAAATTGGAGGAACCACTCCCCCTTTCAATAATGTTAAGCCTGGAGTTAAACACATCCAGCCTTTGCGAAAGGCTAGCTAGTAAAGAATGAATGATTCACATATCTGGCACACCTCCCAATTGAATCAGATGCTCACTAGGGTGGATATCCCACCGGGTCATTTACTGGGGGATGCAGATTATGTATTGGAATCGTGGCTGATGACGCCTATCAGAAATACACACTCACCTGCTGAAGAATGCCATAATGAGGCACATACTGAAACCAGAAATATCATAGCGTTTGGCTGCTGAAGTCACGGTTCCAGTGCCTAGATACATCTGGGGAGCCCTGCAGTTCAGTCCATGTACATGTACTGAAATATTCATTGTATGTGCCATGCTACACAACTTCATGCTGAGAAAACAGATTCAGCAGGATCAACAAGGGGAAGGGGCACACATCCCACTACCAATGGAAAGGTCACTACAGTCGCACGCAGATGAGGAGTCAGAGGGGGAACCAGCAGCTGCTGTGGGTGTAGGCAGATGTAGGCATGTTCAATATGCCCTCACATTGGCTAAGAGATAACACTTAATACACTCACTCATTCACCACCTAAGGGACCTTCCTCTTAATCACATGCATATAGTAACATTGATGCCAGGCAATGCTCACAACTTTTACCTTCCCAGATAATGGCTGTGTACTGCTAGCATCAGCCAGAGTCAGCCCTCAACTAAAACTGTTGCAACTGGTGGATTTACAAGATAAGTGTAGAACCAGGAGTGCATTGTGTAATAATATGAATGACTGGCATATCCTTGCATGTTGTTACTTGGTAATGTAAGCAAGTAAAAGGTGGGAGATTTGTACAGAAATTACCTTGACATGTAACAGCAGAGACTTATGTGAGTTATATGTTCCCATTATTAAGCAGTAGATCTCAAAGATTCACACAGTCATACCTCTCCAAAGTACTGATGGTCACCATATGCCCTCAGTTTAGCACCATATGTTTGCACTGGAAAATCATTAAAGAGAGAAGTTAGAAAGTAATGAGATACATTTCAGTTTCAGACTTCACAACCCTCACAAGATCTTTAACAATACCAATGCAAAAAAATTTTGATTCTATCAACTGCCTAACTTTCTAAGACCAATGAAAGTCAAAGGTACAATTACCAATTCAACATCACAAATGCAGATATACTAAGCACTAAAACTTATGTATCCCTTAATCCAAAAGATAGCAAACAAAGATATAGCACAATTATCATCACTTACACAGGGTGTTGTGTAGGGGGCAAGGAGCCTAGGCTGACACAAAAGGTCGGTGAGTGTGTGTGAGTAAGAAAGAGAAGCAAGCAGACATTTGGATAAAGTAACAAATGGCCAGTGAGACAAAATGAGTTTTAACCTTCACGGCTGAACCATTTAACTGCTGTGTGTGTGTCTGTATGGGTCTTTAAGGTGAAATTGGTGCATAAATGTCTATGTGAATACAGCCAACCTCTGTGCTAGCTCTATGTCTTGGTATGTCAGACAGGTGTGAGCCATGCATGGTAGAGGTGGCAGTTCATCTCTGTCATACTCAACCATAAGAACTGACTCTGCCAGGAGTTGCACTGGCACATCCACTCCCGTGGTCAGATGCACTGCTGCTACCTGAATGTGACTTTTGTCTGCTGGATGAGCTCCACTAATGAGGACACCCAGGACCATGACCCCATGGCCAGCCACATCTGGGTGTGGATAGCTCAAGCACTGATGGAGCAGTGGAAGTACTGCCACTATGGGAGCGTGATCGGCCATGGCCACATTGGTTAACAGCAGATGATGTGGCTGACCTATGTCCACAAGGATGCCATCCCTCCTCCCAGTAGACATTCCATCACAGACACCACCCATTCCAATGTGTCATTCATTGGATCTATTGAACTGGCAACATGGTGGAGGTAGTAGTGCATGTCAGCCTGTGCCACATCTAAAACCCTAAGCATGTCTCTGGAGAACCTATGGGAAAGTGCCTGCACCTCCATGATGACCCTAAACATATGTTGACTGGCATGGGAAGAGACACCTGGATCAGGTGGAGGATGGACAGCATGCCTCCTCCGAGCACCCCTAACAATCCTCCTGCATGGCACCTTCTCCCTCACTTTGGCTACAGCCAGAGTCAAAAAGCACTGAAGCCACAGAAACCATACTTCCCTGATCGATTGTCTCACACTCCATCTGTCCAATATCTGAAGGATCACTAGAATGGGTAGGCATATGCCTACTGGCTGTGTCTGATGGAATTACAGGGGATGACTGTATGTCAACCTCAGTGTCAGATTCAACCTCTGCACCCCCCAGCTGTGCCTCTGTTTGGCCATGATCATCATCAAAGTCTGCTGATACTCTGAAATCAGGTGATAGAAACCTCACTTTTCCACTGTCAGGATCACCTGTGGTAATAAGCAACAAACGCAGGCACAATTAATACCTACACTACTATAGTCCAATATATGCTAACAAATTAACAGTGGTGCCAATATTACAGACAGTACAGGAATACATACAACAGTCCTGTCACCCACATCACACATTAAATATTTCTTTCAACTACTCATCAGTACTGACATAAAAATGTTTGGCTTACCATGTGCAGATGATAGTCTGCTCCCTATGCTAGATGGTCCAGGAAGAATTTAAGCAAAATGTAAGGACAACATCATCACAATTATCATTAACACAGGGGATAAAACTTTGCCCTTTATATGTCCATTAGCTATATTTTCAACAAGAACTTGGATGACAAGTCCAACCTAAGCCCCATGTGTAATCAATCAGAATGTGTTGTTAACTGTAGCAATCTACAATTCCCTCAACCAATTTCTTCTTAAACAGAACTAATGTATTGATGTAAATATTTTACTATACAAAAGTATTTAACAATGGAAATACATAAACCTACCTGGAATGTCCTCCTGGAACATACTTGCTGTCCCTGAAACAGTAGTATCAATGTCAAGGGCATGCTGTTCTGCACTTTCCTGGGAGCTGTCTTCATCCCTGACAGTGGACAGAAACTCTTCATTTGCTGTTAGTGGTGGCTCTCTAACAACCCCCTGGTACCCATCCAATCATAGGCCACTGCAGCTGCTCTCCTCTGTGCAGATGAGATCATGTCAGTGGTCCTATGGTGCATTTGATCACATGTCCAACTGTGGCCACATACTGCATTCACATCTGCAACTATCTGCTGCCAAATTTGCATTCTACCTGACATATCTCCACAGCCCATCTCAAGCAGAAAGGCACTATGTCATCTAAGAGCTTCCACAATGATTTGATTCTCAGGGTCACTAAAGGGTGTTTTTTGTGGATTGAGACAACTGGGTTCCATAATCCTAGGTGTCCTAAAACACAACAGAAGGATAATGCACATAAGTATCACATAACAAAAAAATACCTGTTACTAGATAAAACAGAAAAGGTAACATTTTAGTAGTACCCACTGGAGAAACATAAAACATTCTAGATATCTGAAATATGAACAACAAGAACTGTGTGGTTGTAACATATTACATTCACACACAAAGCAAAGCTGGATGCAAACAAGGGAGAGTAAAAATAGCAACATATCCTTGTTTGTTAGCCAAAAGGCTTCGGTGGTGCTGAGATGTGAAGAAAAATAATAAATAGCCGATCCAAGTCCAATGAAGTTATAAACCAATTTTATTAAACCAAAAAATAAAAAAGTAATTAATAGAATGAATATAATCAAGCGCTTTTGTCTCCTGTATAGGAGACTTTATCAAGATAGAGCATGCCCATTGAAACATTTCTTTTAAAACATAAAAGTTAAAAGATGCTCAAGTGGTGCACCAATCACATTCAACACTAATGAATATTTCATGAAGCTTGAGGTACTCCTTATTCGAGTCCGGATTCACTTATAGCCTAGTACAAGTAGCTTGGACGGGGTTCCGTCTAACTGTTTGGTTATTCAGATATTGGAAAGATGGAAAGGAAGTTAAAAAACCTTATTTATGAACATTTGAGAGACATAAAATTAAGAAAAGACACTAACGCTTTGGCAAGACACGGTAATGAATGGCCTGGTCATAGTTTTAAATTTACTGTGATAGAACCGATGGAATCTAACCCAAGGGTAGGACCATGGCCATTGTACCTGGAAAGGAATGAAGCCTTATGGCAATTGAGAATGAATGCCACCCAATGGCCAGGTCTGAATGATTCTATTTCAGTCACCTGTTTTTTTTTAAATTAAAAGCCCTAGATAGGTAATTTTTATTGATTTAAACAGATTGAATGTTATAAGGTGAGAATAAGCATTAGGAATTATAGGTTTAATGGCACACATATGGTTTAATTGAGAGCATACATACTCATCTGTCATTTATCTGACATACTCATATACTATTTATACACATTTTTTAGTATAGGTAGATGTGAATGGTTTTTAAAGTATTTATTTAAGTATTTTACTATATTGTATCAGTGCTTTTTATAAGTGGTTTTTAGGATGAATTTATATCTATTAACATTATATTATATACATATACAATATAATATATATTTATTAATGTCCATAGTATTTATCTAGATATACATAGGTACACCTTTGTACTCACATTCACACATTCATTTATTTTATATTTTATATTTATATTTATGTTTATGTGTATTCTGACCCTGTCCTCACTTACACTTCTAATCTATTTTAACTTATTTTAAACGATTTTAAACTTTTTAAGCTTTCAAAACTTCCTAATTTTGGTTAGTTCTGTTAAGTATTTAAGCTTGTCAATGTTTATTTTTATGTTTGGTAACACAATAAACTGTTATGCATTCAATGTACTGCAAGTAAAGGGTGCTATTATAGTTTATAAACAGTTATTTGGTTAAGTACATCTTTAAATAATGTACCTCATGCTTCATGAATTATTCATTAGTGTTGAATGTGATTGGTGCACCACTTGAGTATCTGTTAACTTTTATGTTTTAAAAGAAATGTTTCAATGGGCATGCCCTATCTTGATAAAGTCTCCTATACAGGAGACGAAAGTGCTTGATTATATTGATTCTATTAATTTTTTTTTTTTTGGTTTAATAAAATTGGTTTATAACTTCATTGGACTTGGATCGGCTATTTATTATTTTTCTTCACGTCTCAACACCACCGAAGCCTTTTGGCTATCATTGGTTCTGGTTTTACAAGTTTGTCTATATCTTTGAGCCAAAACAGAAATGCACCTTTGCTTCCCCCATCCCCAATAGAACACATACATGACACATTTTGATAACAAACCATTAGTGAAATGCTAAAAGCGCTATCAAATGAACTGTTCCTGAAACATGTATACAGATTTAATACAGAATATTCCATTTTAAGATATTGCCAATCATGCATACTTGTGAAATTCCCTGACAAACATGCCCATGCCATCAGTACATTTCTAATAATGCATACAGATAACAGTAGCACTTGCTAATTAATAAATTTATATAAGCATGAAACAGATTTTTCTTAAATTACATTTCAGCATCTGCAGTATATAGCTGAAAAATGCAAACATACCTTCTCAAGTTCAGTAGTCTTTTGTACAGATATATCCCAAAGTAATAGGCTCTTCTGTGTTCTCCACATAATCAAGTCTCATTATCTTTAGGTTCCCTAGCTACATGGTTGCCTTTTTTATGGTGTAGATTCAGGGCTGTTAGCATGGTAAAGATGCAAATGAGGTGTGGACTTATTAGAATTGCTGAATCCCAAACTGCTGGCTCTGTGTAGCAGATGTAAACATAATGGAGACACTCCCTCAGCGTTTGTTGCTAATGGATTGCAACTATGAATTATTACTGGTAGGGAGAAGGAAAACACAACAGCAATGCAGTCTACCCTACCTCCAGTGGGTGTGTCAGGTTAGACTTACAAAGTATATATAAGTAATTTTATTAAGGTTGGAAATGTAAGTAAGCAACACATAATTCACAGGTTCTGTTCATTAGCATGTGGAGTGGATGGGTAATAGAAAGTTCACACCGGGGATCACACCAACAGCACTACTAGATAGAAGCCAAGGGTACTAGCTGCTAGTACAAGGGTCTAGGGAACTACTAAAGGGATGGTAAATACCGCACAACGTGGCTGGGCTAATATATGCCTTCGGGCAGATAGCCCAGTGCCAACCTATGAACCTATGAACCTATAACATCCAACCTCTCCTTCATTTGTTGAAAACTATATATTATTGCCATTTAATATCCTCACACATTTTTGGACAATGTTATAGAATGCCTTCAGACTGCATGTCTCAGATTACTGGTCAGACAAGGAAAGGATGAGCAACAAACACAGAGAGGTAAGACAGACCTGCATTTTTGCAAGCAGTAGGCATAAACGGTTGTGTGATAACTCAGTACACTACATCCAAAATTTATACATGTGCAAATAACTGTTATGTGATTTCTTAGTACTGTGGATCGTGTTGCAGTTACTTGTATGCAGAATGAATTCAGTTCTCTGCTGCAAGGCTGTTTGTGTGGCAAAGAGGGATAATGCACCCTTATTGTGTTATAAAGGCTCATTGAAGTGAGAGTTTAAATCCAGACCTATGTAGAAATATTTCATGTATACTAACAAACATTTTATAGTGTTTATATCATAGACTGGTTTCATCATTTCAACTACTTTTCCTTTTTATTTATTTTTTGGTCAGTGCTTGCACAGTATGCAGCTTAGTGCAAACAAATGAAACAGAGAAAATCAATGTCAAGTTTGGTTGTGCTTATCTCATTTCTGTGATGCTTAGCAGTGTCCAAACTAGACTAGTGGACCACACAGGAAGCAGAAAGAACACCTGCAGACAGGGCATCTGTAAAAGTGCAAAGGGCAAAAAGAATACATTGTTGCAAAGCTACAGTCATGGAATACATGCAGACAGGATACAGACAGCCAACAATCTAAAATGGATGCGTTCAATTAATTCTGTTGGGCATCACACAAAATCACTGAGTGGGTTGCCTGGTGGTTAACACAGAGAAATTAAGAATGAGTAGAAAATGATGGAACTCTCATGTAACTACTCCTGTGGCAGCAGGTGTAAGTGTGGGGCTGGAGTACATCTGGTCCTGGGTTCTAGTACAGGGTGTCAACCTATGTTTACTGTTGTGACAGTGCAGTTGTTAGTAACAAACTGTAAAACAGACAAGTGTTTTTTTTTCAAAATTCTTGTAACAATAAGTATAAGTGTAGGACTGCTATACACATGGTCCTGAATTCCACTACAGGACATTGTAGACATTTTATTGTTGTTCCATTTCCCATTATATTCACTCTCAATTATAACACTTTAGATAGTGGAGTCGATATGAATTATATGTATGAGGGTTAAGACACCCTTAGTGTGTTTTCAGATTTATAACTGAGTGTATACTGCCTATTATATTTCTGTAAGTATAATTCTGCTGTTTAATTTGCATGACCTTTACAATTAAATAAGACACATACACAACTGGATCTCTATACAAGAACTTTGTCAGGTCACACACTTACATGTGTAACATCTCAAACTGTCAGCTGTATTTATGAATGATTCTTGACTATGTCTGAGCAGCACTTCTTCTGTGACAAAGATGGAAATTCAATGCTGTAGAAGAAAATGTTTTGTCCCTTATGCCTAGGTTTGAATCTGACACTTTAAAAATCAATTGTATCATTGTATAATGCCAAAAACAAATGTATCAGGTCATGACATTTATGCCCCCAGTGCATGTCTGCAAACTTAACTCACCTAACAGTTACCTTCCACTTTTCAATATATATTACCAAGCTACATCACTAGGTGGAATGCATCATTTCCATTGCTCTAGGCCGGGTGTTAGATATGGGTAGAGTTAGTGGGGAAGCTGCCCAGTTTAGTACAGCATGGAGTAGTTTGGGTCAGGCTGCATCCAGTGCTACTGGCATCGCTCACACTGGAGAACAGTATACACATCATTTTAATGACCTACACAGGTGCTAAAGGTATACCTTCAACAGTTGGCTGACTGAATTTGAGATAATGGACATCCCACAGCTGCGTAAGTATGACAATAAGAGAGTATTTGTAATACTTAGAAAGCTAAATATAGGCAAGACTGGTATGCATAATACTCTTCAGTTCTTTTCTGTTCTTTCCCCAGCTAATGCTGATAGAGTTCAATCGATGTGTTCATGCCACAGAAATGGAGTGACTGAGGCAAACAAGTGGCATGTATGCAGCACAAGAGAAGAATTGTTTCAGGTTTAAAAGTTGAATATATATGTTTGGGTTTTTCTACAGTTGTACAAAAGTTGAGCATGCATATCCTAACTGTAAAAGCAAGTATGCATGCATTAGTCTGTAGCACGAACCAATTTGAGGAGCCAAAATAAGACTGTAGTCATATACCATGAGTAACAACTATACAGTACTGCATTTCTTTAATAATATTTACATTAAATTAAACTCTATACATTAAATTAAGTGGCATAAATGCCCTGTTGTTAACTGTAATCTGTATAACTGGAACACGCATATATGCAAAATACGCATATTTCAAGTATTACTTTCAGCAATCTGTAGGTATGTGTATTTGTTAGGACGTATACTTAAATGTAAATCTTTAGATAGAATAGTTACATAATTGTGTTAATGCATCATATGTCACATATGATGGCACTAATTTTATCTCTTTTTTCACTCACCCCAACCTTTATCTATCTTTTTTTATTTTTTTATGTGTCATCAAAATGTCTCCATGTCATCCATGTGTACCAAATCACTAAATGCTACACAGCACACTTAGGTAGGGCAGTCCCAGTGGATCAGCCTGCCAATTGTCCACCAGCTCCAATATTGATGACTAGCACATTTGAGACCCAACCTGGCAGCACTGCTTCTGCTGCCCCTGCACTACCTGTACCCCCAGTTAGTACTGCCCTGGCAACTGGTACAGTGGTACCCTCCAGGAGCAGTGGCAGAGGTGGAGATTTCATCACCCACTGTGAGATGCTAAGGTTGGTACAGAGGGTCATGTACAACACCATTGGTTTACTCCTATGCTGGACAGAGAGGCTGCTCTCCCTCATGCTACATAGGAGGAGAAGATGTCAAGCACTCCAGCTGCCAGCAGAGTAAGGGGACAGTGATGACAGTCCAGTGGGTGAGGACTCAATTCTCACTGTCTCCATGTTTGAAGGGCATGAGCATTTGTTGTCCCCTCCCTTAACCCAATCATGGTGTCCCCCAACATTTGCTGTCCCTCATCATCCCAGTGTATTCTCTTGTTTGTCTTGTTTGCTTGCATTTGCTTTCTCACCTACACAACTTACCTGACACAGAAATACCTATGTCCCTTACCCAGCATTCCTCTCTTACTGAAATAAAAAAATGGGAACCTGTCCCACAAAAATATTGTCCCATATATAGCTCTCCATTTTGCATATGTGTCATCTTAACACGTGATTCAGTCCAATTGGCTATATAGCATGATTACATATTTTTCACCCCCTCTGTGGATGTAACAAAGTCAGCTAATATTCTGCACATATTATAATTTTTTACTGTTCAAGAAATGGATAGCAATGTTTTTTGCCTACCCCCTTCTGCACATTCTTGTATTGCTTTCTCTTTGTTCTTTCCCCTGCTTGCTCCCAATTTCACCACTTTCCTATCTACCCCATTTTAACACCTATAATCTAGTCAAAAAACAGAATCACACACAACACACATAAGTACAAGAATAAGCAATGGATCCATTCACTTTTTGGCCTTTTTGTTTGTGAGGAGTTTGGCATCGTGCCCCAACATCAAGTGACAGTGAGTGGCTTTACAATGCTGTTTTACCTCTGTACAATGCCATTTAACTCCACTGGGCTATACCAACATACTGCAACACATATACTATAAAAAATTCATGTTATTGCATTATCACTGTGTATTTAAATATTAAGTATTAGTATACACCTGGATTTGAACCCAGTATTATCTGTACTCACAAATAAATGTGTTAATGCATTTACACTTGCTAAGCTACAGGTGTGTTTCATAGTCTCAGTACTAACTGTCAGACTTTTAGCAATGTGGCTCACATTTGTGCACTGCTTAACTACATGCAAACATGGAAAAGTAATAGAAATGAGTATCTCACATGGGCAAACACTTTGCCAACTGTTGCCAAAGCCCACTGTTGTATGCAAAGTTGATATTAGCATGTATTAGTGCTGTTTACTGTCCATCTACTCTTTATGCCATGAAAGTACATGTGGAAACATAACAAAATGAAAGCCCTATCTAACAATATGTCACTTATTTGCAATGCAGCCATGTGCCCCCCCCCCCACCATGCACTGCAACCCCTGGTGTTTCAGTACCTTTTCACAAATACATCAACTACATTACAGAAATTAATAGCAAATGTGTGATATGCAGTGTACATCAATCTGGTAACATGCAGAACTAGAACTATATTCACAGCTGAACATGCCTACACATCCATCAACTGACACTGGAAACTATTGACCCATAAGCCTAACCAGCCTTATCTGCAAGGCTATGGAAAGAATCATCATGGACCCTATCCACAGGGAAAAAGGTGACCTTCAACACTCTTGACCTGACCCATTTTGGTTTTGTCAAGGGTAGATCTTGCTTATGAAACCTTGTGAACTTCTACCCACTGTAGACCTTTTTGAAAGTATGTCCTACTCTTGTACTGTTTAATTTTACTCTCCAGGTTATATGACTTCCCTCCCAGGATAACCAGCAGCCTACCCCCCCTCCTATAATAATTAATTCACTTCTCTCTTTCCCTCCTTCTCCAGCACTATCCTTGAGGTAACTCTCCCCCCTACCCAAACATTTTCACTTGGTGAACACTCTGTTTGCTGTGTCTCTCTTAATTCCTAGTCTTGCCACCAGGTGGCGCCCTGCTTACTGAGGGTCACACTATTTTTTCCCTTATTCCCTCAGTAGACCTCTGCTTCCTGCTATCCCCTACACCTAAACCCCTCTTTTTCCTACTGCTACCACCTGTGTCACCTTACCTAGCTATCTTATACTTTTTTTTACTCTCCCCTACCCACCACACATCCCCCCTGCATTTCAACGCTATTGCTTACCCCTACCCTACACTAAATATAGTGCGTTCTCTTCTTCTCTGATTGTTTTTTGCCACTGATTTCCTCTCACTGGCTCTTCCCGCTCCGTTCGCTACGCTCACTCCGCTCCCCTCCCTACCCCCAATTCCCACCCACCCCCCGGGGCCCTACCTTTACACTTACTCTGCCACACCTCCAATTGTCTCACTTCCTGCCTCACCCTGACTTATTAACTCTATACTCCATTCCTACCACCACACCCACTCTCCAGATTCCTATCTAACTGCCACACCCCACTCTCCACCTCCCTAAAGCACGTAATACTACACTTGCTAACCCCTTCTCACTCTTAACATGCCTTTAAGCCTCAAACTACTACATTCTCTACTACTCCTTAAGATCCTTCTCTTGTACTATACTTTTACCTCCTACGAATATCTAACCCTTAGCCATTATCCTAATTTAGCCAGACACACTACCTCTCTACTTCCTCTAGCTGAACAAACACATATTAATATCCTATCATCCTGTCCCTACCTTCCCCCTCTCTACCACAGATTACACCATAACAGATTTCTAACCACAAGACGGCTTTATCTTATACCATACAAAAACTCAAACATTTTTCATATTCCACAAACACTTTTACTGATACATGGGGACATCCACCCTAACCCTGGCCCCAACAATCCTCTTACCCACACCCCTTCCAACCATATTACCAACAATCTTAGTTCTCCTTTCTCTAATGACTCCCTCTCTATAGCTCACCTAAATATTCGTAGCATCAATAATAAAATCACACAACTCCATGCTTTAATAGACTTCTATGCCTTTGATATTCTTTGCCTCACTGAAACATGGCTTAAACCAAGTACCAAAGACAACAAAATCACTCCCCCAGGCTATAGCACCTTAAGACAAGATCGCCTTAACAAAAAGGGTGGGGGAGTGGCCTTTCTATACAAATCCCAACTACAGGTAGCCTTAATTGACTCCCTGCCCCCCTCCCCAGTCAATGCTGAAATACTCTGTACCAAACTTCAAGTGAATAAAAACAAAGCCATTTATATAATATGCTCCTACATCCCTCCAGGCAATAACTTAAATACATTGGAAAATATTCTTAGCTGGGTCTCCTGTAGCTTTCCTCAGGAAACCATAATCTTAGGAGACTTTAATATTGATTGGTATTCCTGTATCTCTCCAAAACCTACCTTTCACCTAAATCTTTTTAACTTTCAACAAACCATAACCTCCCCTACTAGAATACACAAATCAACCAATAAACAAGCCATCCTGGATTGGATACTGATCAACAACAATCCCCTCTCTTATAAAACTGGAATACTCCCTGACAATATCAGTGATCATTTCCTCACCTACATTACTAAACAAAAAATCAACAATCCCAAACAGGCTTCTTATCGTACTGTTCATAACAAAACAAATTTTAACCTGTCTTCTTTCCGTAATGAACTCAAAGAATATAACTGGTCAGCTCTAAAACACCTCCCAATTGATGAAGCAGTTACCTATTTCAACAATACTTTGCAACAAATTCTCCAGCATCATGCACCATCCCGATTAATTAGAATAGGCTCAAAAGCAGCCCCCTGGCTTTCCAAAAAAAACAAACAAACTATGCTAGTTAGAAATAAATTATGGACAAAATGGAGATCCACTAAAAACCCATCTGACCATCAAAATTTCAAACACTTGAGAAATACAACTAAGAAACTCACTTATCTGGATAAAAAGAATTACTACCTTAAATACCAACAAAACCAAAATCAAAACCCCAAACATTTCTGGTCAGGAATCAATAAACTGCTCCATCCAGGGAACACCAAAACACCTACACCAGCTAGCCTAGCTCAGACCCAACCCAATATAATAGCCAATACCTTCAACAACTTCTTCTCTGAAACAGTCTCCTCTCTAGCAAACACCATGACTCCCCCCCTTCCCTTCAGATTACCTCTCCTCAAAACAGCACCCCCACACTAAAATTTCATACAGTCTCCACAACCTATATACGTAAGTTACTCTCTAAACTTAAACCTTGCACCCCTTCAGCCGACAAACTTCCAGCTGAATATCTACAACTAGCAGCAACTGAACTAGCTTACCCAATCTCCATATTAATTAACAGAACTATAACTGAATCTACTATCCCATCCTGCTGGAAAATCTCCCATATCATTCCCCTCCATAAAGGAGGTAACTCCAACGAACTTTCTAATTTCCGGCCAATAGCCCTTCTATCTCCACTATCTAAAATTATGGAACGTTGCATTCACCATCAGCTCCTGTATCATCTCTTGCAAAATAACCTACTCGTAGACTCACAACATGGTTTTAGGCCCCACCACAGTACTTCCACTGCCCTCCTCTCCTTCACAGACGTGATCAACAAAAACCGCAATAACAACCTCTACTCCTCTGCACTATTCCTTGACCTCTCCAAAGCTTTCGACATGGTGAACCATCAACTTCTCCTAGATACTTTAATATCCCTCTCACTTGATTCATCAGCACTACAGTGGTTTGACTCCTACTTGAAAGATACAAAACAAGCAGTCCTCTGGGACAGCCATCTATCCTCTCAGCTCCCTGTCACTATTGGTGTCCCACAAGGTTCCATCTTAGGCCCCCTCCTTTTCTCCATTTTTATTAATAACCTACCTATTTCACTTCCTACAACCACTTGTATACAGTATGCTGATGATTCTACTCTCATCTGTTCTGCTTTATCTCCAGAAGAACTCCACTCCTCCACCCAAAAAGTCTTTACAGCAGCAGAAAAATGGTTCCAACACATCTGTCTCCTCCTTAATCCCAAAAAAACTAAATTACTACTTTTCACCCCTACCCTTAAATCTGCCCCAATCTCGTTTCCATTATGTCCTGTAATGGCACTATCATTAAACCTGACTGTTCCACTAAACTACTAGGCGTTACTATAGACAATCAGCTAAGCTTTGACTACCACATTGATCTGACCATCAAGACTGTTAATAAAAAAATAGGTGCCCTCTACAGACTAAAGCCTTTTCTTACTGCCACTACCCGAGTGTCTCTTGCCCAAACTCACCTCATCTCCACACTTTTGTATGCCTCTCCATCATTTATTAACCTTTCAAAAGCTAACCTTCAAAAACTTAACACAGCATACCATAGTATTGCCAGGTTTGCCACAGGTTCCCCTTTCCGTACTCATCACTGTCTCAATCTAAAAAAACTCAACTGGCTAGAACTTCAGAACATAATACTTCTACAACAATTAGTCATCACTTATAAAATTCTACATTACCCCTCCAACACACCCATACTCAATAACCTCATCACCCCATATAAAAATCTCACTTCCCTTCGCTCAGCCAGTAAGCTTCTAGTAACTACTCTCAAATCCCATAATAAAGCAGGTGACTCCTTATTTGCCAACACTGTAGGATCATATCGGAACAAACTTCCCATACACCTGACCACCCTAAGCTCATCTCACCTTTTCAAAAAACAAATAAGAAACCACTTACAAACCCACTGGCTATGCCCATGCTCTAATCCTGACTGAGCTCAGCAAAATATTCCCCTATTTCCAGTCCCCCCCCCCTTTTTCACTCCTACTGGTTGTTCTCAACCTTTGATTATGCCTATCCTGACCCATCCAGCAGAATTTCTTTTTCTCTTTTTGCTCCTACTACATGCTATAACTCTGCATCTTGTCATATTTTCTTTTTCTAGCTTTATGCAAATCACTTCTATGCTTATCTCACTCCTATACTAGTGCCCTGGCAAAAGTTGTTCTATTCTAAATTGTAAATAGTGTAAAGTTTATTTGACTCTCTATATGTCAGTTTATTTAATTTCTTCTTCTCTTACTAGTCAGTCTTATTCTAGCAATTATTACAAAAGAAGGCTGCCTCTTCATTGTTATTTTCTTGTTATAATACCTCTGCATTTCTCTACACCAATAACAACTTTGTCCTTTATTTGCTTGTACGTTTTTATATTTCTGTTTGTTTGGTTCTATTTTTGATTTTTTATTACTTTTATTGTTGTTCTGTTTATTGTAATTTACTAGTCTGTTAACGGAGCTTTTCTCCTCGGGCCTCTGCTGAAAATGGACATTGTATCCAGCCAGACTAGCCCGGTTAACAAATGTAAAATAAAAATAAATAAATAAATAAATAAAAGTAATGTCCCCAAAGCCCTAAATGAGGGAAAACAGGACATACTGCCTATGTCTATTTAGCCAAAGCCTTTGACATAATCCTCCATTCAGGTATCATAGAGAAAATCTCCCATCTGTGGATTAACCTATACATTACTAGATGGGTAGCCAACTGACTCACCATCAGAACCCATACTGTCAAAGTTGGGGAGTCCACCTCCACCAGTAGACCAGTTACCAGTGGAGTACTACAAGGATTTCTGCTGGGCCCTCTACTGTTTGCAAACTATTTCACTGAAATTCAGGTGAAGATAGATTGCCTGTGGCTTACCAGGTTTGCAGATGACTGTCAACTGGGCACAATCATATACAGTCCCAATGTTAACATATTACAAAAAGGGCTGACACAGAAAAATGATTGGTTCCAAACTCATGGACTGAAACTTAATGCAAAAGATTGTCTCGTTGTCCCCTTGGCAAAGACGTACCCCTGCTAATTATGATATAAATAGCACTCCTCTATGCTCAAACTCAGTGCTGTGAGACTTGGGAACATAGGTTGATAGCAATCTAAACTTCAATCATTATGTCTCCAAAGTGATAAGACACACATTCTACATTGTGCACCTTATAAATAAGGGCATTGCATCCAAGACCAGGGAGGTCATAGCTCTGCTGTACTCAATCCTTATCAGTCCACTAATTGAGTACAATGCTCCCATCTGTATGTATCTCATCAAGCACCTGCAACAACTGGAGAAACCACAGAGGTTTGTGACCTGGAGAATCCAGGGCCTCCAAAACATGACATACATGGAAAGACTGAGCCCTGTCACTGTACTCAGTATCATACAGGCTGCTGAGAGGTGACCTGTGCCTGGCCTACAGAGCAGTCTCAGACCCTGCCCTGCTGGAAATGTTGGACATCTGCAAATCAAACAGAATAAGAATAACTTGCTCCAGGGATCTCAACCAAGCTCCAGGGATCTCAACAGATATATCTCCCAACAATTGCTGCTCCTATGGAATAGGGTCCCACTGCATGTGAAGCAGTGTTCCTCAATGACCCTATTCAAGCACAACCTTGACAACTGGATGGGTGATCGTAGATTCACCCCAGGGGTGACAATTATGTTCCTCGTGGACAGGGGCAGTTGGTTCTGATCACAAAATCACTCTGCTAACAATGAACATCTGACTATGCTCAATAAGGGTACTTGGGTTTTTACACAGTTATGCTTTTAAAGGCTCTAGGGCCATTAGCCTAGTAAAGTCCTTTGAACCTATGAAGCTATGGACATATGCAGGCCTCCCAACATCTCCTCTCCTATATGCACAGTTGTCATCCACTATAAGTTGATCGTGGTCAACAGGGGCATGTGTGTGTTTGTGCACTTCTTTGATATTAGAGAAAACTTTTTGCACCAGCATGTGGGACATTGTTATTACTGTATTCATCACACCAGACACTGCTGTCATCAGCTATAAAGTGCTGTCTGAGACAGTCAAAGTCAGACTTGAGCTGTGATGCTTACCTTAAATACAAAGTTATGTAGTCTGTATACTTAGATAGGTAAAGCTGGTGTGTGTGTGTGTGTGTGTGTGTGTGTGTGTGTGTGTGTGTGTGTGTGTGTGTGTGTGTGTGTGTGTGTGTGTGTGTGTGTTTGTGCACTTGCTTGATGTTACAGAGAGCCTTTTATACCATCATGTGGGACATTGTTATTACCATAATCTCCTCAGCAGACACTGTTGATATCATCAGCTATATCTTATTTGTGGACGTGCACTATCCCCATCACGGCAGGGTCAGAGACTGGCCTAGAAGCCAGACAGAAGTCACCTTATCCTATATTATCCAGATTATAGTAACATGGCTTTCAGTCTAACCACATACATCATGGCATGGTTTGTAGGCCCTGTGTTTTCTTGTTGAGAAACCCCTGTGGTCTCTCCAGCTGCTGCATGTGTCTGGTGAGGTACATGCAAAAGATAGCATTATACTCTATTAGTGTTCTGATGAGGTTTGAGTACAAGTGCTTTAATATAATCATCAGATATGAATACAATGGCTTGACTTATGATGTGCACTTGGTGTTCAAAGTTCAGATCACTGGGTTTCAGCATAGCAGAACTGTTGTCAATGCTGTAATTAGAAGGGAATTCTACTTTGCAGAAGGACAAAGTAAAGACACAATTTTGCATTTATTTGTAGATAGTGTGGCTTTGTTAGCAATCATTTGTCTGTGTTAGCCTCTCCTGTAGTATGCTATCATCATAGGTGGACTCAATGATTGCACCCAGTATGCAAGAATCAGCAAACATGGTAAGCCAAAGGCTGTATACTTTAGCCTGACCTGTTGAGAAACAGAGTCCAAACAGTAAAGGGCCAAGCACAGAACCCTGAGCTATGCCAGTGATAACAGCTCTACTGGTACATGTTGATTCACCAACTTTCACAGTACATGTTCTGTTAGTCAGCCAATCAGTTACTCATCCACTGACATAAGGGTTAATCCCCTGCTGGGTGAGTTTCTCAATGATACCTGCATGAGGGAATGTATCCAAACCCTAGACCAGATCAGGATAGCCTGTATGCACTGTCTTACCTCCATCAGGCCTATCACACAGAATCAGTAGCCTAAGACAACATCACAGATCACCTATCATGTGACTCACCACACACACCTTCCTGACATGGTTGAATACACACTTCAACACCCCCTCCACACAGACTATGTTCCATCAACATGCATCCATGTGAGTTGGGAGGATAGCACCCGATGCATGCATGCATGTATAGACACATCCTGACTCTCCTCATCTGTGAGGTAGAAAAACATGTCCTCATAGACCTGTTACTAAATAAACACTAGTAATATCATGGCTGTGTGCAATAGACCTGTGTGAGTTGTTAATGCTACACCATGTCTGTTACATAAGTTAGATGTTTTCAAACAGGTCATCAAGGGCATGCATGATGACAACACTATGATCCTTTTGAACTTGACAAGCCCAAGGCATTTGATACAAATCCACACTGAGGTATTCACTCATCACTTTCAGATGTGGCCATAAGCACTTACATCACCAAGTGGGAGACCACTGCATCACATATGTGGCATCTAAATTTGTTGAAATGTGCGAAATGAACGATATCTCAGGTCCAGTGATCAGGTCCATACATCAGGGTTGTCTGCTAAGCCCTTTCTTGTCCATTATTTAAGTCACAGACATCACAAATGACATACACAACCTGTGTCCAAACAGCTTCCTGAAGGACTACAGATTGTGGGCAATCTTTGACTCCAACTGTGATATTAGTATAATACAGACAGTATCAACACACACCAAAGATTGCTGCCACAGCCATGACAACACCTGCAATGACACAAAAAGATGGGGAGATTTGTTATGTCAGGAAAACAAACACACAACTCAAGTATAATGTAGACATCACACCTTATAATCAGACCAATAGGTATATGACCTATGTCCTTGGGTAGATGGTATGTCGAACATAAACCAGCATGTGGCCACAGTACTGACTACTCCCTTGTATGTAACACAACTACTGAGTATGTGATGAAAATCCACATCACAGGCCATAATATCACCATAGTCCACAGCCTTCATCACACCAATAACTGAGTACTATGCACTCTTTTTCATGTACCTCACTACACATCTTCCAGTGAAGTGTACGACCTTTGCTACAGTGAGCTGTCACACATCGTGTTGGTCATACCTAGGTATTCTTTTTGTGGCATAAACATTACTGTCTGATGGTGCAGAAAACCCACCCTGTTGTTACACCAGATGCATGTGTGATACCTGATCTGGTGATGCATGCAGTACATACATAGGTGTTTGACAGCATGAATGGCATGGGTGACATTTGCATATATATATATATATATATATATATATATATATATATATATATATATATATATATATACCATGCACACCAGTCAACTAGCCTGTATTGATCATAATGTCACATAATATAGGTATAGCCAGTGTCCTTCCTAACATCTCCAGCAGATATTACAGTGTCAGGATGATGTGCGTAATTACCCTCATTGAGTGCAAACATGTCATAATAGTTGTATAAGTGTGTTTGTGCAGATCACCTAAACCACATTTGTTATGTCAGAAACATGGGATTATTGGTGGTATTGTGCTGATATTGTCCATGATTGTGCTTGCTTCTTTTAATGTAGTCCATGAGCGTTTACCTGTGTCCCACTTGCTGAAGACCTCTGCTGAAACTGCACTCATATTTAGGCAATTCAGTTTGCACAGCTTTATAATATGCAGCCTACATGAATTGTGTATAACATCCCTGATAGATGTCCTCTACATTGTTCATGTAAGGATGCTTATCTCATACAGACATCTTCCTTACTGTTATGTCACCTTATATGACAGTCACATAATGCACATTTTCACTGTGCAGTCCCTACTGTATTATACTATGTGATTGGTGTTACTGCTGCAACCATCTTCCATTGACATGCCCTCATCTGCTGTACATTAGGTTGTTTCACCTGTCCTGTTTCCCTGTGTTCATTCCTACAATTCATCTGTGTGTCCCTATTCAATACACACACTTCCCCTGAGTATTTATTTTACATGGCAGTCCATGTACTCTTACAGGCACTTATACAACATTGGGATAGAATGCCAGGAATGGAATTTCAAAATACTCTGTACTGTATATACTGTCCTGTACTATGTTTGGACCATATACATAATTATACCTCTCAACTGTCCAGATTTATGCAGAATGTCCAGATATTTACCTTATGTCATTTGGTCAGTTCCTTATAAAATTTGTGTTTCTGTTTTTTTTTTTTTTTTTGCCATATCACTGGGATGATCTCAGGACTGATGTCACTAAATAATTACATACATTTGAGTTTTAGACTTCAAATCTTTCAGAAAATGTATCTTAACAAAAACCTCTTGTTATTCTATCACATTTCTCACATGCAAATATGTAGAATCTGTCCCTGTTTCTGGGTTATTGTACCCCCCATTATGTTGGGCTTTGTCCATATTCCTTGCACTAAGAGGTTGAGAGCTATGGCAACTTATATATGTTAAGCCCTGGTGACCATAGTGGCATTCTGCACAATCATGGTAACCGACTGTGTTCTGCTGTAAACAGGATTGCTATCCGTGCTGCTTTACATGGTTTCCTGCCTGGAAACATTGTTGCCAGTCACAAAACTGCAATTATTTACGTTTAAACATGGTGTGCAGCATGAATATGTAATTAGGTCTGCTGCTCACCACACATCACCGCACACACATGTAAACTCCGTTTAGGTTTCGGGCAAAGCCTACACGGACTTTACTGAATCCCAGGGAAAGTCTTTCAGGAACCTTATAATTTTTCTAGTCTTCTAGAAGTTGTATAAATTTATCAGGCTATGGGCAATGATTTTATATAAATCTTTAAAAGATCACCCAAAAGGTGTAATTCATGAAAACTTGATTAAGCGACAACTCTCTGCTTTGAAGAATTGACAGAATTAATGTCCAAAGCATAATAATTTGATATCAGCTGAACAATATCAACAAAATACACTTCACATAAATGGGAGTTTAGAAGAAAACAGTAATGTGTTGCCTTCTCATCTTAGTCAGAATGCTTAGTATCATTCTGATTCAGGAAAGAAAAAGCCTGCCTCAGATCAGCTGCTCCATAGATAAAAGAGGAGATAGTGGTAGTTAAGTTCCCTTGAAAATGTATAATAGAAATAAGTAAAAAAAAAAAAAAACAGGTTAAAAACAGTAATTGGGAAATTCTGTTCAGGTTTCTAACACAAAAGTAACAGAGCAGGTAAATACAGTAGTTCACGTTTTCAAAACACTGAAAGAATTGTTCTTGTACAGATTTGGTCAAATCAGGGCTACAGGTAGAGATGAGTTAAAAGACATAGAAGTGATGAATTCATAGGACCAAAAACAAGTGTAATATGCTAGTGTGTATGTGTGTGTGTGTGTGTGTGTGTGTGTGTGTGTGTGTGTGTGTGTGTGTGTGTGTGTGTGTGTGTGTGTGTGTGTGCGTGTGTCTGCCTGTGTGTGTGTGTGTGTGTGCGTGTGTCTGCCTGTGTGTGTGTGTGTGTGCGTGTGTGTGTGCGTCTGCCTGTGTACCTGTGTGTATGTGTGTGCGTGCGTGCATGCGTGTCTGCCTGTGTACGTGTGTGTGTGTGTGTGTGTGTGTGTGTGTGTGTGTGTGTGCGCGCGCGTGTGTGCGTGTGTGTCTGCCTGCATGTGCGTGTGTGCATGTGTGTCTGTCTGTGTGTGTGTGTGTGTGTGTGTGTGTGTGTGTGTGTGTGTGTGTGTCTGCGTGTGTGCATGTGTGACTGCCTGTGTGTTTGTATGTGTGTAAGAAACAAGATAAATTCTCAAGGCAAAACCAGAAGCATATGAATCAAAAGTATCAAGAATTGGATGGATACTGTGAAAAAACTCCACTGTGCAACATCAAAAAACAAACAAAAAAAAGAATTATGTGAAGAATCTGCAGATATACTCAACTGCAGACTGGTAGAAGTAAGCAGTCAAGTGGTGACCTCTATCTAAATGTTATTTTGGTGAAGGGAAAATCAATTTGCTAAAACTGTGAACAAAATTAAGTTGGGCTGCTTCTGAAGAAAACTGTGAAGTAACAGACTGACAGAATTTGAATGATATATAAACTGGCTTAGAAATATATGTCATTTCTTTCCTATGAAATCATAGTCTCCCCAAAATGTATTCATTATGCTTAGCAGAAAAGGTGCTAGGAATGTTTCCTGAGAAGTCTAACATTACTAAAATCAGGTACAAGGAATAAGAAAACAATGTGAGTAATGTGGAGCACAGCAAACAGAATAAAGTTGTTAACAGTAATTTGGTTTCATACAAGAAAAAAATGAGCAGTCCAAAGACAAATACTAGCTACTAAACATTTTTATGAAACAATTTAAAATATACTGTTATTAAACAAATGTAAAAATGAAAAGAAAAATGTGTCACTAATTAAAAAAAATCACTAGCAAAAATCATCCTGTAGTATTCTGAACTAATTTAGTGTATAGGTACAGTGTGTTTTATATATGTATATTGTGATCAAACAAAGGCAACCATGGTCTGGTTGCAAATTTGTGTTTGGGTGGGGGGAGCAGTTTACTGGGTCCATTATACACACACACACACACACACACACACACACACACACACACACACACACACACACACACACACACACACACACACACATTTATACACATACACACACACTCTGATAATGAAGTTATTCTAAACTTCAGTAGATCAACATTAACTGCAAAAGGCTGAAAAAAAAGCTCAACACCATAATGTGCATGCTCCAAGGCATAGTCTCAGACCATTCAAAAGAATCTATTGTTTTTTGCAGGAAGGCAAGCCCCCCCCCCCCCTGCACTGCCATGGGACTGCAGGCTCCATACTCCCTTCTAATTATATATACTAACTGTGAGATCACACAATCCCCGGGGTAGGTGCATATTCCCCAACCCTGGGAATTGTCTGTCTCACACACCTGTCAACCACATGTTTTGTTGACCAAACAAAGGTCAATGATTGGAAGTTTTGCTTATTATAAGCACTGCCATATATTTATAATGGCATTACAGAGCTCAAGGTGTATGCATTTATGTTTGGCAACCATGAATATGGACTACTCTGCTTAAGTACCCACTTCTGTGGTGATTGTATCATTTTCTTTGTGTTGGTACAACTCAAATTCTTAAAGTCTGTAAAAGAAAAGCACACGAGTTACACCTGCAGCATCCATTTCACAGTCCTTGGCTTTATGATGAAATATCCCTGAAGTTTGTTCATGATTGCAAAACACTGAAAAGCAGATTGCTATTTGTAAGTATTATGAAATTTTATAGCTACACAAGAAATACATTATTTATTTATTCGTTAACCTGGTTTGTCCCACCAAGCTTTTTAGGGGAAGACCCAAGGTGATAGTTATATTACTAGGGGAAATTGGGGTCAAGGCACTAAGAAACTTCCCCTGTCCATAGGATCATAGGAGGTTACTAGGCTATTGCCCCTGAGGCCCTTAAAAGCCTAGCTAAGAGTTTAGGCCATGTTTAGACAAATCACCACCCAATGGCCCTGTCCAGCAGGGACATGAGTGAAATCCCAGGGGTATATTTTCTGTTTCCCATCCAGTTATCCAGGTTGCGCTTAAAAAGGGGTAAAAAGGTACTCTGCTTGATGTGGAGAGGGATTCTATTCCATAGATGAGGGAGTCTCTGGGAAACAAATCTGTCCTGCCAACAAGTCCTCTTGATGTCACAGACCAGGTTGAGGCCACGTGTGTAGGTTACTTGAGTGGAGCTTGACTTGCAGATATACAGCAGTCCCATCAAGGTGAAGTCCATGATCACCTTGTATGCCAGACAGAGATCACCTCTGAGAAGTCTGCATGAAACTGAGTAGAGGGATAGGGCTTTTAGCCTATCTGTGTATGGTAGATGTTTGAGGCAATGGATTCTTCTGGTGAGGAACCTCTGTGGTCTCTCCAGCTGATGCATGTGCTTTGCAAGGTACGTGCCGAAAGGTGCATTGTACTCAATAATGGGCCTTATAACAGAAGAATACAGGGATGTTATGACCTCCTTGTTCCTGGATGAGATACCCTTACTTATGAGGTGGGCCATGTAGAAAGCTTTACGTACCACGGAAGCAACATGGTGGTCAGAAGTCAGGTTGCTATCAACCTGGGTGCTATTAATGTGATAATTTGTGGGGACATCACTCTCCTCAAAGGGGATGATGATGCATTTTTTGGTATTCAGCTTGAGGCCATGTTTTTTGGCAGTAGTCATTTGTCTGAGTGAAAGCCTCTTGGAGGATGTCCACATCACTAGAGTAATTGATGACAGCACCCAGCTTGCAGTCATCTGCAAACTTGGTCAGCCATAGCCCACTGATTTTGGCCTGCACCTCAGAAAAGTCTATCCCAAATAACAGAGGCCCCAAGACAGAACCCTGGGGTACGCAACCTTTTACAGGTCTACTGCTTGAGGTGGCTTCCCCTATTTTGACTACATGTGTTCTATCAGTGAGTCAGTTTGCTACCCATCTGGTAACATATGGATTGATACCTAGTTGAGAGAGTTTATCTATTATGCCCTAGTGGGGAATAGTATCAAAGGCTTTGGCCAGGTCAAGGTAGGCGGTGTGCACAGTCTTCCCCTCATCCATGGCTTTGGTGACTGTCTCAAAAAAGTTAACCAAATTTATCGGACATGACCTCCACTTGACGAAGCCAAACTGTGTGAGATCAAGTGTTTGGAGGTTGCCAATGTCCTTGTTAATGAGGTCCATGATAATCTGTTCCATGGCCTTGCAGATCAGGCTAGTTAGCCTGATTGGTCTATAATTTCCTGGATCAGTGGATGCTCCACCTTTGTGTAAAGGGATGACAGTGGCTGCCCTCCACTCAGCTGCGATGAAGCCTGTACTCAGGCTTTGGTTGAATAGGGTGTCTAATGGTGCTGCAAGTTCCTGCCTGAGTTCAGGTAGGATGCAGCCTGGGGTCCCATGGAGGCTGTATTTTTTGCCTTTGAGAGAACAGTGATGACTTGTTCCCTAGATATAAGGGGAAGGGGGCAGGTACTGGGGATGTCTTGATTTACTGATGGGGGGAGAGATGGGTAAAGTTTTCGCTGACTCGGTCAGCCAGCAAATTCTCTATATTTATGACATTTGTATTTGTGGTGTCTTTGACCACCAGTTTTGAACAGATCTAGGTGCTTTTTTTGAGGTTGTGGACATATGTGAAGAAGGCCTTATGATCATCTTTAGTAGATGTGGCCAATGTAGACTCAAAGTTTGCTTTGGAGGATTTCACTAGTGCTCTTATTTGTTTGCTCAGGCTAAGGAGACATTGCTTCCAGTTGGGCACTTGCTCCTTCTTGGTCATGGACAGCAATTTTTTTCCTTTTGTTATAGAGTTTATTTATTGCAGATGTCCACCAGACAGGTTTACTCTTCCTTGTGGAGGATGATTTAATCCTGTTGGGTATTCCTGATTCCATGCATCTATATAAATGCTCGTATAGTGCTTTGATGTAGTTTTGGATATTGTTGTCAGTTTCTACAGAGGGGGAGGGGGCTGTGAAGCTGTTTATACCATCCCTCAGGAGTCTGTAATCAGCTTTGGAGAAGTTTTTATGTCTGATCCTAGCTACAGGGGGGTTGGGGGAGATGGTGACTTTGAAAGTGACCGCTTTGTGGTCGGGTCTTACCAGGGAGGATGATACTACAGGGACGCTGCATTGGTTACTCATGTTGGTTAATACTAAGTCCAACATATTATCACCCCTTGTGGGGGTATCGACTAGCTGTTTCAAGGCATTTGCATTGAAAAAATCAGTACTTTTCCGTTATCAGGGCAACACTTGTAATGGACGCTTAGCACCCGCTCGCAATGATTTGACAGCTGCTGCTGACGATCCTTGCTGGTTCAGTACAATTTCATACATTTTACTATAACCGGAAAAAAAATAGATGCAAAAACGGACAATTTCTGCAATTTTGCCAAATGACAGACATCTCACAGGTAGACCTGTCCCCCTGAACGCTTAGCACCCGCTCACAATGATTTGATAGCTGCTGCTGACAATCCTCGCTGGTTCAGTACAATTTCATACATTTTACTAAAACCGGAAAAAAAATCGATGCAAAAATGGACAGTTTCTGCAATTCTGCCAAATGACAGATATCTCACAGGTAGACCTGTCCCCCTCTATGCGCTGGTATTATGGACAAAGCCCAAAAGAATGGGGGGTGGGGGACAAACATCTCAGTTAGGGACACATTTGAAATATTGCTGATACAAACTTACAAATACACGATTCAGTAAATGTTTTTCACTCACTCACTTAAGCAGGCTGTCCAGATTTCCCACGCCATTCTACTGTCAGGGCCATATTGTAAATATTGCTGTTAGAAAGGTAGAAAACCAGAATGTCTGTCAATATTTTCTTACTTCAACACTCACTGATTTGCCACTAAGCCATAATTTTGTTCTGTATACATAGGACGATCACTGCATGTGTGTGGTAGCACGTTAGAAGTGTTGCCCTGATAACGGAAAAGTGCCAGAAAATCAAGTAATCTCTGGGCACTTGTCTTCTTGCATGAGTAGTTCTTCAAGTCTATGTTTGGGAAGTTAAAGTCACCCAGGATCAGGGTAAAGGGTTGAATCTTGGGTCTATATTAGAACACCGAACATTTGAAATGTCAAGTGTTCTAATATTGACCCATTTGCAGCGAATGCTGAAAATATCAAAGAAACAGAAAACCAAATTTTTTCCTGGGAAAAGAATTCGGTTGTCCATTTCTGTTGCTTCAGAATTTTTCAGCACTCTGGTGGAAAGTTACGGGTCTGGTTCAGGTAAGTGTGCGATTGTGTGGATGTGTGGGTTAGGGCGGGTTAGGTGAGTTAGGATTAGGGCGCGGGTCAGGTAAGTGTGCGATTGTGTGGACGTGAGGGTTAGGGCGGGGTAGGTGAGTTAAGGTTAGGGCACGGGTGAGGTGACTGTGTGATAGTGACAGACCTTAGGGTTAGGGTTTGAGTTAAGATAAGTGGATAGTTATTGGTGTATGTATAGTTTAGTGTAGTGTTAGGTTTAAGAGTTTAGGTGTATGTGTGTGGATTGCTGTTTGTTTGGTGTGCTTGTGTTGTGTGCATGTGTTTTAGAACAGCAATTTTTTTTCCCTAGGAAAAAATTTGCTGTTCTGAATGTTCGATGTTTTGTATTTTCGATTGCTAGGGTTCAATATTAGAACACTCAACATTTTGAATGTTCGGTGTTCTAATATAGACCCTTGAATCTTGATAGATTTGAACAGGTCTAAATAGGCGGATTGGGCATCTTGAGTCAGATTTGGGGGCCGGTAGCTAGCTATGATTTGAACAGAGGTCTTGTCAGTGGTTAACTGCATACCAAAAACTTTGACCAGCAGACAGTGGAGACAAAGTAAAAGTCAGTAATATAAATGCAGTACAACAGACTGTTTTCGGCTTGTATAATATTAAGCCTTCATCAGTGTGAAAATACAAAGAAAAATACACTCTATTTATACTATATCATCAGTCCAGAAGCCAATCACAGATGTTCATTTAACCCTGGTGTAAAGAGCCCTCCTAATTTAATTATCCATTTTTCCTCCTTAACATTGAGCAATTCATGCCAACCAGATTTGTTTTGTTGCAAGCCAATAATTTTGTCTATAATTGTAAATTGAAAACATGCTGTCTTATGGGTTAAAGTGTGTTTAAAAACAGCATTAGTGTCACGCTGATTCCTAATTTCACTCATATGCTTAGATATTCTATGTCTCACAGCCCTGGACTTTTGTCCAACATAAAAGGCTGAACATTGACAAGTTGCTAAATAAAAAACCCATTCTGAACTACAGTTAGCAAAAAAAAGGGATCTCAAATACTGTGCTAGTATTTTTACTACTAAAACTAGTGGTTTTCAGCATTCTGCAACAATGCCTGCAGTACCCACATGGATGGTTCCCCTTAGCAATCAGTCGTTCAATTGTACTTTGCCTTTTGTCCCTTGATTTGGGGATACCCTGTTTATAATGGTTAAAATATGATGCTAAATTTCTCTCATTTCTAAATGAGAAAAATAACCTGTCCCCAAAGAACCCTGATAATCTATTTTCTGCAATAAGAATATTCCAATTCCGGCATACACTATCAATAAGTGCCCCCGTGTTCCTCCCATATGTAGTCACAAGCCTAAGTTTCCCTTTGGTATCAAAATTTTTCTCTTTATATTTTAAGAGTTCATCTTCCTCTCATTAGCTGTGGAGGAAGGAATCATTACTGACAGTACAAAAAAATAACTTACAATTTTGGACCTCAGAAACCAATACATCTATTTTTTACCAAAAATTCACAAAAATCTATATCATCCCCCTGGAAAACCAATTGTGTCCAGGAGATGTTCTTTGACTGAGCCTTTGTCGCAATATTTGACTAAATATCTGAAACCCCTGCTTGTGTGGGTTAGGTCCAGACTAAAGGACACCACTGAATTTTTACAAGTCATCTCTGAAATGCAACTTGAACCTGGTTGCTGGCTCTGTACATTAGATGTCAAAGCTCTTTATACAAATATCCCACATTGGGCTGGCCTTGAAGCCCTTGAATATTGGTTGTATGGGTCAGGACTTTATAGACCAGGTTTTATTACTTTTCTTCTTGGTTTGGCTGAACATGTACTAACTAAAAATGTGTTTTTCTATTGTGAGGCATGCTTTTTACAGATTAAAGGGACAGCAATGGGTGCCTCTTTTGCCCCCATATATGCGGATATTTTATGGCATATATTGAGGAACAAATAGTGTATGATCATACCCACAATCTGTATATTAATCAGATAGATAATTGGAGGAGATACCTGGATGATTGCTGGATGGTTTGGAGGTCAGCTGAGGAATACCTTAGGGAATTTGATGGATATCTCAATGAAAACAAGTGGGGGATTGAATTTACGGTCAATTGCAACCAGGCTAGGATTACTTTTCTGGATGTAATGGTCATCAGGGCCCCAGATAATACCCTCACCACTGAAGTATATAGAAAATTCCCCGAGTATAACTCTCTGCTCCATGCCTCCAGCTGTCATCCTCCTCATATATGCAAGAATATCCCTAATCCCAGTATATGAGGGTAAAACGCATAGCTCAGCCGAGGATTCGTATTTACATTTCAGAGATGACCTCACTAAGAGGTTTCAGGAAAGGGGCTATTCAACTGGACACATTACACAAGCAAAGAATGTAGTTAATGAGATGAATAGGAATGAACTCAAAATATAAAGAGAAAAAGTTTGATACCACAGGGAAACTTAGGCTTGTGACGACATATGGGAAGAACATGGGGGCACTTATGGATAGTGTACACTAGAATTGGAATATTCTTATGGCAGAAAATAGATTATCAAGGTTCCTTGGGGATAGGTGCTTTTTCTCATTTAGAAATGGGAGGGGAGAAATTTAGCATCATATTTTAAACATTATAGAGTAGCCCCAAATCAAGGGACAAAAGACAAAGTACAATTGAAGGACTGATTGCTAAGGGGAGCCATCCATGTGGGCACTGTAGGCATTGTTGCAGAATGCTGAAAACCACTAGTTTTAGTAGTAAAAAATATTAGCACAGTATTTGAGATCCCTTTTTTCACTAATTGTAGTTCAAAATGGGTTGTTTATTTAGGAACTTGTCAATGTTCAGCCTTTTATGTTGGATAAACGTCCAGGGCTGTGAGACATAGAATATCTGAGTATATGAGTGAAATTAGGAATCAGCGTGACACTAATGCTCTTTTTAAACACACTTTAACCCATAAGACAGCATGTTTTCAATTTACAATTATAGACAAAATTATTGGCTTCCAACAAAACAAATCTGGTTGGCATGAATTCCTCAATGTTAAGGAGAAAAAAATTGATAATTAAATTAGGAGGGCTCTTTACACCAGGGTTAAATGAACATCTGTGATTGGCTTCTGGACTGATGATATAGTATAAATAGGGTGTATTTTTCTTTGTATTTTCACACTGATGAAGGCTTAATGTTATACAAGCCGAAACCGGTCTGTTATACTGCACTTATATTATTGACTTTTGTTTTGTCTCCACCGTCTGCTGGTGAAATTTTTTGTTTACATTGTAATTTAGGACCCTGCAGATGCCTTACTTGCAGAGGCTTGCTTGGAATTAATGGTTAACTGCACCTGGAGTGTCTCCTGTGCATCATACTGTTTGTCCAGCCTGGAGGTGTATATGTCTTTAATGTATATTGAAACTCCACCTCCTTTGGCTTTACTGCCCACAGTTTGAGGTTTGAATTTATGATAGGGTGAGTAACCAGGTAAGGATGGGGTGCTGTCCACAGCTTTTAACCAGGTTTCAGTGACTGCACAGATGTCAGCATTTTCCAGAGTTAGGAATGATTGCAATGAGTGCAGTTTCATGTTTAGATGACTACCGTTTAGCAGCATGACCTTTAATTTGTGTTTTGTTGAAATTTTTATGTTAGTAGTTTTAACCTCATCACTTTTCCTAAAAAAGGCACTACAGGGGAGGCAAGAGCCTTTGCCAGAAGCATGAAGCCCAGGTGAGACAGATGCAGACCATCTCTGGCAAAGCATCATGGTCTGTCAATCATATCTTTCCAGGCAGTACTGGATCCCCCTGGAATGACACTGGAAACTAAGCCAATTGTGAAAGTTAATAATTTTCTGTTTGTATTGGGGTATCATTCTGGGTGATGACAGAATGCTGCTTAAGGCTAGGGACATAATTGCCTGGGACACATAATCAGTGAGCTCAATCATGTCTCTCTTCATATAGTCCAGAGAGGTACATCTCAAGTCATTCACGCCAACATGGACTATGACAGAGTCATAACAGTACCTGTTGTTGAGAGACTTGAGTGCATGTGTGATACGGTGGATTCTGGCACCTGACAGACAGCTAACCGTGACTTTTTTCGAAATGTTCCACAGGATTTTTTACATTAACCTGAGCTAACACTGACTCAAGCAAACCTCCGTTCAACATCTCATCCAAAGGATGTCCCACTCAGGAGTGCAGCACAGTCTGCTACTGCATTACAGTGTCAGCAATTTGAAAATTAATCCAAGCACCTGGAGTGGGAATAGAACCCACAGCTTTCTGTTCTTCCAACACTAAAGGCAAGAGTATGTTGCATCACGGACCACACATAATTGGTTGATTTGTTACCTGCATAGAAAGATTCAAATATGTAAATTCACTGAAAGGAAAAAAAAAATACTTGTTAGTTTTTAGGGAGGAGAAGACATGAAAACAACAAGCATGCCTGAGTGACTGCTACCAACAAGACGTGAACAAGTAGTTCATGCCAGAGAAATCTGGTGTTTTATGGCTACTGGGTTTATTACATCAGATAAAAACTTTACAGAGTAGAATGGAAAACTGTGATGTTTATCATTGGCAACCAGGTAAACTAATGTATGTATCCTTAAAAAAAATCCACATTTGTTCAGGAACACATTGTAAGTCCATTAAAAATGTCATAGACTACTTTGGATTCTCAATAAGACAGAGAACACTGCAACTGCAACATAGTAGAGATGCCATACCTTTAAGGTTTTAGTTACTCAAGCTCTCAGAGTAAAAGGAAATAGAGAAAGAGAGAGAGAGACTAAAACATGAAGAGAGCTTAAAGTGACTATTGTTTCTTTTAGAGCATCATCAAAAAGAACTGCTTCACTGTGAGTTATGGTCTGACAAGGACTGATTTAGTGTACGCCACACATATGAATGCAAACCTTCTGGAATTAGAACGTTCAGTGCACAGCATGTACCAGGAGAGGTGCTGATTGGGTGAGGACAGGGCAGTAACCAAATACAAGGAATCTGCAAAGTGTTTGCTATGAAAAGGATCTGTAAAACTTCTAATTTATATTTTAACAATTCTAGAGAAGATAATAATGTTTGTGAAGATTAGAAGAGGATAAATGTCATGCCTCTTCACAAGAGTGGAATAAAAATAAAGGATGGAAGCAACCTGCAAATCTTAACTCAGCTGTAGGGAAACCGTGCAGATATTACTAAAGAAAACCATTTAATATAGCTTAAAATTAGTGGGGCATTCAGCCAAAAGTGCAGTATGAATACACAATAAGTAGGACATGCCAGACAAAAGTAGGGCATGCCATTCAAAAATAGGGCATGCCAGAAAAAATTATCATACAGAAATTGTGGAAATAAATTCAAAAAACATTTAGCAGGTTATATAACATATAACTGAATACCTTTTTACATACCTCAATAGCTCCAAAATATTATATAATTTAATTTAGAACCTGCATTGCAATAAGGAAATTTGGCTTTCAGAAATCAGTTATTAAAATAAAATCCACCCTCAATATTAGAACCACTGATTTAAATCAAATTAGAGACTGTGGTTTCCAATACTATACAGGTTACCTGCTGTAACTCAGTTTGCAGTCTTGAGTCAGTAAATGATCATGGAAAACAGATGCACTGCAAGATTTAAAATGTATAAGATTGTATTCAAATATGTCGAATTGTCTGGTACAGAGATTTTATGATTCCCTTTGAAAAAAATGTTCTGAATTTTCAAAGCAAATTTACCTGTAGCTCCTAAATGCATTATCTGTGTCTGACTTACCAGGAAAATGCTCCAAACAACACTGAGGATAGGATCAGAAAGGTGTGAGCTGAAATCTAACTTCCTGCTGCTTTATTTATTTATTTATTTATTTATTTATTTTATTTAACATTTGTTGACCGGGAAAGTCCGACTAGGTTCCTCAAATCCTGTTTTCAGCGGAGGCCCGGGGAGAAACGCTCCAGAAGCATGTCTTTAGAATGTCTCTTTAATTTGTCAGAAGTTATTTTAATTCATCTTTCTTATCAGCTGGGTGAATTGGCTATTTTCATCAATATTTTTCAATCACAGTCTTGTTTAGGGGAAGCACAAAGATTATAAATAGACAATGTTATCTAAAGAGTAAAATATTTGGTCAAGGTAAAGTGTTATTTATTGACATGCAGCACATAATGTGACAATGTTAATATATATGCTAAAATGCTATTATGTATAATATATATTAAATCAAACACAGTATGCTAGTTTCTTTTTACTACAGTATCTTTATTATTAGAAATAATTAATACATATAAATATCTGCAGCTAAGCAAAGGTCAACAGCAGAAAAGATTGTAGCTATGGGCTGTTAATGAACTGCTTCCTGCATACAGGGCTTGATTCTATCAGCCTCCATTTGGCTGTTGTGTGGCTCTAAGCAAATTACTTAACCAGGCAGTGCTCTGGGGTAATAAGGAAATCTGACTTGGCTCTTACATGGTCTCCTGGACTGCATGCCTATTAAATATTTATGAACCTATTTGGTATTAAATGTACAGGGTGCAGTGTTGGAGACTCTCCTATTTAGCATACATTTCTTAGACTTTCAGTACTCCTAGTCTATGGTTAACTGAAGTTTGCCAACAACTGTAAACTAGGTGCCGTAATTCAGCCTTCCCCTGAATCACAATTGCTCCAGTGTGGATGAGATGATCTGAAACAATTGGCACAAGGACAATGGTCTTAGCATTGCTTATTTGGTAAACAAAACATTTTTGCATACCACACATCCCTCCAGTCAGACACAATGGAAAATATCTGGGGACTCTTGATAATGCCTTATAATTTGTCTGTCATGTCTCCACGGAAGGTCAGAAAATCTGTCTGCCTCATCTAATTTCCAAAGGTATCCCTACTAGATCCAGACAAGTATTAATTCCCCTTTACTCCTATCTGATTAGACCCATTATTGAATATGATGCAACTTTTGGCTGTATTTGTCTAAATATATCACTCAGCTTGAGATAGACACTTCAGAGATTCATAACTAAAAAGATCAGTAGCCTCAGAAATCTTTGTTATCAGGGTAGACTGGCAGCTGTCTCTGTACTCAGTGTCTTACAGACTCCACCATGATGATTTCTGTCTACCCTTTCAAGCCATGACTGATCCAACACTTTTTGACCTCCTATTCCTTCACAAAACAAATGACACCTCAAATACTTGGCTACAGGAAACAAACCATCAGTAGATAAACAGGGCACATTGGTGGGATTGATTCATATTCCAATGTATCCTTCACCTCTGGAACAAACTTCCACTACATATCGAGCACAGCAGCACTCTTACCATCATCAAAATAAACCCAGATAATTGGATGGGCAGTCTCAATTTTTCCCCATGGACTATCTTGTCTTGCCCACCTTAAGACTAAAGATAATATCTGAGTAGAGTTTTTTGAGTAAGCTTGTATTGGCCTGCAAACTGACCACCTAGTACTTTCCTATGAACTTATGAACCAAGTATTACTTACCTATTTTAGGATAATTTTAGAACTGGGAATTTGAAAATGCCCATGAACTCTGATTCTTAAAAATGTACTGAACCACCTGGTTCTTAAGGGGGAAAAAAATCACCTTAGTTTCCCTGGTTCTTAAAAAATATACATGCATCATGAATGCTTTATACAAACTGCCCTCATTCAGAAGCCATCCTTGATTTTAGAAGCCACATCTGATTTTAATAGATGCCACAGCTTCTAGTCAAAGGCATAGTGTAAGTGATCAAAATGGAATATCGCTGAATTAATCCTGGTTACTTACATTAAATATGGTACAGTTTGGCAAGCTATGTTCTGCACTCACATTTTTTGTTGCATAAATATAATAACTCTGAAACTGTACAGCCTTTAAATGTGGGAGAGTTAAGTATTCCTGCTTCCATAAGACTGTATGATCTTGGAGTTTGAATACTGAAATAATAGAAGTATAGGGGGAGTAGTAACTGTATTCCATTTAATTTAAGTGGCTGGGACACAGTCACCATGGAGATGCTGTGTGACAGAGCCTTGGCTACACCTCTCTTGACTTAGTTTTGAGCAATATCCTAGGAGAAAGAGGACCCTGCTGGGAAGGGGTGTAGCAGCTAAAAATCAGTTTGTGCCAGTTGGCTTCCTAAAAAAACAAAGCATATAACCTGCCTTTAATAACTTCCAACAGAACATGCAAAAATTAAATAGCATCACCCCCTTAGTGACATGTAACGGAAATGCCGAAGTTGTTAGAATTAAGATAGTCAAAAATTGGTCAAATAATGCATCAGAACCCTGAAATATCAAAAAATAAATAATATATATGTGGAACCGATCATTTTATATTCAAAATAAAAATATCAAATAAAAATACATACATTTTGCTCAAAATAATTCATGAAAGTATTGGCATATGATGGGGTAAAATACATACCCATTGCTGTACCCCTTTTCTGAAAATAAAACCTACAATCAAAATAAAAATAATTATGTTTAAAATAAATTATAACAACTATAAAACAGCATTTTATTTTAGGTCCATCAGGCAAACAAACAAAGTTTATAATCCTAATGTTTAGTTTTACTTTATAATGATTGCACATCAAAAGTAGCCAAAAAATCAAGTTCCAGAGAACTCCAACCCCTCACTTCTCTCTAAAACATGATTGGAGTCCCTAATATATGAGCTGCCTACATAATAACAGGCTGTAAATAGAATCTTCCACTGAAGAGATTCCAGTTAAAAGTGACAGTTTGTTGGATTGCCCAGATAGCTCACTAGATTTGGCAGAATGAATCATAGCAACAAAAATAGAATTTCTATTTGTTAATGGAAAACTGACTTTTAACATTGCAGCCATATCTACTGTGATGCCAGTACATAAAGTTTTATGTGAAAATGTGAAACCCTCCTATTTAAAAATGCATTGCTGATGAAAATCACCATTATCCCAAGCACACTTTGCTTCCATTTTAGAATGGCTTGCTCAATATTTTTCAGTTTAACATTCAGTTCCTCATGTTTTTTAATAAAAGCTCTACCTGGAAGAAGTTCCCTTAACTGATGCTGCAAATCCTGATTCTTTTTGAAAACCCTCTCTTCCTTCATCTTTAAGACAAAAGCTTAATCCATTAGTCCATTGTCTAAATAACTTATTATACTTTCTGATTCTTTGAATCCATTAATTTACTTTATTTTAGTATTTGATGATGATGAAAAATATTTCCAAAAGAAAGTAGGCATCTTCAACCTCCACTTTCAACATCTCTTTTCTCACTTTCTGGCCTTGTTAGTACCACATTCAGTGATTTTGATAGGCCATTTAATTTATACCAACACACATCACTACATGTGCTCAACCCTTTCACTTTGAAACAGTCATAGACAGACTATCATTTCTTCTTCTTCACAAGTATTAGAATGTTTTAAGTCCTGAGACAGTTTTTTTTCCATCACTTGGTGTCAGACCCGCGGTGGTGCAGTGGTAGTGTTGTCACCTTACAGCAAGAGGTTCTCCAGTTTGATTCTCAGCTGGAGTGCCTTCTGTGTGGAGTCTGCATGTCCTCCCTGCGGTCGAGTGACCTTCAAAAGACATGCATGAATGGATGTGCCTTCGTTGAAGATTGGGCATTGAGCTGGCACCTCAGCACTGTAAAAATCTACTGCCAATCATTAGATGACCAGAGTTACACTATGGTGACCCCTAACCAGGAAAAGCCAAAAAAAGAACTCGGTGTCAGAAAATACCATAATCATTTTTATCTCCTTGGTTATTGAACATCCAAATACTGGTACCTTTTATTCACATCCATTGGATTCTATATGTTTTTCCCCACATTCTTTCAGAAATATCAACACTGCAGTATTATGTCATCACATTTATCCCTCACTACTCTTAGTTGCATAGAGAAAGTGAGAAGGAAGGGGTGAGAGTAGGAGGAGGGCAGCCACCTTGGGTGGAGTTAGGAGTTTCTTTTTTTTTAATTTGCCTAACAACCCTCCACTGAATGTCAAGCATTATGCGTTGTCTAGTATATTTACCCAGAACCAATTTTTACACATACCTGTCCCAGTACCTACATGTTCCACTGCCAATGCTTCCATATACCTGTGTGAGTACTTCCATGCACCTGTAACAGTGTTTCCATATACCTGTACTAGTGATTTCACATATCTGTGCCAGAGCTTCCATGTACTTGTACCAGCTTTTCCAAATACCTATACCAGTACTTCCACTGTACCATAGCAGTGCTTTCATGTACCTGTGCTAGTGCTTCCATGTACTTGTACCAGCATTTCCACTTACCTGTGCCAGTACTTCCACTTACCTGTACCAGCACTTCCACTGAACTGTAACAGTGCTTCCATGTACCTGTGCCAGTGATTCCATGTACTTGTACTAGTATTTCCACTTACCTGCACCAGTACTTCCATGTACCTGTAACAGTGTTTCCGTATACCTGCACTAGTGATTCCACATATCTGTACCAGTGCTTCTGTGTACTTGTACCAGCGCTTCCACATATTGTACCAATGCTTCCACTTACTTGTAACAGTGCTTGCATGTATCTGCGCCAGTACTTCCATGTACATGTACAAGTGCTTCCATTTACCTGTACCAGTGCTTTCACATACCTGTACAAGTACTTCCAATGAACTGTAACAGTGCTTCCATGTACCTGTGAAAGTCCTTCCATGTACTTGTACCAGTATTTCCAATTACCTGTGCCAGTACTTCCATGCATCTGTAGTAGTGTTTCTATATATCTGTGCTAGTGATTCCACATATATGTGACAGTGCTTCCATGTACTTGTACCAGCACTTTCACATATCTGTACCAATGCTTCCACTTAGGTATAGGAGTGCTTGCATGTACCTGTGGGTGGCAGTGCTTCCATCTACCTGTACCAGTGCTTCCACATACCTGTACCAGTACTTCCACTGAACTGTAACAGAGCTTCCATGTACCTGTGCCAGTGCTTCCATGTACTTGTACCAGTATTTCCACTTACCTGCACCAGTACTTCCACTTACTTGTACCAGTGCTTCCACATACCAGTACCAATACTTCCGCACACCTGTACCAGTGTTTCCATTTACCTGTACCAGTGTTTCCATGTACCTGTACCAGTGCTTCCATGTACTTGTACCAGTATTTCCACTTACCTGTGCAAGTATTTCCACTTATGTGTACTAGTGCTTCCACATACCTGTACCAGTACTTCCACACACCTGCACCACTGTTTCCACTTACCTGTACCAGTTCTTCCATGTACCTGTACCAGTGCTTCCACATACTTGTACCAGTACTTCCACTGAACTGTAGCAGTGTTTCCATGTACCTGTGTCAGTGCTTCTATGTACTTGTACTAGTATTTCCACTTACCTGTACCAGTCCTTCTACATACCTTACCAGTGATTCCACATATCTCTGTCAATGCTTCCATGTACTTCTCCCAGTGCTTCTGCATACCTACACCAGTGCTTCCACTTACCTGTTCCAGTGCTACCGTGTACCTGTACCACATATCTCTGTCAATACTTCCATGTACCTGTCCCAGTGCTTCTGCATACTTATACCAGTACTTCCATGTACCTGCACCAGTGCTTCCACATACCTATATCTGTAATTCCACTTACCTGCACCAGTACTTCCACGCACCTGTACCACTGATTCCATGTACCTGTACCACTGATTCCATGTACCACTACCAGTGCTTCCATGTACTACTACCAGTGCTTCCACATACTTGTATCTGTAATTCCACTTACCTGTACCAGTGCTTCCATGTACCTGTGCTAGTGCTTTCATGTACCACTACCAATGCTTCCACATACTTGTATCTGTAATTCCACTTACCTGTACCAGTGCTTCCATGTACCACTACCAGTGCTTCCACTTAACAGTGCCAGTCCTTCACATTCCTGTACCAATGCTTCATGCTCCTGTACCGGTAATTCCTCATATCTCTGTCAGTGCTTCCATGTATTTGTATTAGTGATTCCATCTACCTGTACCAGTGCATACATGTACCTGCACCCATGTTTCTTGTTCTCAGACAACCAGTTAATCATTAAAGAAAATAACACAGTATGCAACAGTTGTAAACACATAACTTCCTTGATGACAATAAACTTCCATACAAATGAGGTTGCCAAGAATACCCATGCTACATCCCTCACACACTGCTTACCACACACACACACACACACACACACACACACACACACACACACACACACACACACACACACACACACACACACACAGATTGTAGTATGCTGAAGTGCTTAAACAAGCCTTCTCAAATCTCAAAGACCTTCAAAGTCATCTAATAGCAATACTGCTCCTCAGCAATCATTAAAGTACACACAAAAACCAACACCAAATATCTGACATAACCCTACACCCACTAGTCTCCCAAAAGCAAATTCCATAAGGAAAGCATGCACTTTACCTAATACTCTTGTCTTTGGGGACTTGATTGCGCAACACACAGATGCACCACTCTCCAAGTTAAACAAGAAGAAGATAATGATTGGTTCCTATAGGGAACCAGGATCTGCAATATCGTACAGGCCCTCAAGTCAATCCACCCCCAGGTACCAATATGATTTTATCGTAGTCCACGTGGGTGCAAATGACCTGAAACATACCTCACTGGACTATATGAAAAGAGGCATAATGGATCTCATGGAATATGTGTCACAGGCAGGTACAAGCTTGCAGTGAGCAGCATTCTACCTTCACCAAGGATGATGCCGTAGTATGAAAATAAAATGATTGATTTTAATAATTGGCTTAGTTTCTGGCATCACTGCAGTGGGACCCAATATCTGTCGATGTGGGTGGACAAGGGCACCATACCACATTATTTTGCCAGGGATCCTTTCTCCCTAGACTTTCTGACACTGGCTAAAACTTCATCCACCTCCTTAGAGCATTTTTAAGTCAATGTCAAAAAGAGAAAACTACCAACATAGAGAAGAAGTCTCTAAGCAACCTTGAGGTATATTAATGCTCAATGCTAGGAGCCTTAACAAAAAACTGCATACCCTTCAAGCCATCCTCAATCTGGAGAATACAGACATCTGTACCATGACCAGGGCTTGGTTTAAAGACATAGAAAGTACTCTGGCAGTGCAAGGCTACAGTGCCTTCCACACATTTAGACCAAACAATAGCACAGACTGAGGCCAAAGATGGAGGTGTCTTGATCTATGTTAAAAAAACATACCTCCAGGTTGGTTAAACAGGATGATACCATGGAGCTCATCCATGTGCAAGTCACCATAGAGAAGGTCCCTCACCATATCATGGCTAGCTACAGGTCATCATCTATGCCTCTAGAGTCTCACAGTTCTTACATAAACCTACTAGAGGCACTCACCATCTAACAAAACACTGTCTTCATAGGCAACTTTTACTACCCCTCTATAGACTGGGAAACATACACAGTGCCTCAAAATCACAAGCACAATGCTTCCTGGACTTTATTAACATAAACACCTTGGAACAGAGAGTGCATGCTCCAACAAGAGGATCAAACATACTGGATCTGGTACTCACCAACATGGGAGTGTTTTGCAACCCCACCCCCACCCCCACCCCATGTCACGCCCTCACTAGTAAGGTCAGATCACAAAGCTGTCTGTTTTGAAGTAAAAGTCAATCCAGTAACCCGAGATAAACCAGTAAAAGTTAGGAACTATACTAAGACAAACTGCATCCTATTAAGTGGCAGTTTGTCAAACTTCAAGGCTCTCCCAAACCCTGAGACCACAGCTGCCTATGCGGAATTATTCACAGAGTCCCAGAAGTAAACCCACAACAAACACTAAAAACAAATCCCACTAGTAGAATCCTTACCTGAATAGGGTATATAATAAAAGAAAAAAACTCATGGCTGAAATCTGTAAGAGCAGCTCTCTTAAAGACATGTGTTCTCTTATATAACTAAGCAAGAAACTAAGAGAGCTAATTATGTCCAACAAGGCCATCTACAATGTCAGAATAGCCTCACAGGCTAAGGGCAATCACAAGGCCTTCTTCAGCTATGTTTGTAACCTTAAAGATAATACACAGCAGTGTGCTGATCTGGTGGTGAACAGTACCACCTTCACCAATCAGGGTGACACAGCAACTCTACTGACTGATAAATTTATCTGAAATGTCACCCTCTCCAACATACTTTCCCCAACTATTAGCAGGGACCAGGTACTAGCAGCACTCACTGAAACCAAGAACACTGGCTCTATGCATCCCAGCAACATCCTCGGTTGGCTCGTAAACAGTCTAAAACATGACCTATCAAGACCACTTGAGGCACTCTTCAACTACAGCCTCAAAACAGGCTACAGTCCAAGGGACTAGAGGACCACAACAGTCATTCCCCTGTACAAGAGCAGACCATCAACTGACCTGGAGAACTGCAGACCTGTCAGCCTAACTAGCCTAATATGCACAGCCATGGAACAAATTATCGTGGAAAGGATAAACAAGGAAATCAACAGCCTACAGACACTGGATCCAGCCCATTTTAATTTTGTTAAGGGAAGATCATGCCTACTTAACCTGGCAGACTTCTTTGACATGGTCACCAAGGCAATGGATGAGGATAAACCAGTACATACTGCTTACCTTGACCAGGCCAAGGCATTCAATACAATGCCCTACTCAGACATTGTTGACAAGCACTCTGAGCTTGCATAAATCCCTACATAACTCACAGTATTGCTAGCTGGCTCACAGACAGGACCCAAGAAGCCAGGATCAGTGAGACCACTTCCATGAAGAGACTACTCACCAGCAGAGTACTGCAGGGATCCACGCTGGGCCCACTCTGATTTAGCATTTACTTTTTGGAAATCAAGGTTAATGTTCAAGGTCTCTGGGTCTCCAAGTTCACAGATGACTGTAAATTCGGAGCTATTATAGTTTAGCCTCAAGACATCAACATCTTGAAAAAGGGTTTAACACAAACAAATTTCTTTTGCCAAAGCCATGGCCTAAAACTCAATACCAAAAAATGCATTATAATGCCCTTTGAGAAACTGTCAACCCAAGTGAATTACTCCATTGATAAAACTCCCCTAAAAGTAAGTTATCCCAGTAGTATGAGATCTGGGAACATATTTAGACAGCAATCTGCCCTTTGACTAACGTATAGCTAAGATAGTAAGAGAATCATTCTAGGTAGCCCTTATAGGTAAGGATATGGCATCCATATCCAAGGCATTTATAGTACCACTCTACTTTGCCTTTATCAGACCCATCATTGAGTACAACCCCCCTTTGGCATGTACCTAAGCAGACACTTGCAACAGTTGTAAAGCCCACAGAGGTTCCACACTAAGAGAATTCAGGGCATGAATACCCTCTCTGACACTGATCATCTAAAGGCTCTGTCTCTGTATTCAGTCTCCTACAGGTGCTGAGAGGGGATCTTTGCTTGGCTTACAGGGATTCCTCAGACCCAGCCCTGATGGATCTATCACACATGGAGAAAACAAACAGCACCAGAAACTGTAGATTCAAGGATCTGAACTTCACTTGACTTGACATAAATAGAATGTGCTAAAGAGACAGATATGTGTGTCCCAAAGGATCCCCATGCCATGGAATAGGCTTCCCATCCATATAAAATATTGTTCATTCCTGACCCTGTTCAAACAAAACCTTGACAACTGGATTGGAAACCATAACTTTACCCCCCAGCCTGGCCCCATGTTCCTTATTAATAGAATCCATTAATAAGAAAAGTATTACCCTAACTAACACCCCTCCTATAAATCTCTTAGTTTACTCCCTACTAACTTGCCTCCCCCAGTATAAACACCCATGGCACTCGGGATCAAAATGGGTTTGGGATACGCGGCTAGTCTTGTAAAGACCCTAGTGGTCATTAGCCTAGTAACAACCTATGAAACTATGAGTGCTTTAACATAACTGTACAAGCGCTTCCGTGTACCTGTACCGGGACTTCCATGTACCTGTACCAGTGCTTCCATGTACCTGTACCAGTGATGATACATATCTGTATTAGTGCTTCCACATACCTGTACCAGGGCTTCCACATACCTGTACCAGGACTTCCATGTACCTGTACCACTGATTCCATGTACTTGTGTCAGTGCTTCCATGTACCTGTACCAGTGATTACACATATCTGTATTAATGCTTCCACATACCTGTGCCTCCATTTACCTGTGCCATTGCTTCCATATACCTGTGCCAGTGCTTCTACGTACGTGTATGAGTGCTTCACCATATCTGCATCAGTGTTTCCATGAAACTGTACTTGTGCTTCCATGTACCTGTATCTGTACTTCCAAATACCTATACCAGTGATTCCATATACCTGGGCCAGTACTTCCATGTACCTGTACCAGTGATTTCATGTACCTGTACCAGTGCTTCCTTGAACCTGTACCAGTGCTTCCATGTACCTGTACCAGTGATTATACATATCTGTGCCAGTGCTTCCATGTACCTGTACCAGTGATTACACATATCTGTGCTAGTGCTTCCACCACATATTTGCACCATTGCTTACATATACCTGTGATGTTTTACTGGAATTTAGGCACTCTTTGAGTAGGCTCATGTTCACAATTCTCTGTGCACATGAGTGCATTTCCTGAATTGCTGCATGTGATGCTCCTGTTGGGGGACTTAGTCTATATCTCCCCTATGCTATGCTCAAACTGGTGCTGGCCACACACTCTTATCACTCCCTGGCAGGCATCTCTAAGATGTTAAACTTGCCTAAACCTGCATACCCCAGGGATACCTCACATATACATTAGCTTGTTATTCATGTAATCCTTTTTTCCTGTTGCCACTAATCTCACTGGCATCAAATTTATGAACTTTAAAGGTACCTTCTGTACCGCGGTGGTGGTGCTGCGGTTGCGTTGTCGCCTCACAGTAAGACGCTGTCTGATTCGACTCTCAGTTACAACATCTTCTGCATGGAGACATGCGTGAATGGACGTACCTTTGTTGAAGGTTGTGCGTCAGGGCTAGCAACTCGGTATGTAAAAATCAACTGCCAATCATTAGCAGACCGGAGTTCCGCTGTAGCGACCCCTAACTGGGGAAAGCCGAAAGTCACAACAACAACAAAGGTACCTTCTGTAATGTCTACAGCCCAATTTGCTTGCCTCCGTCTCTGTGATTAGTTGATCCCAATCACCTATTTGTTCTTTATATCCATATACTTTTAAAATTTTAGCTCTAGCCTCACTTATCCTTTTCACACCGCTCAACCTCTTAGAGTAAGAAATCTGAACAAAGCCATAAATAAAGGTGAGGAAAAGGCCCAAAAATCAGGAACATTTTTAAATATAGCTCTTACAAACTTAGAAAGTTGATAGAATAACAGGCTTTGCATTGGCATGAATTTTCTGAGGGATATGAAGTCTAAAGTTCAAATTCCTGTCATTATTTTCTAACTTCAGTCTTTAATGATTTACCACTAATTTACCAGAAAACCATAATTTTATGAAAAATGGGCCAAAAATATGAGACCAAAATCTGGACATTCTGCAAAAATTTGCTCTTTTGAGAGGTATGATCCTATCCTTCTCTTCTATCCCCACATTCTTTCCTTTTTTAGGATTTCCTGTTGTTTCACATGTTCTTCCTTCTCTCTCCTCTTTAGTTTTTCTATGAACTAACACATTTCTGTTTTCTGCTTATCTGATTCATAAATAACTTCCTTACATTTATCTTTATCGTTTCATTGCATTGGTCCATTTTATAATTTTCTTACTTTCCCATGTCTGCTCTCATTGCCTTTGTAATGATCTGTTAATAAATATTTTTGATTACCTTTTCATCTTTTCTGGTTACAAAATTCTTATTCATTCTCTCAGTTTCCAAACCAGTCCTACTAAATATTTTATAGTCAACAAACCAGATCTTTAACAAAAAGTGTCTCCTCCCTTTCCCACAGGTCTCCAAGACACAGAGACATGCCCATCACAAATGCCACATCCAGCTTTCACGTTCCTTTTTTCCAACCTCTACTGTCTCTAAAAGTCTAACTAAATTTACTTTTATGTAGCTCCCTATTAAAATGTTGGCACTTGTAAAAGATAGTTCTAACACACCGAAAAAAAAGTCCAAAAATGAAGTAGAAGAGGGAATAATGAACATCGCTCTTCTTCGTTAAATTTGTTTTTGTAGGGAGGTAAGCTCCCAGCACCCCCCTCCCCCCTCTGATGTAGGGAACAAGCTCCCAACATGACCCTAACTTATATATACCAACCCCAAGACTGCCATAACTCAGAAAAAAGTGAATATTCTGAGAAATGGGCATCTCAGATTTGGTATATGTAAGTCTGTTTTTCTTCTGTTCAATCTCTGTTTTAGGACTCACTGAAGCAGGTCCCAACATTTCACATGGTTACTCTTTTATGCAGTTCACATAAGTAGAATTCCACTTAATGAAATTGTTTTAAAATAAACAAGTAATTCAAACTGACTAATGTAATGCTTAGCTTCCTTTAAAGAATATTAAAATGCAGGCAAAGGAAAGGTACTAACCATTAACTTATAATAATATAAAATCACATTAAGGAGTCTTGTTTGTGTCTTTCGGCTTTTCCCGGTTAGGGGTCGCCACAGCGGAACTCCAGTCCGCTAATGATTGGTAGTGGATTTTTACGTACTGGGTTACCAGCCCTGACGCACAACCTTCAACGAAGGCACTCCCCATTCACTTATGTCTCCACACAGAAGACGCTGTAGCTGAGAATCGAATGGGACAACGTCTTGCTATGAGGTGACAATGCTACCGCAGCACCACCACCGCAGTTCAAAATCACATTAAACAGTCTATTATACAAAAATGATAAAAAATAACCACTTTAAACTGAAAGCATTATTTAAGGTATGGCAACTTAAACTCAGTGTATAAGAATGCAAAAGGCAATTAATACATAGTTAGAGAGGAGGCAATAGCAAATACAAATTAGAAAAAGTGGCATATTCAAACAGCTCTTACTGTGTGCAGTTTTGGAGACCTCATCTTCATAAGGACATAAACAGGGTGAGATGGAAAGCAACAACAAAGAATATGTTCTATACTTAAATTCACAGGAAAGCAGACTATTTCAGCTTATTCATTTTCACCAACTTGAAAAACAAACGGGAGAGGAGAAAAATTTAACGTAGCTTAAATGACTCCAAAAAGGTCTAGTGAGCCCTATCTTTAAGACAAGACATGTATGAAAATAAGGGGCTATAATTTGAACTTACAAGGTGGATGTCTTGGAAAGGCATGCAGAAGTCTTATTTCACAGAAAAGTTATTAGATGGTTGAAACAACATCCATAATGAGTTAAAAAACAGCATTCAAAATGACTAGAACAAGTGTGAAGGTGTTCTTATTAAGGGTATGAAAAAGATGTAATTATTCACTTAGGATTTGAAACGTATATGAAACGTATAAAATTGAGCAGATTAAGTGGTTGAAGTAGTTCTAATTTACTATCAAACTTCATGTATCTAGGTTTCTGTTACATCTGTAGAGTATAGGATAGAATCTGCTGCAAGAAGATTGTGTTTTAATTTCTGGTACCAGATTAGGATGTTTCAGCCAAAAATTTGTCGGCATATTGTATGATCGACAGCTTTTAGTGAGTTAGTGTAAAAACAGCCAAGCAGACTGATTTGGAGTTTGGTGAAATTTGAACCCTAACCCTCAGAACATCCAGCCCACTAAGAAATATAAGACTTGTAGTACTACATATAGTGAAAGTGATTATTGTTACTAGAATGTTAATTTCTAATTTTCTCTAACACCACATATTAAAATGGAATTTTGATGAAATTGCATTTCCAGCTGTTGTTCACATATTGTGAAATGCATTTAAGAAAATATATTTTACCATTTTTTTTCTGCTGTACACAGGGTGGCATTGAGTGTAGTTGTCAAACCACAATGTAGGCATCATGATCTCTTTAATGCAGCCTTCTGTCTCCATGCCAAGGCCTTTGATTGATTGTATTCTAGCAGCAAGCAGAGTGGGCTAGCCAAAGGCACATTAGTTAGGGTATATCTGTTACTGTTAGTAAATAAATTCAATGATGTGACTCAAGTGAAGTAAAGTTAGAGAACAGTAAATTAGAAATTTGATTTACTTACCTGTCTTTGCTAATCATGAAAGAGCATTTCCAGGAACGACCCAGAATCTTTCGTCTAGTTAGGCCCACAATATGCATTTGATTTATAACCCGTTTTCTTTGGCAGTCCTGCAAGCAACATTTTGGATACATTTTAAAACATGACTAACATATTAAAATGTTTCCTGCACATGTATTTGCCTCTCAACACCTTGCAAGAAAAATATATATTTAAAGAGTTTCAGATGTTCACGCACAAAAAAAAAACTAATTTATACTAAAAATTAAATAGCAAGCAGCATCATTTTATCCAAAATAAACTTTTAACAGAGTTTTATTAGCTTCTAAAATGGTTGTTTAAAACACAGCATTCTATTTTACTGTAAATAAAATTTAATATGAGATGTAAGATGTATTTATTTGACATTTGTTTTTTGTTTTGTTTTTTTATTTATTTTTAGTGGCACTCTGTAGATGTTTGAGCCAAGCAGTGAAATGATTGTTTGTAGCTTGCTGTAGTATCAAGAATTTAGCTGCATTTTAAGTATTAGCCACAATGAGGGCAGAACTATACCAGTAACTGTTTAAATAAAAAAAACAAACCCGTATTTTTCAGCAGTGGAAGAATTAATTGGCATCTACTGAGGTATCAACAGTACTGAGGAGTCGCATGGAGAGGATATATGCAGCATCTCGCACTGTGCAGATTAGGTTAGCAAGCAAATAGCTGATCAACAACGTAAAAGAGTGTCATGTATGTTACACCAAAACTCAAGTTAGTGCTGCAAAGTGGGCATCACTTTAAATGAGGTGAACTATGTTTTTCTAGGATATGAAGGACACACTGGAGGTAAACCAAAGGTGGCAAAATGCCCAGTTTATTAAGTCTTATTGGATGAAAATTCCAGTCAGTCATACATTTCACTGACCTTTGATATCCTGCCTTTCTAAATGAAGCAATTCAGCTTTCTGAATTTCTTGAAAAGCATTAACCAGTCACCTATGTACAACCTAGGCATTTTCACAAAGCCTTTGTGTAAATGACTGATTATACTTTTCATAGGTATTCTAGCAGCTAAAATGAAGACATAGAGCCAACACTCATATTTTACCTTTTTATTATGAGTGACCCCCTGTTAAACATGGTGCAGTAGGTCACATGCACACAATAACTGCACATACTGCCATATAACACATATCCTCCTGTCAAATGATTTGTTTGGGGTTAAATTAATATCAATACATGTAATAAGCATTTTATAATTACCTATATGACTGTATAACTTAATTTTATTTATTTATTTGACATTTGTTTACCGTGATGGTCCGGGTCTATATTGGAACATCAAATATTTAACAGTTCGAATCACTAAAGGTCGACCCTTAGTGATCAAACTGTTAAAACATTGAATGTTTCGAAAAAAAATAAAAACAAAAACAAAAAAAAACTAAATGGTGTAGGCAGGGGGAAGCGCCCCTGCACCCCCCACATCCCCCGCTACGTAAATATACCAACTCCGAGACCGCACTACATTGAAGTAAATGGAAATCTCCCCTTACAGAGATTTCCGTTTACCTCTTTGATGTTCTGCAGTTTCACTATTTATTTATTTATTTATTTTATTTATTTCAGTTTGATTACTGGGGAGGTCCACTGGGCTTTGGGGGCCCGTTTTCAGTGGAGGCCCGGGGAGAAAAGCTCCAACAAGGAAATACAACAATTTAAATAGTTTTGATTACAAAAACAGTTTCAATTAACATGCAAAGTCATAGACAGTATGTATTATAGATAACAGGTAGTTACAAAAGAATAAACACTAAACAATTTCAATTATTGTTAAGGAGGAAAAAAAAAAGGCTTGCATAATGAAAATACAAGTTTTACTGTTTTGTTCCCTAAGCTAAATAATTTTTAGAAAGGAATAGGAAGGTGAAATAGGAGGAGGTTAGCCTGGAGTAAAGGGAGAAGACTGTTTACGAGTTGTAGGCTGAAGAGTGCAGTTGCAGATTCTGTTTAGATAGAGGTAGGAATGAAGTTGGGTTTTGAAGTTATTAAGGTTGGTACATGTCCTTAGTGATGAGGGCAGGGCATTCCATTTTTTATCTAGGGTAAAGGATAAGAGAAGCTGACCTGCTGGGCGCTAGGGTTTTTGAACTGTGATCAGGTTTAGTTGAGAAGATCTAAGTGGTCTAAGGGGGGTGTAAGGTTGTAGAATATTAGAAAGAGCAGGGCAGTTAGAAGGGTGTAACAATAGTTTGAAGGCTGTGGTGATTTGGATAAAGTTAAGTTGATTGGGAAGTTCGAGCCAGTTTAGAGAGTGAAGGGAGGAGCAGTGATGAGAAGAGGATTTGGCATTTGTGGCAAATCTAGAGATTTTGTTGTAGCATAGTTCCAATTTGGTGGTAAGTGTGGATGAAAGATTAGTGAGCAGGGGGGCTCCATATAAGAGGGAGGGAAGGAGGTAGGTAGAGGCAAGGGTTAGTCTGGAATGAGGAGAGAGGAAGTGGTTGTTTCTATACAGTAAACCTAGTTTTATGTGTGTTTTTTTGATGTTTAGCTGGATATGGGTATTAAATTTTAGTTGATCATCGATTGTAACACCGAGAAGTTTGGTGGAGGGTACAATCTCGATAGAGGAGTTACTAAGGCTGGTAATGTGAAATGAGTTTTTATCAAGGGAGGAGGATTTAGAGGGGGAGAAAAGGAGGATCTTTGTTAGCATTTAGGGAGAGATGATTTTGTAGCATCCAGTTTTCAGTGGTTGAGAAGGCACTTTGAGTTAGGACTTGGAGGTCTGTTAGGTTAGAGGCAGAGCAGATCAATGTGGAATCATCAGCATATTGCACAATTTTGGTGTTAGGGATGGCTTTGTGGAGTTCATTAATAAAGATATTGAATAGTAATGGGCCGAGTATGGAACCTTGAGGTACACCGGTAGGGGTAGGAAGAAAAGTAGAGGTGGATTGGCCCCATCTCACAGCTTGGGACCTGTTTGAAAGGTAGCTGGAGAACCAGGAAAGAGTCTTTGGGCAAAGGTTGAGATTAGATAGGTGATTTAGAAGGTGGGTGTGAGAGATGGTGTCAAAAGCTTTGGATAAATCCAGTAGGACTGTGGATACTATATTACCGGAGTCACGAGCTGAATTGACAGAGTTTAAGAAGGAGAGAAGGGCGGTATTAGTACTGTGTTCTGGGCGGAAGCCGTGTTGGGTAGGAGAGAGAAGTTGGTGCTTGGTAAGGAATGGAAGGAGTTGCAGGTGGATACATTTTTCTAGGATTTTGGAGATAGGGGAGAGAATGGCTATAGGGCATAAATTTGAGACAGTACAGTTTTTGCCGCCTTTGTGGAGAGGTAGAATATAAGTGGTATGCCATAGTTTAGGTACATAGGATTCAAGTAATGACCTATTAATTAGTATGCTGATAGGTAGAGCAATAGAGACAGAAGCTATTTTTAAGAAGGAGGATGGAATGTTATCAGGGGCATTGGAGCAGGGCTTTAGTTTATATAGAAGTTTCTTTATTTGGTCGGTAGATACTGGTTTGAGTTTGAAAGAGGAGGGGGAAGAGCAGATTATGGAAGATTGAGCAGGGAGGGGAGGAAGGTGATGTCTTGGTTAGCTCAACAATGGAAGATGTGAAGAAGGAATTAAATAGTGAGGCTATTTCAAGGTCAGATTTGCTGGTATCTGGACAGGGGTTGTTTTTAGTACCTGGTCTGAGGAGGGAATTGATGGAATTTTAGAATTGTTTGGGGTTTCTAGCATGGTTTTCTTGAAGTTTGATGTAGTAAGACTTTTTATCTTTAATGACTTGTTTCTTGGTTAGGTTTCTTAACTGCTTATACTTGAGGAATATTTTGGGTTGCTTGTGTTTAATGTAGGACTTCCAGGTTTTATCCCTTTGGAGCATTAACTTTTTTGTGTCTTTGGTGAGCCAAGGGGAGGTATTCTCTTGTTGACAATGTCAGATTCAACATTGTCGGCTTTCAAGAATTTAATGTAGACCCAATGGTCCATCTAGGTCAGAAAGAACCCATTTTCAGCTGAGGCCTGGAGAGAAAAGCTATATTTACATACACAGATGTAAAGACATCATACAGAAAACATAAAATGACAAAAAGTTGCAAGCAAGAAGGTGCATTGTTATAAAGTAGATGATAACTAGACATTTATATTAACAAGAAAAATACAATATTACAAGATATACAGGTAAATGATATACAATATTACAAGATATACAAGTAAATGATGCAAAGAGATGAAGTACAGATGGAGAGATTGAAAGAGAGATTTGGTCTGGTCTAGAGAAAAGATTAACATGGATCAGTGCATGGGCACAGCCAGGAGTTGATCGTTTGTTGATTCAGTACAGTTTTAAAGGCAGGTAGGTTAGTAGTCGTTCTCACAGTAAGAGGAAGTAAGTTCCATACTTTTGCAACACAGTGGGAGTAGAGGCTTTGTCCAACGGTCTTGGAGGGTTTAGATACAGTAAGAAGTTCTTTGTCTATAGACCTGAGTGTTCTGTTTGGGTTATAAGGTTTGATGATGTTCTTTAGTGCTGGGCAGGCTAGGGGTTTGTAGACCATGTTGTACAGTGATAGTAGTTGGGTATATAGTAGGTTTTTGCTGAATTCTAGCCAGTTCAGTTTTTTTTTGTGACAAAAAGTGGCGGGTTCTAGTTTTTGAGTTGGTGGCAAACGTGGACACTTTATTATAGCACTGTTCCAACTTGGATCTAGAAGAGCTCTGTAAATTGGTAAGTATTGGTGCACCATATAGGAGGGAGGGTAGAAAGAAAGTTTTGCTGAGTGTGATTTTAGAAGAAGAGGTTAGGGCGTGTTTGTTTCTGTACAGTGTGCCAAGTTTCTGGTGGGTCTTCCTTATGTTTTGTTGAATGTGGTGATCAAACTGTATGTGATCATCTATGACTACACCTAGTAGCTTGGTGTGGTGGACAATTTCAATGGTGGTGTTGTCAGCAGAGAGAATTTTGCAGTAATTTAGATTAGTAGTGCAGTTTTTTGGCTGAGAAGAAGCAGCTTACTTTTTTTTTAGGGGGGGGGGTTGAATAATCACTGGTAGTTAGTAAGCCAGGATTCAACAGCAGAAGACTTTGTTGAGTATCAGATAGTAGCTGGAATAATGTGGGAGAGGTACATATTATTGTGGAATCATCAGCATATTGTATGAGTGTTCCACTAGTGGATGCAGTACATAGGTCATTAGTAAAAATATTAAAAAGCAGGGGTCCTAGGATGGACCCTTGTGGGACTCCAGTGGGGTTTACTAGACAGGGGGATATAGTATTTGACCATTTTACTGCTTGTTTTTGATTGTGTAAGTAACTATGGAACCATTTTAGTGTAGGTGGAGTAACTCCTAGGTTAGAGAGCTTGTTCAAGAGTAGAGTGTGACATGGTATCAAATGCCTTTATACATAGCAACCTGTGTCTCTAGCTCTGAACCACACAAAAAGAAACAGACAGCCTGGAAGCTCCCAAAAGGAGTCCTAGAAACGAACCAAAATACAATGCAGCAAGTCTGTCAGCCAGATAATAATCCAAATAGTCGAAGTCAAATAAAAGTCTCTGTAAAAAGCCACCAATTTATTTAAGCCTTAAAAATATAGCTTTTCGTCAGTCCCAAGACCATACTTCTTCAGAAATAGTTAAATGTATCTACACCAAGTTACAAAATGGCCACCTTGACCTTTAAACTCTTACATCCATGACATCACTTCCCTTAATTCACCTTTAAAGGGATACAACATCACTACATATAATGAATATTATCCTGTCTTTTTCCTTACTTTAATGATATCACACTAAGATATAAATAAACATTGCAATAAACCATGATTACATTAATAAAAACATTTTCTAAAAAAAGGGAAAAAAGTCATTACTGAAATAACATTGATAAAAAATCAATCATACTTTAACCTACAATTGACTACAATTTCTAAAATAAATATAGTGACATAAAATGCATGGATATACACAAAATTTCACAAAATTTCACATAAGCGACATTTTAGACTATAATAAGGGGTGTCGGACAGTCAATGAGACTACCTCTCCAGGCTCTTTAACTTTAATATACATGCTATTGACAGCATGCCATTTAGACCCGGAGGTACAAATGCTCTGAGTCTCAGCTGCCAAAGCAATTCCTTCCTTTCTAACAAAAGTGAATCCATCCCCCTTCCATGCTTAAGGTTAATATGGTCAATTGCCATGAAATTAAAACCATGCTCAGGGTGCTCATGAATATGTTTAGCCAGGGCATTTTCTTCCTTATTCTTCTTTATAGCATAAGAATGTTCGTATATACGTTGGCATAATTTCCTGTCCGTTTTCCCCACATAGAAACTCAGACAGGAATTACATACTGCTACATATATAACATGGGAACTTTTACAATTGTATCTTCCTTTTACTGTATAAATGCTATTACGTATAGGGAGTTTGAGCCCCGTTTTGACAAATCTGCAATATCTACATGAATTACATGTGAACATTCCAGATCTTGTGTTTGTTACTCCCGAATAACCTTCTAAGATATTCTTTAAACCTGTGCCTTTTCTATAGGTAAATTTTACCTGTTGACCTAACTGCTGTAACCCATCAAACTCACTGATTGCAACAGCCCAAAATCTTTTAATGATGGAACTTATTCCTGGAGCATCCAAACTATAGGTCATTATAAACCTCATGGACTGATTGATAAACTGAGAATTATATTCTGAGTCATTATGTACATTCAATACCCCCTGATGTGATTCCAAGAGCGGTTGGTAAACACCAGATCTTCTCTTATGTTTTACCTCCATTATCAGCTCTACCAACATGGGGGTCAGGTAGCCTCTATTGGAAAACAATTATTTAATTCTTTCCATTTCCAACAAAAAATCAGCATACAAGGTCACCATCCTAGCTGCTCGGACTAATTGTCCTTTCACGATCGCACGTTTTTGATGGTACAGATAATTGCTGTCAAAATGTAGATAGCTATTGGACCACGTAGGTTTACGATAAATCTTGGCCACCGTATATCCATTTTCAGATGACTTAATTAACTCAACATCCAAGTAAGTGACCTTATTTTCCTGGTAGTCCCAGGTAAATTTCAAAAAATCAGTTGAACTATTCAAATCATTCACTAAGCTATCAGCTACCTCTCTATTTCCTTCCATGACTATGAAAATATCATCCAAAAACCTTGTATACAGATGTACCCTCTCTGATATAACTGGATGCTTGAACACAAAGTTGCTTTCCCATGATGCCAAAACCAAATTGGCTACACTCCCCCCACATGGTGACCCCATCAGGACACCTTTTGTCTGATGATAATATTTCTGATTGAAAGTCACAAAATTACAGGTAAGGATTATGTCCAAAAGTTCTCTCACCATTGAGATCTCCTCTTTGGGGGCACCCCTTGCTAATAACCTTTCCTCTACCCAATCTACCACAATATCTTGGGGTATTGAAGAATACAAATCGACCACATCTATGGTGAGGAAAACATCACCTTGTTTAAGGGTTAAAGAATTCATCTTTGTGAAAAAAGACCAGGAATCCCTAGATATATGCTGTTCAAGTTTAACATATTTTTTAATAAAGTATCGACTACTTTAGCTGCTGCATAAGTTATGCTCCCCTTTGCACTTACCAGCTGTCTCATTGGAGGGTGATGGACATCCTTGTGAATCTTGGGGTTACCAAAAACCACATGTATCCTAGGGGATGCCATTGCTATATAATTAAAAATACTCTTGTCTATAGAGCCATTCATGAACATATCTTCAAAATACATACAGATCCTTGCCAAATGCCCATTCAATTCATTCAAGGAAATAGTCGCATAACTTTCTGAAGACAAGATTGTCTCCATTCTCTCATTGTAATCTGCCAACTCCATCACTACTAACCCAAACCCTTTGTCTGGCTGCATCACCCGAACTGAAGAGCCTCTTAGGAGATTCAATGACTCCCACTCTTCCTTCGTGATATTATAATTGGTGGTTGCCCTCATTTCAATGGAGCGACAGATTTCCAATTCGCACATTCTCTCAAAGAGTAACAAAGATGGATGTATAGGGGGGTTGAATGTGCTGGGTATTTGAAAAGGGGTTGCAGTGACTCCTATATTTCCCAACATCAAATTTAAATTACATTTCCTAATGAACAACATTAAATCCAATAATAACTCTGCCAGATCTGCCCTTTTACTGGGAACAAAAGACATGCCTTTGGCTAACAGATCCACTAACTCCATCGAAAAATGAAAAGAAGAAAAATTGTATATTTTAAAATCCTTCTTAGAATTCAATAGGATTTGTGGCTGCTAATTTTTGGCCATGGAAATGTCTAGTTCTTCTTCATGCGGGTTTTGTTTTTCAGTTGTTTCTTCTCTGGTGATGCCCCTTGGGTCGAGGCAGCCCCTTGAAAAATTGCATCATCTTCCTCAGTATTAATCATGATGGGCTGGTCTTCCGAATTAATTCTTTCTATCCAAGATTCGGTCATAACCGCTTGGGATGTCATCTTCGGTTTCTTATTAATATTCGGCCCCCCTTCCCGATCACATATCGAAGGTCGGGTCACAGCTGTATACGTGTCTGGGATCAACGAATTTCCTTGAGATTTAGGTGGTCTGGGGTACGCTACCCCTTCTTTATATGCCTTCATATCTCTATGCAATTTCTGTGTTTTCAACATATTGATCTTGGTCATATGCTGATCTATACTTTTAAATGTCCGCTCGTAATCAAACTTAAAATTGGGAAATTCTAAATCCTTCGTGATTGATGTATTTAATAAATTCATATCCTTTATTAAAATGTCTATGACGGCTTTATAATGGGAGCAAATCAAATTCAGTAATTCGAACCCATGTTTATCAAACAGTTCAATCAAGTCTTTATGGAACTGTGATCTCTCTACCAGTCCTGTCGGGTACTGTCAGGACCTCAGCCCCATTTGCTACCACCTTAGCATGTTCACACTCTTTGAAATATGCAACCTCAAGTTGAAGCTTCCTTAATTTAAATAATTTCTGGTCGAACACTGATAATCTCTCCCCCAAAGGCACCGAAGGTGTAATAATTTCAACTGACCCCAAGTCACAGTTTGAAAATGAAAAAGGACGATCCAACCACTGAGAAAACGTGTAACTTGACTGCGCATCACCATCACATAATACGTCTGCATTCATATTCACTTTCCCATCTGACAAATTCATAATAGATGACGAAAAAGACCTACCGGCTTGGCCTGGTGGAATACTGTCGGAGGCTAAGCCCGAGCCAAAAAGTGGTTGGGAATTAATAGGTTCATGTAATCCAGGCTTGCGGTGCGTATCAGTTAATGATTGCGATGCTCCCAGCACAAAATCCACGCGTTGCAAAAGATTCTCTACTTTATCAGTCAAAAGACTTATAAGTGCAGTCAAATTTCCAGCCTCCGCCGTATTTTGGATACCCAAAGAAGCGCCAGCCGGTGTTTCCATCTCAAACTCAAGGAAAATGGAAACTCAAACAAACTTCTGAACCACACAAAAAGAAACAGACAGCCTGGAAGCTCACAAAAGGAATCCTAGAAACGAACCAAAATACAATGCAGCAAAGTCTGTCAGCCAGATAATAATCCAAATAGTCGAAGTCAAATAAAAGTCTCTGTAAAAAGCCACCAATTTATTTAAGCCTTAAAAATATAGCTTTTCGTCAGTCCCAAGACCAACTCTTTCAGAAATAGTTAAATATATCAACACCAAGTTACAAAATGGCCACCTTGACCTTTAAACTCTTACATCCATGACATCACTTCCCTTAATTCACCTTTAAAGGGATACAACATCACTACATATAATGAACATTATCCTGTCTCTTTCCTTACTTTAATGATATCAAACTAAGATATAAATAAACATTGCAATAAACCATGATGACATTAATAAAAACATTTTCTAAAAAAAGGGAAAAAAGTCACTACTGAATACCAGTTCAAGCCGGTAGGTCTTTTTCGTCATCTATTATGAATTTGTCAGATGGGAAAGTGAATGTGAATGCAGAAGTATTATGTGATGGTGATGCGCAGTCGAGTTACACATTTTTTCAGTGGTTGGATCGTCCTTTTTCATTTTCAAACTGTGACTTGGGGTCAGTTGAAATTATTGCACCTTCGGTGCCTTTGGGGGAGAGATTATCAGTGTTCGACCAGAAATTATTTAAATTAAGGAAGCTTCAACTTGAGGTTGCATATTTCAAAGAGTGTGAACATGCTAAGGTGGTACCAAAGGGCTGAGGTCCTGGCAGTACCCAACAGGACTGGTAGAGGGATCACAGTTCCATAAAGACTTGATTGAACTGTTTGATAAACATGGGTTCGAATTACTGAATTTGATTTGCTCCCATTATAAAGCCGTCATAGACATTTTAATAAAGGATTTGAATTTATTAAATACATCAATCACGAAGGATTTAGAATTTCCCAATTTTAAGTTTGATTACGAGCGGACATTTAAAAGTATAGATCAGCATATGACCAAGCTCAATATGTTGAAAACACAGAAATTGCATAGAGATATGAAGGCATATAAATAAGGGGTAGCGTACCCCAGACCACCTAAATCTCAAGGAAATTCGTTGATCCCAGACACGTATACAGCTGTGACCCGACCTTCGATATGTGATCGGGAAAGGGGGCCGAATATTAATAAGAAACCGAAGATGACATCCTAAGCGGTTATGACCGAATCTTGGATAGAAAGAATTAATTCGGAAGACCAGCCCATCATGATTAATACTGAGGAAGATGATGCAATTTTTCAAGGGGCTGCCTCGACCCAAGGGGCATCACCAGAGAAGAAACAACTGAAAAACAAAACCCGCATGAAGAAGAACTAGACATTTCCATGGCCGAAAATGAACAGCCACAAATCCTATTGAATTCTAAGAAGGATTTTAAAATATACAATTTTTCTTCTTTCATTTTTCGATGGAGTTAGTGGATCTGTTAGCCAAAGGCATGTCCTTTGTTCCCAGTAAAAGGGCAGATCTGGCAGAGTTATTATTGGATTTAAAGTTGTTCATTAGGAAATGTAATTTAAATTTGATGTTGGGGAATATAGGAGTCACTGCAACCCCTTTTTAAATACCCAGCACATTTAACCCCCCTATACATCCATCTTTGTTACTCTTTGAGAGAATGTGCGAATTGGAAATCTGTCGCTCGATTGAGATGAGGGCAACCACCAATTATAATATCACGAAGGAAGAGTGGGAGTCATTGAATCTCCTAAGAGGCTCTTCAGTTCGGGTGATGCAGCCAGACAAAGGGTTTGGGTTAGTAGTGATGGAGTTGGCAGATTACAATGAGAGAATGGAGACAATCTTGTCTTCAGAAAGTTATGCGACTATTTCCTTGAATGAATTGAATGGGCATTTGGCAAGGATCCGTATGTATTTTGAAGATATGTTCATGAATGGGTCTATAGACAAGAGTATTTTTAATTATATAGCAATGGCATCCCCTAGGATACCTGTGGTTTTTGGTAACCCCAAGATTCACAAGGATGTCCATCACCCTCCAATGAGACAGCTGGTAAGTGCAAAGGGGAGCATAACTTATGCAGCAGCTAAAGTAGTCGATACTTTATTAAAAAATATATGTTAAACTTGAACAGCATATATCTAGGGATTCCTGGTCTTTTTTGACAAAGGTGAATTCTTTAACCCTTAAACCAGGTGATGTTTTCCTCACCATAGATGTGGTCGATTTGGATTCTTCAATACCCCAAGATATTGTGGTAGATTGGGTAGAGGAAAGGTTATTAGCAAGGGGTGCCCCCAAAGAGGAGATCTCAATGGTGAGAGAACTTTTGGACATAATCCTTACCTGTAATTTTGTGGCTTTCAATCAGAAATATTATCATCAGACAAAAGGTGTCCCGATGGGGTCACCATGTGGGAGGAGTAGAGCCAATTTGGTTTTGGCATCATGGGAAAGCAACTTTGTGTTCAAGCATCCAGTTATATCAGAGAGGGTACATCTGTATACAAGGTTTTTGGATGATATTTTCATAGTCATGGAAGGAAATAGAGAGGTAGCTGATAGCTTAGTGAATGATTTGAATAGTTCAACTGATTTTTTTAAATTTACCTGGGACTACCAGGAAAATAAGGTCACTTACTTGGATGTTGAGTTAATTAAATCATCTGAAAATGGATATACTCCCCCCTGATTGGCTCTCGTCCTTCTCCTGGTGTTTCCCGCTCCGTTCGCCCTTCGGGCTCACTCCGCTCCCCTACCCTGCCCCCAAATCTCACCCGCCCCAGTACCTCTAGCTATATCCCTCTTGTTTCCATGCCTACTTCCTCCCTAAACCAATCAACCTTCAACACCTCGGACACACCCCCAACAACCTATTATCCAATTTATAACCACACCCACAGCTACTACATATTTTACATCCTGACTTCTAAACTCTCACTCACTTACCTAGCTTAATTACATCTAGCTCCACTCTTACTACTCTTTATCTTACTCAACCTACACAAGATTTTTTCTCATCTCGTGCATAATTAAAGTACAACACATATATTACAACTTTCACACTCAATACAAAGCAACTTCTCAACATGCCCCTAAATCCTTCATCCCTCTTTATTCTTCTATTACTTTCTTTTAAACTATCATATCTTTATCACCTCACCCAACCACATACTCTTTACCTTTCACAACCTTATCATACAACCAACCACCTGAACTCCCCACTACCACAATTGCACACTCCTATCTCCCCCCATCTTTACCCAATAACACAGCTCTACACCTTCTCATTCAAAGTTCTCACCACTCAGAAAAATTATATCCCCTTAGTAACTATACACCCCTTGGCCATCACAGCAGACACAAATCATTTTTTGACTCCTCTCAACTATCTTTTGAACCCCATCTTTCATTTCATTACCAGTCTTTTATCTGGTGATATCCATCCCAACCCCGGCCCCTCCTCATCTTCCTCCTCACACAAGCCTATATTCTTTACTTCCATTAACTCACAAAGTATAGTGAATAAAGTCCCAATCCTCCATGCATGGCTCAGGTATAACAAACCTGACATACTATCTATCTCAGAAACATGGTTAAAGCCCTCTATAAAAGACTCTGAAATAACTCCACCCACCTATTCAATCATCAGAAAAGACAGGACCCAAAAGAAAGGCGGTGGAGTTGCTCTCCTATACTCGTCTTCCTTGCTAGTCACCCCATATGACAAACCTATTCCTACATTTAAAAACGCTGAAATACTCCTTTCTCTCCTACAAGTTAATAAGCACAAACACATATGCCTAGCATCCCTCTACATCCCCCCAGGGGACAATATTTCTACACTCGAAAACATTCTCTCTTGGCTCTCTGATAATATTAGCAATGAAACCATAATCCTAGGAGATGTAAATATTAATTGGACCTCCATCCAGTCTCCAACCAACCATCTTAACATCAATCTTTATAACTTTTCCCAGCTAATCAACACCATAACCCACCCATCAAAGGACCCCTCCAGTGGCACCATCCTTGACTGGATTCTAGTGTCACACCCCCATTACTTTTCTGATAGCGGTACACTACCTGACCCTCTTAGTGATCATCTGCCTACTTTCACTCACCGACTCCCCTGCATCTCCAATCGCACCCACAACTACATCACTACCCGCAATAACAAAAGCTTCAACCCATCAATCTTCATAGATTCCCTAAAAGCAGTTAATTGGAACAATCTAAAGACACTGCCCTTAGAAGAAGCAGTTCCCCACTTTAACTCCACCTTCTTAGGAATACTTGATTGCCAAGCCCCACTAAGAACAAAAAGAATGAAAATAAAATCTGCCCCCTAGCTAACCAAAACCACATTATCAGCTATGCACCTTAGAGACAAAGCCTGGGGACTCTACCTGAGAAATAAGACCCCAGAACAACATATTGCATATAAAACCCTTCGAAATAAAGTTAAAAAGCTAATTATCTCTGATAAACAACAATACTTCTTCTCACTCCAAAACAATAACAAAACTAACCCCCAGAAATTCTGGAAGGGGATCTCCACCCTTCTTAACCCTAGCAAACCTCATACTCCAACCCCAGACCCAAATATCCCAGACTTGGATTTAGCTACACAGTTCAACTCCTTTTTTATCGACTCCATTAACAAACTCACCTCCTCCTTTACAGGCCCCACCTCACCTTCTAAGACACTCCTTCCCTCCACTGCAAATAACCCTATCCCCAATTCTACTTCACTCTGCCTATCTTCCACCTTAACCACTATTCAAACTCCCCCTCCACCTGTACCCCCCTCTAATTCTCCCTCTCTCCATCCTTCTCCATTCTCACTAAAACCTATACCCACTGCCACTATAAAGAAACTCCTTCAGAAACTGAAGCCATGTACTAATGCCCCTGACAACATTCCCTCCTACTTCCTACGTATAGCAGCAGATGCAATTGCTTATCCTATTAGCATCTTAATCAATCGTTCCATCCATGAATGCATTGTACCCCAATTGTGGAAGCAAGCATTCATAATCCCCCTACATAAAGGAGGCAACAATTGCAACATCAGCAACTTTCGTCCCATTGCTATTCTGTCCCCCATTTCTAAACTTCTGGAAAAGTGTATACACCTTCAACTTCTGCCACATCTCTTAGATAACAACCTGCTAACCCCTACACAACACGGATTCAGGCCAAATCATAGCACTATGACAGCCCTGTTGTCCTTTCTTGAGACTGTTAACGCAGCACGTGATTCCGGCCACATTGTCTCCACCTTACTACTTGACCTCTCCAAAGTCTTCAACACCATTTCACATAACTTGCTCTTAACCAAACTGTCAGAACTTAACCTCTCTCCCTCTACCATAAACTGGTTCTCCAGCTATCTATCAAATAGATACCAAGCTGTAATATGGAAAAAGGCCACTTCCCCATTCCTTAGTACCCTTACTGGAGTTCCTCAAGGATCTATTCTTGGTCCCCTTCTCTTTAATATATTTATCAATGATTATCACAAATCTATCCCATTTGCAAACATCATCCAATATGCAGATGATTCAACCATCATCTGCTCTGCCACCTTCCCCTCTCTGCTCCAAAAACTTACTCAGGAAGCTTTTTCAATTACTGAACATTGGATGAAATCAAATCACTTAGCACTCAATGCCTCCAAAACAAAACTTATGGTATTCACCCCCTCAAAATCCACTTCCTTCAACATGAACTCTTTCTCAATTACCAGCCAAAATAACTCACCCCTTGAACTAGTGTCCGAAACTAAGCTACTTGGTGTACAGATTGACAATCGGCTTACTTACAACTCCCATCTTCAACTAAATATTAAAAAAAAACATCAAAAACTAGGTATGTTATACCATCAGAACCAATACCTTACAAGCTCTTCCAAAATCACACTCGCTTCCTCTTTTCTCATCCCCTCCCTTCTCTATGGGGCTCCATTATTGACCAATCTTCAGACTTCTCTAAAAAAACAGCTTTCCTCCTGCTATAACAAAATTGCCAAATTCGCCAACAGCCATAGGTCCACTACTCATCACTGTTCCTCTCTCCATAAACTAAACTGGCTCGAATTACCTAATCAACTCATATATATACAGCTGACTTTCGCTCACAAGCTCATCCTTAGCCCCTCTCTCTGTCCCTCCCTGTCTTCCGCCTTCAAAATGCACCTACCTAACAGAGTCTTAAGGTCTAACAATCAAAACCTACTACAAGTGCATAAACCATCTCATCCCCCAGGTAAACACCTATTATCTTTTAATCTTGCTCGTCTCTGGAACTCACTTCCACCATCCATTCGTACCACCTCTAACCAGTACATGTTCAAAAAATCTCTTCATACATATCTAAGATCCCAATGGGATTGTTCTTGCTCCCTCCCTCATAATTCTATGTTATCCCATTCTTCTTCCCATATATGATACATAACTCTTCCTATCTAAGCTTATGTTCCCTCACAATACCTACCCTGCAATACAAGTCTATGTCTTCTTCTGAACAACTTCTTTGAATGCATAAAACATTACTCTTTTAACTTATTCTCCTGACAATTAATCCACATCAGATTATATCCACATCAGATTATATTGTTTTGAATGCTTCTTGAATTTTTGAGCCTAAATGTGTTAAATGTTTTATCTTTTACTCTGTATAAGTATTATTGTAATTTTTGCATGTACCTGTCTTTGTCTGTATTGGAGCTTTTCTCCCCAGGACTCCATTGAAAACGGGTTCTTTTGGCCCAATGGACTATCCTGGTAAACCAACTGCAAATAAATAAATAAAATAAATAAATAAATATACGGTGGCCAAGATTTATCGTAAACCTACGTGGTCCAATAGCTACCTACATTTTGACAGCAATCATCCGTACCATCAAAAACGTGCGATCGTGAAAGGACAATTAGTCCGAGCGGCTAGGATGGTGACCTTGTATGCTGATTTTTTGTTGGAAATGGAAAGAATTAAAGAATTGTTTTCCAATAGAGGCTACCGACCCCCATGTTGGTAGAGCTGATAATGGAGGTAAAACATAAGAGAAGATCTGGTGTTTACCAATCGCTCTTGGAATCACATCAGGGGGTATTGAATGTACATAATGAGTCAGAATATAATTCTCAGTTTATCAATCAGTCCTATAGTTTGGATGCTCCAGGAATAAGTTCCATCATTAAAAGATTTTGGGCTGTTGCAATCAGTGAGTTTGATGGGTTACAGCAGTTAGGTCAACAGGTAAAATTTACCTATAGAAAAGGCCCAGGTTTAAAGAATATCTTAGAAGGTTATTCGGGAGTAACAAACACAAGATCTGGAATGTTCACATGTAATTCATGTAGATATTGCAGATTTGACAAAACGGGGCTCAAACTCCCTATACGTAATAGCATTTATACAGTAAAAGGAAGATACAATTGTAAAAGCTCCCATGTTATATATGTAGCAGTATGTAATTCCTGTCCGAGTTTTTATGTGGGGAAAACGGACAGGAAATTATGCCAACGTATATACGAACATTCTTATGCTATAAAGAAGAATAAGGAAGAAAATGCCCTGGCTAAACATGTTCATGAGCACCCTGAGCATGGTTTTAATTTCATGGCAATTGACCATATTAACCTTAAGCACGGAAGGGGAATGGATTCACTTTTGTTAGAAAGGAAGGAATTGCTTTGGCAGCTGAGACTCAGAGCATTTGTACCTCCGGGTCTAAATGGCATGCTGTCAATAGCATGTATATTAAAGTTAAAGAGCCTGGAGAGGTAGTCTCATTGACTGTCCGACACCCCTTATTATAGTCTAAAATGTCACTTATGTGAAATTTTGTGAAATTTTGTGTATATCCATGCATTTTATGTCACTATATTTATTTTAGAAATTGTAGTCAATTGTAGGTTAAAGTATGATTGATTTTTTATCAATGTTATTTCAGTAGTGACTTTTTTCCCTTTTTTTAGAAAATGTTTTTATTAATGTAATCATGGTTTATTGCAATGTTTATTTATATCTTAGTGTGATATCATTAAAGTAAGGAAAGAGACAGGAAAATGTTCATTATATGTAGTGATGTTGTATCCCTTTAAAGGTGAATTAAGGGAAGTGATGTCATAGATGTAAGAGTTTAAAGGTCAAGGTGGCCATTTTGTAACTTGGTGTAGATACATTTAACTATTTCTGAAGAAGTTGGTCTTGGGACTGACGAAAAGCTATATTTTTAAGGCTTAAATAAATTGGTGGCTTTTTACAGAGACTTTTATTTGACTTTGACTATTTGGATTATTATCTGGCTGACAGACTTGCTGCATTGTATTTTGGTTCGTTTCTAGGATTCCTTTTGGGAGCTTCCAGGCCGTCTGTTTCTTTTTGTGTGGTTCAGAAGTTTGTTTGAGTTTCCATTTTCCTTGAGTTTGAGATGGAAACACCGGCTGGCGCTTCTTTGGGTATCCAAAATACGGCGGAGGCTGGAAATTTGACGGCACTTATAAGTCTTTCGCAACGCATGGATTTTGTGCTGGGAGCATCGCATTCATTAACTGATACCCACCACAAGCCTGGATTACATGAACCTATTAATTCCCAACCACTTTTTGGCTCGGGCTTAGCCTCCGACAGTATTCCACCAGGCCAAGCCGCTAGGTCTTTTTCGTCATCTATTACGAATTTGTCAGATGGGAAAGTCAATGTGAATGCAGACATATTATGTGATGGTGATGCGCAGTCGAGTTACATGTTTTCTCAGTGGTTGGATCGTCCTTTTTCATTTTCAAACTGTGACTTGGGGTCAGTGGAAATTATTACACCTTCGGTGCCTTTGGGGGGAGATTATCAGTGTTCGACCAGAAATTATTTAAATTAAGGAAGCTTCAACTTGAGGTTGCATATTTCAAAGAGTGTGAACATGCTAAGGTGGTACCAAAGGGCTGAGGTCCTGGCAGTACCTGACAGGACTGGTAGAGGGATCACAGTTCCATAAAGACTTGATTGAACTGTTTGATAAACATGGGTTTGAATTACTGAATTTGATTTGCTCCCATTATAAAGCCGTCATAGACATTTTAATAAGGCATTTGAATTTATTAAATACATCAATCACAAAGGATTTAGAATTTCCCAATTTTAAGTTTGATTACGAGCGGACATTTAAAAGTATAGATCAGCATATGACCAAGATCAATATGTTGAAAACACAGAAATTGCATAGAGATATGAAGGCATATAAAGAAGGGGTAGCGTACCCGAGACCACCTAAATCTCAAGGAAATTCGTTGATCCCAGACACGTATACAGCTGTGACCCGACCTTCGATATGTGATCGGGAAGGGGGGCCGAATATTAATAAGAAACCGAAGATGACATCCCAAGCGGTTATGACCGAATCTTGGATAGAAAGAATTAATTCGGAAGACCAGCCCATCATGATTAATACTGAGGAAGATGATGCAATTTTTCAAGGGGCTGCCTCGACCCAAGGGGCATCACCAGAGAAGAAACAACTGAAAAACAAAACCCGCATGAAGAAGAACTAGACATTTCCATGGCCGAAAATGAACAGCCACAAATCCTATTGAATTCTAAGGAGGATTTTAAAATATACAATTTTTCTTCTTTTCATTTTTCGATGGAGTTAGTGGATCTGTTAGCCAAAGGCATGTCCTTTGTTCCCAGTAAAAGGGCAGATCTGGCAGAGTTATTATTGGATTTAAAGTTGTTCATTAGGAAATGTAATTTAAATTTGATGTTGGGGAATATAGGAGTCACTGCAACCCCTTTTCAAATACCCAGCACATTCAACCCCCCTATACATCCATCTTTGTTACTCTTTGAGAGAATGTGTGAACTGGAAATCTGTCGCTCCATTGAGATGAGGGCAACCACCAATTATAATATCACAAAGGAAGAGTGGGAGTCATTGAATCTCCTAAGAGGCTCTTCAGTTCGGGTGATGCAGCCAGACAAAGGGGGTGGGTTAGTAGTGATGGAGTTGGCAGATTACAATGAGAGAATGGAGACAATCTTGTCTTCGGAAAGTTATGCGACTATTTCCTTGAATGAATTGAATGGGCATTTGTCAAGGACCTGTATGTATTTTGAAGATATGTTCATGAATGGGTCTATAGACAAGAGTATTTTTAATTATTTAGCAATGGCATCCCCTAGGATACCTGTGGTTTTTGGTAACCCCAAGATTCACAAGGATGTCCATCACCCTCCAATGAGACAGCTGGTAAGTGCAAAGGGGAGCATAACTTATGCAGCAGCTAAAGTAGTCGATACTTTATTAAAAAATATGTTAAACTTGAACAGCATATATCTAGGGATTCCTGGTCTTTTTTGACAAAGGTGAATTCTTTAACCCTTAAACCAGGTGATGTTTTCCTCACCATAGATGTGGTCGATTTGTATTCTTCAATACCCCAAGATATTGCGGTAGATTGGGTAGAGGAAAGGTTATTAGCAAGGGGTGCCCCCAAAGAGGAGATCTCAATGGTGAGAGAACTTTTGGACATAATCCTTACCTGTAATTTTGTGACTTTCAATCAGAAATATTATCATCAGACAAAAGGTGTCCCAATGGGGTCACCATGTGGGGGGAGTGTAGCCAATTTGGTTTTGGCATCATGGGAAAGCAACTTTGTGTTCAAGCATCCAGTTATATCAGAGAGGGTACATCTGTATACAAGGTTTTTGGATGATATTTTCATAGTCATGGAAGGAAATAGAGAGGTAGCTGATAGCTTAGTGAATGATTTGAATAGTTCAACTGATTTTTTAAAATTTACCTGGGACTACCAGGAAAATAAGTTCACTTACTTGGATGTCGAGTTAATTAAATCATCTGAAAATGGGTATACAGTGGCCAAGATTTATCGTAAACCTACGTGGTCCAATAGCTACCTACATTTTGACAGCAATCATCCTTACCATCAAAAACATGCGATCGTGAAAGGACAATTAGTCTGAGCGGCTAGGGTGGTGACCTTGTATGCTGATTTTTTGTTGGAAATGGAAAGAATTAAAGAATTGTTTTCCAATAGAGGTTACCCGACCCTCATGTTGGTAGAGCTGATAATGGAGGTAAAACATAAGAGAAGATCTGGTGTTTACCAACCGCTCTTGGAGTCACATCAGGGGGTATTGAATGTACATAATGAGTCAGAATATAATTCTCAGTTTATCAATCAGTCCATGAGGTTTGTAATGACCTATAGTTTGGATGCTCCAGGAATAAGTTCCATCATTAAAAGATTTTGGGCTGTTGCAATCAGTGAGTTTGATGGGTTACAGCAGTTAGGTCAACAGGTAAAATTTACCTATAGAAAAGGCCCAGGTTTAAAGAATATCTTAGAAGGTTATTCAGGAGTAACAAACACAAGATCTGGAATGTTCACATGTAATTCATGTAGATATTGCTGATTTGTCAAAACGGGGCTCAAACTCCCTATACGTAATAGCATTTATACAGTAAAAGGAAGATACAATTGTAAAAGTTCCCATGTTATATATGTAGCAGTATGTAATTCCTGTCCGAGTTTTTATGTGGGGAAAATGGACAGGAAATTATGCCAACGTATATACGAACATTCTTATGCTATAAAGAAGAATAAGGAAGAAAATGCCCTGGCTAAACATATTCATGAGCACCCTGAGCATGGTTTTAATTTCATGGCAATTGACCATATTAACCTTAAGCATGGAAGGGGGATGGATTCACTTTTGTTAGGAAAGGAAGGAATTGCTTTGGCAGCTGAGACTCAGAGCATTTGTACCTCCGGGTCTAAATGGCATGCTGTCAATAGCATGTATATTAAAGTTAAAGAGCCTGGAGAGGTAGTCTCATTGACTGTCCGACACCCCTTATTATAGTCTAAAATGTCGCTTATGTGAAATTTTGTGAAATTTTGTGTATATCCATGCATTTTATGTCACTATATTTATTTTAGAAATTGTAGTCAATTGTAGGTTAAAGTATGACTGATTTTTTATCAATGTTATTTCAGTAGTGACTTTTTTTCGAAAATGTTTTTATTAATGTAATCATGGTTTATTGCAATGTTTATTTATATCTTAGTGTGATATCATTAAAGTAAGGAAAGAGACAGGATAATGTTCATTATATGTAGTGATGTTGTATCCCTTTAAAGGTGAATTAAGGGAAGTGATGTCATGGATGTAAGAGTTTAAAGGTCAAGGTGGCCATTTTGTAACTTGGTGTAGATACATTTAACTATTTCTGAAGAAGTTGGTCTTGGGACTGACGAAAAGCTATATTTTTAAGGCTTAAATAAATTGGTGGCTTTTTACAGAGACTTTTATTTGACTTCGACTATTTGGATTATTATCGGGCTGACAGACTTGCTGCATTGTATTTTGGTTCATTTCTAGGATTCCTTTTGAGAGCTTCTAGGCCGTCTGTTTCTTTTTGTGTGGTTCAGAAGTTTGTTTGAGTTTCCATTTTCCTTGTGTCTCTAGCTCTGTTTACATATTTGGTGAAGGCTAGGAAGGCTGTTGGTGTGCTGTGGCTGAGACAAAAAAACATGTTGTGTGTTTGTAAGGAGGTTGTTATGCTGTAAGTATTTCATGAATTGTAGATGAATACATTTTTCCAGTATTTTGGAGATGGGAGAAAGTATGGATATTGGTCAAAAGTTTGTAAGTTTAATGGGAGTTACCTCCTTTGTGAAATGGGATGATATGGGATGTTTTCCAGATATCAGATACTGTGGATTCAGATATGGATCGATTGATAATGATGCTGACTGGGTATGCCATGTAGTCAGCTGCTAATTTTAGGTCTATAGGAGGGAGGTAGTCAGTGGAGGTAGGTCAGGGTCTGTGTCTGCACAGTAATCTATTTATGAGGCTTGCAGGTATTGGTTGAAGAGAGAAAGTGGGATGGTTGTCAAAAGGGGGTTCTGTGCATTGAATGTGATGAGGGTGTGGGCTAGGTGAATGGGGAGTGTTAGGGGTAGACAGAGATGAAGAGAGGCAGGTATTGCTGGTTTTAGTGATAAGATCAGCTATAGATTTTATAAAGTAGATGTTAAAATCTTCAGCAATTTGAGAAGGAGGGGCATTGAGTGAAACCTTGTATTCCTTTTAAGTTTCAAGGTAGAGAAGAGTGGACCAGATTTTCTTTGGATTGGTTTTATGTTTCTGCTGTAGGTGAGTATAGTATAACTGTTTATCTTTGGTAACTTTTTTTTTTTTTTTTGCTTGGTTGCATAGCTGCTTGAACATAATTAGATCTTGTTCTTTTTTTTTTTTTTTTTTGCTTTGTTTCCATAGAACACAGACTGAGTCCTTTTTTTCATTAGGTTTTTACATTCCTTAGTTAGGCAGGGGATAGGATTGTATTTTATTCTTTTGATGCGAACTGAAGCTAAGGTATCTAGTAGGTTTAGAACCCAGTTATTAAAGTAGTGTACTGCCTCATCTAGTGGTAGTATCTTTAGTGGTGATCAGTTTATTTTGAGAAGTAGATCATTAAATCTGCCTTTAGAGAAGTTAGTGAGATTATGAACAGATTTTAGGGTGTGAGTTTCTGAAGTGTGAGCATTTACCTGAGTGGCAAAAGCAGGCAGGTAGGTGGTCACTAAGGGAGTATGGATATGCACCAGCACTGGTAAAGTTAGATGGGTATGATACCAGAATCCAGTCTAAGGTAGATTGTTGAGTGTACTATTTGTTGTACCTAGTAGGGCAGGTGATTAGTTCAGAAAAAACATATAGGTTGATGCTATTAGTGGGTGGTAGGGATGTGATAGTTTGCCATTCTATGTTAATGTCTCCTAAAATGATAATTTCATGTTGAAATGTCTGGATGGCCCAGGAGGGTATGTCTTCTAGAATAGGAGTGTTATGGCCTGGGGGGAGGGGGGATGTATTAAACCATTATGCAGATTCTCTGTGCATTATTCAGATTCAGGAAGGATATCAGCAATTCTGCTGAAAAAAAAGTAGGGGCATCATTTATATATGGTGTGATATTAAGGTTGTCAGGACAGAGTAATGCTATGCCTCCATCTTTCTTATGGGTTATATCAAACCTGAGTATGCTGTAGTTGGGAGGTAGGAATTCAGATTCAGGTATGTTAGGCTTTAGCCAGTTTTCAGTAAGGGCTAGTATGTCAGGCTTGTACTGATCTATGCAAGCATGAAAGGGGGGTATTTTGTTGCCTAGGTTCCTGATGTTGAGGGTCATAAAGCTTAATTTTTATATGGAGCATTTTGTAGGGATGATTAGTGGTGGGGCCAGGGTTAGGGTGGATGTCACCGCATTGTGACAGTAGAGAGGTTAGATAGGAGTATATATATTCAGTTTTTTTTGAGCAGTGGATGTAAGAGTTATGAGATAGGGGCTGCTACGTGCAGAGTCCAGGAGTTTAGAGACTGAGTAATAGGGTATGTTGCACAGAAATAGCTGAGTGGAGATATGCCTGAAGTTGTGATGATGTGTTTGGTAATTGGAAGAATATGTATCAGTGGAGGTAACTATTATTTGGGTAAGTTATGGAAGTAATTTTGTGTTTGTAAGTATTATTAATATGGAGGTCATTGTCTCTATGAGGTTTATTATGGAGTAGTGGTGCATGTTTGTGTTTTAGCAGGGAGTGAGCTAGTGGAGTATAAGGGGTGGTGTAAGGAGGTGTTTAGGTGTTTGCATTGTGGGGGTAAGGAGAAAGTAGTATGGGGTGCTTGGCTTGGTAGTGATTAGTTTAACATGAAGATTTCAGGGGTGGCTGTAATTGGCATAGGGAAATAAGGCTGGAGCTTATATAAGTGTAGGGGTAGTGGGGGTGGGTGGGGAATTTGGTGTAGGGTAGGGGAGTGAGTGAACCCAAGCATAGCAACGGTGAATGGAGCAGGCTGGACCAGGTTGAGGTCGTGGCAGACTGGAGAAAAACAATCAGTCAATGTAGTCATGAGAATTAGCAGAGAGATGCTACTGTTATCTTTTAACTTACAGTAAATAAAGTAATTACAGATGGTAGATGTGACTGTCAGTGGGCAAGGGGAAACAATACAGAGACCAGGAGATAAAAATAGTGGTGAGATAGGGCAGCTGCTAAGAAGAGACATTAGAGAATAGAAAAGGGTGGGGGAAACAGCAGGAGTTTAGGTCAGGCTGGGTGGTGTGCTTACAGCTGTTAAACACACAGAGTAATGCCATGGACTACATCAGGAGTTAACATACATTAACAAGGAAGATATTCTTGCAGAGCCACTTTAGCTGCATTGAGGAGATGTATTTAGCTTCAGACTAGGGATAGGTGTGTTCTGCACAGCTGCAGTAGCTTGGAGATACAGCCTAGAAAAAGGGAAGAGTAAGAGGAAGTTATACAAGAGATAAATGTAGGGCTGTGGAACTACAGAGTAGAGTTTGCTGAAATTAGAGGTTGGCAGAGTTAGCTGAAAAGGTATGTTATAAACAAAACTGTAATGCATTCAAGCAGCAACACCCATAACATCAACTATTGGTGTGTAGTGGTCCAATGATATTATAATCCAACATATAAGTAAATAACAGCAAATATGCATTGCACGAGTTTGAGCAATTTGTTAAAGGCAGATACTGTATGTTAAAAGTGATATGCTAATCCAATATACAAGTAAATAGCAAATATGCCCTGCACAGGTTTGAGAAATCTGTTAAAGGCAGATACTGTATGCTAAAAGTACAGACACCACTCTAGTCAAGGTGGTTAGTTAAACAACTAAATAGTAGCACCAAAGTCCAGCTTGAAACTGCAATTCCAGCAGAGCAGAGATGATGGGTTCATTTGATTAAAGTAGACTGTACAGTTATCAGCTGCTCACCCTGTAATGCAAATGAACAGGTATTACAAACATTACATAGAACAAGTTCTCCAAGTAAATCAGTACTGGTTTAGAAAATACTCTCCTATAGTAGCACAATAGAAAAAGTGCTTAAGTTAATGAGAGCTGGTCACTAAAAATGCATTAATGCAGTTGCATTGCCAAACAATATTAGGACACTGTGAGCAAATGCTATTTGAAAATATCCAGAAACGGAAAGATATAAGTACCTTAACATCTATTTTTTTCCTAAAATCCAGTTATAAATGTTCTTGGAAACAGCAGGAGTTTAGGCAAGGCTAGGTGGTGTGCTTGCAACCGTTAAACATACAGAGTAATGGCGGGTATATGTGAGGAGTTAACATACATTAATAAGGTAGATATTGTTGCAGAGCCACTTTAGTTGCATTGAGGAGGTATATTTAGCTTCAAACTAGGGATATGTGCCTTCCGTACCGCTGCAGTAGCCTGAAGATACAACATTAACAAGGTAGATATTCTTAATGCTCTTACTACTAATGAATGTTACAGGACTGTATTTAAAGTACTTTTTGTTTTATGACTTTCAACAAATACATTACATTTGCCCTATAAATATCAGTGTTGGCTTATTATAATAACCAAACATTGTAGCTTCACTACCATTTCTGTCTGCTCTATGTTTATCTCAAATTCTGGAATAAATTATTTACTTTCTGAGTTACATATGGCGTCACTCTTCCCAGATTCAGGTGCTTCCTGTTGTTGCTTCTCAACAATAAAGAATAAAGATCTTCAGTTTCTTTCTGAAAGCCATACCTTCAGGTGTCCGCACCTGATAAAACCATGAGAGAAACTGGCATAATGGTTAAGGTGTTTACCTCACAGACACAAGGTAAAGGGTTTGATTCTCACGGTAAAAAGCATGGCTAGACTTCCATACGTCCCCTGGGGTCATTAGCATTTGCAAAACTTTATTGAATTCTAGCCTCAGTTTAGTAGTGTTTACCATCACAGTCTCACTCCATTATTACATTGTAGTTCCTTGGGATATATCATGCAGTGTCACTACATCATTACATTGTACTTACTTTTACTGTTTGTGCTCTTCCTTTACCTGTTCATTTTCACTCAAGTGAATGTATTTCTAGCATTCTGGTTTTCAGTTTCCTGTCAGTCTAGAACTTTGTTGTTAACACACCATGTGACAAAAGAACTAAACGAGTAGTTTAATAAGGCAAGTTAAGGATTAACCTTTGAATCAACCGATTCATAATTTTCATCCACTTAAATGAAATACAATAAATAAATACAATTTTCAATCCATTCTCTATTAACCTGACCAACCACAGGTAAAAGTATCAGTAGCTCAATAGGTAATATGCTAACCTTTGGGGCTGGAAAAGCAGAAGGCTATTGGTTCGATCCCACTCTAATGGACTGGATTGCTGATAGTGTAGCATAACATTACTGAGTGATGCATTTCTGAATTTGTTATGCTTTTGATGAGACATTAAACTGAGGTCCTATTAGCTTGAGTTGGTGGTAGTTTACGTGGATGTAAAAGAATCCGCAGTGCCCATCAAAAAGAGTGCAGGATGTTCATTTCATGTCCTGGTCAAATTTCCCCTTCAAGTATGAATGCCACCTCATGTCTCACCTGAAAAGAGGCCACTAACCTGGTCAATAAAGGATAAATAATTGTATTTATTTTAATTTGATAACTGGGTAAGTGAGCTGTTCTAGTGACCTTTTCGGTCATGACCCAGGTACAATTGTACAAAAAGGAAAATAAATCAAACTGTACTCTATAGTGATAGTTATACAAATTAGGAAGCAGGTTGATAGGCATATGAGACAGTGCATATAGATGCAGGTATTATGCAGAGAGCAATATATATATAGCAAGTCTAGTAGAAACTTTACAGTGTGACAGAGCTTCCTTATTTACAACATGCATAAGATTAATGCACTATTAGTGAAGGTTTACACTTGTTGAAATAATTGCAAGGGTTTACTCATGGTCTCAAAAATAAATACACTTAAACTGATTTTGCAAATGAAGTTCAAATTCCTTCTTGAAAGATGTCTAAGAGTTGGTATTTTTTATCTCAGTAGGTAGCTGGTTCCACACTGGCAAAATTGTCAACCACCCCCCTCACAAATAGATACAACTGAGAGAGCTGCTGCATTCACCTCTAACTTTTCCCAGCACCTAACAGCTGCATAGAAAAGTTAGTACCTGTTATTCCTATATATAATACTAATCAGAAATGAGCCTCTGGAGTGGAACTCCCATATTAATAAACTGTGCAACAAAAGAAGGAAAAACAAAAAGTTATAAGAGCTCTCCATCCCCTAACTCAAGACTGCACTGAAACATGCCAACAAGGAACTTAGGAGCATTATTAGAAAAATGTAAAGTGGAAAACTACAAGTCTTTCTTCAGTTTTGTCAGGAAATTAAGGAAAAATGCTCAACAATGAACTGAGCTCATCCATAATAAAATCATACAGTCTGATCTCAATACAGTAGCAGACAAATTTAGTGATAACTTTACCCCACCTTCCCAAACTGTTGCCCATTTTTTCTGAAATTTTAGTTTCTCCTGAAATCACTTTGGAACAAGTTTCAGAATCCCTGACAAAGGCAAAAACATAATACTTCTGTGGCATGAGACAGCACATCAGACTGCATTCTCCTTAGGTCTTTAGTGCCAAAAGGCAGTATCCAAGCCTTACCTTAAACTGCTCATCTTCAGCCTATCCACAGTGTTTGTGCCTGATGTTTGAAGAACAGCAACTGTGACTTGCCTACATAAAGGTGACCCCTTTACAAACCTAGTTGTAGTCCCCATTAGCCTCACCAACCTTACCATGCCAAGCCATGGAACATGTCATAGCCTATGAAGACAACTTAATTGATTTAGACCCCAATCAGTTTGGTTTTAAGGACAGATCCTGTCTCCTGACCCTAGTAATATTTTTTTTAAAGTTACAGAGGTTGTTAACCATGATCGCTCATTTTATATACTCACTCACTATATACTGCTTATCCTGACTTGGCCAATGCTTTTGACATTATACTTATGGTGATATTATTGAAAAATTAGATAAACTTAATGTAAACCCCCTATTTAAACCAATGGATTACAAACTGGCTAGCCAACAGATCTCAGGTTGTAAAAGTTACTAGTACCCTCTCTGAACATAAAATTGTAACTAGTGGGGTATCACAGGGTTCAGTGCTGGACACTTTTCACTTAACATTTATTTTTCAGACATCCAAGCAAATATCCCTGAAGTGTTGTTGACCACAGTTCCTGATGACTGCAAGCTGGGTGCTGATATCCACTCATACTTAAACATTCATTATTGATAAAAAAACAGCTCCAGATAGGGCTAGAATAAATATACATGGGGTGCAGTAAAGTAGCATTTGGCAAAAATCTGTTCTCACCTTCTGCATTGTAACTGGTACTCCTGTTCAGATACACACAGCCATAACAGACCCGGATACTTATATGGACAATTATCTCTCATCTGGTAATCATATTTCCACCATTGTCAAGAAATCTTTCTCACTGTCCTAAGTAATTTCCAAGGGAAAATTTTCAAGATCCAAGGAAATCATCATACCTCTAGACTCCTCACTGCTGAATATAGTGTCTCTTTGGTTTGTACAAATCCCAGTATATCACTCATCTGGTCTGGAATGATCACAAAGATTTATATCCAAGAAAATTAAAGGCCTTAAATTCTTCAGCTGTCCTTACAGATTAGCTTGACTTTCACTACTATGAGGTTACCTATATCATACTTTTCCAACCATAAAAGTTCCAGTCCTATTTGCCAATTTGAGGGTGGACAAGGTTTTAGCCAATATATAAAAACCTTGTAAATATAGATGTAGGCCATCCCTGGTAAAGTGGTTAGGACTTTTAACCATTTACACCCAATTTACTCTCTATATCAGACTCCCATTCAATGACACCTGAAGCCACTGCTCTACAAACACCTATATCTACAGCAACAAATAAACAAGATTTAGTGGAGGAATAGATTCCCAAATCAATATATTCCAAACCTATGAAATAAATTACTACTATGTGTCAGAGGGACAGGGTCCTAACTCAATGGGCTCTCAACCTATGGGATATGTGACCACTATAAGCCAAAGAAAGTGCCACTTTGGTTGCCTTTAAAGCTAGTCTTGGTGATTGGATAGATGGATACAGATTTACCCTGGTGTTAGCACGTATGGCCCTGATGGATTTAGAAGGTGAGCACTACTAAATGTATGAAAAGGAAAACAAAAACTGTATCGACTTAAAAGATGCATGTGGTTGGGCGTCTGATGGTCCCCGTGTCCACTTGCCTATCATAGCTCCTATGTTCCTATGTTAATGCATCCTAGTTTCTGCTAATATTTTAAAGTACCCCATTAAATGGTAGCTCCAGCTTTGTACTGTTCTAAGGAAATTTAATGTGATTTTTTTATCTTCTTTCTCTCATGAGCCATGTGTAGCTTATCTGTGGGCTGTCCTGTCATTTTCAGTCTTTGGCACATTCCAGGTGTTTCCTCTTCTCCTTGTTCACTTGAACATGATGTTGATAGGATTTCTTACTTTACACAGAGTGCTACACTTCCCCCTGTTTCATCCAGCCTGTCCCCTGCTTTGTAAACAATGTATCCTGTTAGGTTTACATCACAGTCAGCATTTTCTGAGTACCTTGTTTCTGTTACAGTCACAATACTTAGAATATATGTTTCCATCAGTGTCTCTAGTTTGGCTCACTTTTTGCTTAGACTTTGGGCAACGTAACTCACTACTTTCCCTTTTTTCTTTTTTGTTGTGCCCTTTATACCACATCCTTGTGCTATACTGATTTTTGTTTTTCCCTTACTAATCATTTGTCTTTTACTTAACTTATTCTCAGTGTCATAGTTAACTACCATTATATTTTGAAGGAAAGAAATAACATTTCCCTCTCCCATTTGTTTGTTTGTTTGTTGACACTCCCGGTCAACAAATTTAAATAAATAAATAAAATAATAAATAAACATTTCCATGATCCTTTCTTTCTGATATCCCAGGTTAATATAAAACCTTATTAATAAGCTCCCTTAATTCTGCTGTGTAAAACTCTGTTTCATTTTTATCAGTAAAACATGTATCTACCTGGTGAAGGTGCCACACTACTTTTAATGTCTTACTGTTTCACTTTATGTTAATGGGATTAATAACATCCCGCTGTATCATCAGATCATTGTAATACAATGTTTTGAAGTTCCCCTTTCCAACAACAACAAAATATATATATATAAAATGGACAGCAAGCATTTGTCAAGGAAAGTGCACCTCAACAATTGCAGGGCTTCTCACCCCCACTTCCTCACTTAAATATCATAATGATGCTAGTGATATACCAACATTGGAGAAGGGAAAACATCTGACGAGCTGATCGTGTAACAATCGCTAATGTTCCCTTTTAATACGCTATGGGTGCACAGTACTGGAACAGATATTCTTTGTTCAAGTTTTAAAAAAGCTGTATGTCACCCATCAGTGTATGCACAATTCCTAGAACCAACAGTTGCTTTTTTATTAGATGATTAATTAGATTGATAGAATTAAAAAACAAGGCATGAATATGCTGCTTTGATTTTATTATAGTATTGCTATGCTAACCTAATGCTGGGGCTACCAGAATTACTCGTCACTGAGAAGTTTTGAGAGACATGATGCTATTGCTATGCAATGAGCAGCAAATGGAACATTTACAAATCTCCTATATGGAAATTTCTCATCAACTAAAGAGATTACTTACCCTTTACTTTCTTACGAAAAATTATATTCTCCAGGAAAAGCCCCCTCACACACACACAACCTTACTTGTAACCTTAACCCTTACCCTGCTCCTGTCGTTAACCTTAACCATGTACTTTAGAAAAACACTTTCTTTAAATTAAAACTATCACTATTCACAGAAATCTGGTCTGAATGTGGTGATTTTTTTTTTTTTTTGTAAAATCACAAAAAGAAACTCTTTCCTTTTGTAATCTTTTTGTATTTCTGTAGATGTGTTTTTCAGCAAGTGAGTTTCAATATGTAGACTTCAGTCAGGAGTGATGGAGTGATTCAATGTTTTTGTACATCAATCAGTTATCATAGACTCATCTATACAATTTGGTCAACTAAACAAGACGGCCGTCACCTGTCGACAAAAGTAGCAGATCGGATGATTCTCGTGGTTGGGGAATTTGTCTTTTCATTGAGAATTCTGTGAATTTGGAGTTAGAATATGTAATTAGCAGAGGAGTTCCCCACATGCAACAAAACAACACACAGCAGAACCAGTAAAATCCGTTTATTCTGTACACTCTAGCGCCTCGGCCACAGTAAGCCTTCAAGGAGTAAAATAAAATACACCCCATACATCTTATATAGTCCCAAACATCAACAATAAAACAATTTATCAATCAATCAATAAAATACTTAATTACATAACACATTTCCAGCAGCAGTCTGTATTAAGACCTCTAGGTAACAAAGTACCATATTTTAAAATAAAAACAGTTTCTTTTTTTAAAAGCAATTTCACAACAATATTTACATCAGATTCCTCAGCAGCCACTTGTTGCAAAATAGTAGCTTTTAAAGTATGGTATTGTCCATTGTGATATTCACAAAAATGTTTAGCTAAAGGGCTCTCTAACCTAAAATTTCTGATATCCCTGATATGTTCAAGTAATCTCACTTTGAACATCCTCTTAGTTTGACCAATATAAAACTTGTTGCATTCACATTTTATTGCATAAATCACCCTATTTGTCCTACAATTAAATGTCCCATTAGAAACAAAACCTTTTCCATTAATATTACAAAATGTTCTACATAAATACTGGCAACAACTGCAATTTCTACATGGAAATGTTCCTAAATCAGAAATAGACTGAAGTAATTTAACTTCTGGTCTAAAAAAATTGTGTGTACTATAATATCTTTAATACTCCCCCCTCTTTTGTATGAAAACATTAATTTTTTCTCCAATAATTTACTTAATTCACCATAATTCTGCAAAAATGGCCAAAAATATAAAATACTCTTTTTAATGTCATCACTACATACATTATAAGTTGACACTAAAAAGAGCTTGTTCTCTGAATCTTTTGTTATATTCTCACCATAATAGCCCTTATTGTTGTTCTTATACTTGTTATTTCCATTATTATATCCCTTATATCTACTTTTAATTATCCGCTTCACATCCTGATCTAAAAGTTTGATGTCATAATTTCTGTTTGCAAACATATCTTTCGTAAATTGTATTTCCTCAAGAAATATTTCATTATTATTACACAAACGTGAAATTCTAAGAAACTCACTATATGGTAAAGCCTGAATTGTCTGTTTCGGATGGCAGCTAGTAGCTTTAACAAAATCATGTGGTGTACCAAATTTTCTATACACACTAGTAATTATTGGTCTATTCATAACCCCTTGTAGTTTGATATCCAAAAAATTGACTGACTCACCATATTGTAGTCCATCAAAAGAAATATTGAACCTATTCTGTTGGATCCCAGTTACAAAACTCAGTATTTCATCTAAACCATCTTCACACAAAAAAATCAAATCATCAATGTATCGACAGTACAGTTTAACATATTTTTTTACAAATGTATTATTATATATACATTCTTTTTCAACAAGCCCCATAAAAATGTTTGCATACATAGGTGCAAATGGGGCTCCCATAGCTCCCCACATGGGTTGCTTCAGGGGGAGGTTTTTTTGCATTTGTTGTAATGTTTTTGGATGCATCGAGCTTGATGCTTGGCACAATTTGTAGTAATGTGTCAATGTGCATAATGTTCAACAAAGTTAAGTAAATCCTTATAAATATATGTTGCTGTTGTTTGTCTTTCGTCTTTTCCCGGTTAGGAGTCTCCACAGTGGAACTCCGGTCCGCTAATGATTGGCAGTAGATTTTCACGAACGCAAAGGTGCCAGCTTGACGTCCAACCTTCAATGAAGGCATGCCCATTTACGCATGTCTTTTGAATGCCCATCCAACCATGGAGAGAACATGCAGACTCCACACAGAAGGCACTCCCCGCACTCCAGCCGAGAATCGAACGGGAGAACCTCTTGCTGTGAGGCAACAACGCTACTGCTGCACCACCATGGATTGATATATATTATATATATTCATATGAGTGTGTTTGTATATATATATATATATATATATATATATATATATATATATATATATATATATATATATATATATATATATATATATATATATATATATATATATATAGATATAGATATATATAAATATATATATATATATATATATATATATAAATATATATATAGATATAGATACATATATTTTATATATATATATATATATATATATATATATATATATATATATATATATATATATATATATATAATATAATATATATATATATATATATATATATATATATATATATATATATATATGTATGCATATATAATATTATATATATATATACATAAACACACACACATATATATATATATATATATATATATAATGTGCATAGATGTGCACACACGTATATATTTACACAGTAGCTCCTGGAAGATTTTTGTGACATTTGTTTTGCTGACATTATAGGTTCATAGGTACTTCATAGACTATTGATCCATTGAGGATCTTTAGAAGCCTAGCTCTGCATTCCCATAAAGTTTTTGCCCTTGAATTTTAATTATGAATAACACACAATTGGTCAGAACATTTATGTTATATGGTAAACCAGGGTGGAGTTGCAGTTTCTCATGCTTTCATCCAGATTACATTTGAAAAGGGTAAAAGAAGTACTTTGCTTTATGTGGAGAGGAAGATGATGCCGAAGAAGTGATATTGTCTGTGATATATTTCTATCCCTCCAATTTGTTCTATTTATGTAGCAGAAGATATCTTAAGCAGCTGGTTATTCCACCACTGGACTTTCGAATGTGCAACAGATCAGAGAGGACAGTGTCTGCTGAGGTACTGTTTGCAAGGCTGAGATCACCCTTCAGTAACCTGTATGATACTGAGAAGAAGAATAAGGCTTTGAGATGGTCAGTGTAGTTTTGATGATGAGAAGGCATTATGATCATTCAAGATGTGTTAAGTGTTTGGGTAGGTACATACCAAAGGGGATAGTATACTCAGTTATCACCCTATTAAGTGCCAAATACAATTGAATGATCACAACCCTGTACCAAGATGCCATCCCCCTATTAATAAGCTGCACAATGAAAAATTACTCTCTTACAATAGTAAATACATGATGATCAAAAGACAGCTTATTGTCTACATAGGTAAGCATGTCCTCTACAATCAAACCAATTTTCAGAGTTGTCTTGTCAGTGTGATAGGTACAGGGGACATCTTGCGTACCAAAGGAGATCATTATACATTATTTGGCATTTAGTTTTAGTCCATAGTTATGACACCAACTATTTGAGAAAGGCACTCTTGGAGGATCTTGAAGTCCTCTGGAGAGATTATGATCATACCAATTTTACAGTCATGTGCAGACTTGGTCAGCCACAACTCCTTTACATTTGTTTTGATCTGTGTGAAGTGAATGCCAAAGATGAGTGGCCCAAGAACTGAACCTTTGGGGTACACCACTAGTGACAGGTCTTTTGAGAAGGCACAGACACCTACCATGCTTTCTTGGGTTCTGTTTGTGAGCCAATTTTCTATCCAATGAGTTACACAGGGATTAATATTTATCTTGGACAGTTTATCAACAAAACCTGAGTGTGGAATGGTGTTGAATGTCATTGCATGATCTAGAAATACAGTGTGTACTGATTTTCCCTCATTCATTGCTTCAGTAACCTTCTCAGAGAAGTCAACCAGGTTAAGCAGGCAGGATCTACCCTGACAAAACTGAATTGGCTTAGGCCAACTGATTGTAGAGTACATATGTCTTTGTTTATTCATTCCATAACCTACAGATGAGGCTGGTCAGACATATGGGTCTGTAACTACCTGAGTCCTTTCATGCTCTACCTTTGTGCAGAGGGATGACTAATATTGCCCTACATTCATCCAGCAGAAAGCCTGTTTGGAGATTGATACTGAACACCCTCTATAGGGGGTTTGTTTAACAGGTCCTGTTTCAGGCTGGTCATTATGAAGCCTGGTATGTTATTCAGCCTCATAGAGGCAGTATTCTTGGACTTGCAAAGTGCTTTGAGGACTTGTTCTTGGTAGATTTGGGTCTACTTCACGTTGTCGAAGGCCGATAATATTGAAGCTGATATTATCGACACCAGATTAGCGAAAGTAAAAAACATTGAATGTTTAAACTGAAATCTCTGCCGTAAGGGGAGATTTCCATTTAGTTCAATGTAGTTTGGTCTCGGAGTTGGTATATTTAAGTAGGGGGGTGTGGGGACGCAGCCCCCATATGGCGGGTGCAGGGGGGCTTGAACCCTGCTTGCAAAGGTAAGTTTTTATTTATTTTTGTTTTTAGGCATTTTTTTTTTATCTTTCGATGTTTCAGAATTCGATGATATGGTGTCAACTATATCAGATTCGATATTCTGAAACTTCAATAAGATAATATAGACTCGTAGATTTGAGGTGGGGTTATAGATGTGGTTATGTGATCTGGGAATATAGGGGGAGATTAGGGGTGAAGGTAGAGCTAAATGTATTTGCTAGTAGACTGGCTATGTCCTCAGTGTCTGAGTATGTGATATAATTTGCTATTAGCTCTGTGCAGTACTGGGCATTGTTTCTGAGGTTTATAACATAGTTAAAGAAGGCTTTATAGTTGTCTTTGGTCTTGGTGGCTGTTTTACCTCATAACTTGCTTTGGTTGTTTTGATCATGGACTGGAGTTCCTTGTTAAGTTTAGTGACATTATTTTTTACCTTTTCATTCCATGTAATGATTTATTTTTGTGCAGAACCTGTTTATATTTGGGTTCCACTACATGATATGTGAATTTATTTTTAAATTTGTCATTGTATTTGTTTTGGAGGGAGAACATATGCATCAATGCAATTATTCACATGTGCATAGAATTTGATGTAAAGGATTCCACATATGTAGTGAGGTCATCATGTCTGAGGGAGGATGTTATATTCAGCCAGACCATAACTGAGTTTTCACTGATTAGCCTTCACATAATCTCTGAATACTGGGGTATTTGGGAATGTTTTGGGTTTCAGTCTTATGGTGAGTGTGACTGATTTATGGTCTGGTTTGACTAGGGAGGAAGTTAAAATTGGTGGGGATGAGAGCTGCACCATATTGGTGAGGACCAGGGCCAGGAATCTGTCTCTCCGAGTTGGAGTATGGACTAACTAGTCCAGAGAGTTTGTATTTATGAAGTTCAGAAATCTCTTGTCATACATCTTAGGGGATATATAAGTCTCCCATTTTATGGAGGGGAAGTTGAAATCACCTAGGAGAATTGTGTTTGGGCTAATGCATAGGAACTCCATATAGTCAAGAAAGAAGTATGGGCCAAGGGGAACATTGAGTGGATCCCAGATTTAGCTATGATGTGATAAGGGGACTTGTTAATGGTGAGCTGGACATGGATGAGTTCCAGGTCATTATCCTGTTTAATAAGCCTTGAGTTGATATTTTGTTTCACAAATATAGAGACACTGCTGCTTTAGTGCCCTCATCTAGTCTGGTGGACTTGAATATGTGGTAGGTATTGAAACCCTGCACTAATGGGGTCCCTCAATGATCTTGAACCAGGTCTCCATGATGATGCCTATATCAGTGCATTCCAGGGTGTGCATGCCTGTTGGGAGGGATGTTTTTTTGTTGTTGTTGTTGAGGCTCCTAACATTGAGCAGCTCTTGAGTAGTTCTTTAGAGTTTGTTTTGTTAAGATGGAAGCTTTTGAGGACTGATATTGCCTAAAAAAGGCACTATGAGGGTAGACAAGATTTTAGCCAATAAACAAAAGCCTTGTAGAGATAGGTGCAGGCCATCCCTGGCAAAATGATTAGGAGGTTTGCCATCTATATCTTAGGTGATATCAGTCTCACTTTCAATGACACCAGACGCAAAGCCAATTGCTGACGTCACTAATCTTTTGTTCATAATGTGGTATCATTCTCGATGCTGGTAAAATACCACTCAAGCCTAGTTTCAAACCTACCACAGTCACATATTCCGAGAGATGAATCATGTCTCTCTTCATATAGTCCAGGGAGGTATGTCTCAATCACTTATTCCCAGCTGTACTGTGACTGTGTTATATGTCTACTTGTGCTATAAGGGCTTCAGTGCAGGGGTTATGTGGTGAATCCAATAGGCAACTAACCATGATCCTTGTCTTACAAAGTAAGGGGTATATCATTGTGCCCTAGTGTGGAGTCACCTATGGCTAAGATGGTGGAGGTTTGCCTTATGGGCTTTTTATTTGAAACACTGTGAGCCTTAAATGCATGTCTCATGATGGGTGCTGCCTTAGTTGAGTACTTATGAGGTTGTTGAGGATATTTGTCTCAGGTTACATTTAGAAGGCTTTTGTGGTTTAGGTAGGTTACTTTTAAAAGCCTCGGCATATGTAGGTCTATGTGTTTGGTCTGTACTGTGTGTGATAGATATAGTGTGGTATTGTGTGTTACTGACAGACAGCTTGTTATTTGTAGTGGCTTTATATGAGATTTTTACAGCCAACAACATTACATAACTACATGTTTCATACAGTGTGTCAGTTTGTTGAAGTAGTAGGTAGTTGTCAGTAAACATGAGACAATTGTTACATTTTCTTATGACTCCCATTTCAACCAAGCTGGCTACAGAGGCAGTTGGAAATTGAGCTAGTCCATGGTTCCAGGTGCTTACTAATGTGGACTGAAGGGGAAGAAGAACCTATGAGGTCTGAAGTTGACAACTGGGGTGTTACCTGTTTGGTAGTGAAAATAATTCAGTCTTAGCAGAGCTACACACAGGTAGGAATCAATGATCATTTGCACCTTCTCTCATCAGAAGCAAAGAGTAGCACTAAACCCAAGCTGTTTCCTAAGGAGTGGCATTAACACAGGTATGAATAGGTTAAATACACTTGCTATAATCTTCTCTTGGTAGATACACTGGATGGAACCTACAGCAGCTGAGAGCAACAGAAAGCCAAGCTGCACAAAGGCCCTGAAGAGGTTCTCAGTAAAACTGCAACCAGACCACTCACTGAAGTCCCATACACGCTGCCAATCAGAGACCAGCAGAAAATCAGTGCCACTCTACTAATCCCAAGCCGGGTGCTAGGAAGCAATATTCAGGCTTTCCATTGAATAATAATCACTAGAAGGTCCAGAAATAATGTTCCTCTGCTTCTTTTCTTAGCAGAAGCAAAACAGAAGCACTAACCTCAAACTGATTCCCGAGAAGCTGTTCCAGGCTCAACAGGGATTAGTAATCTGGTCCCAGATGTTGCAGATTGTAAAAGTAGGATGTAGAAAATGATTAATACTCAGAATGTTGCAGTATGCACTAAGTAAGTAGGATGGTATGAAACAAAGGCTAACACAAGCTTTAACAGTCTAAATGGAAGGCCTTTCCAGTTTTATTTGTCAGTGCCCAGTAAAATGACTAAAGGAGATGAGACTGGGAGGAGCTTCCAAGACCAAGTATACAGGAGATGAGATTGGGGTGAGCTTTCAGGGCCAGATATACACTAGTGGTGGGCAGCTCAAAACCCAACAAGTTTAAAAGCCCAACAGGGAAAGGGTAGCTGGGTGGAAACAAAAACTGATTTAAACAGCAAAATAAGTTCAATAGTTTAAATGTACTTCCCTGGATGCAAAATGGATTCCAAATGCTTTGTCTGGTTTTAGCTTTTTAGCTTCTTCACAGGAGCTTCAGCTCCCAAGAGCCTTAAAGACAATAATGCCTGATGGCTCATGCAGTATAAATACCAGAGTAAATAAAGGCTGGAAAAAGCTAAAGCTCAATCCCAATAGTGTTAATCTTCTCAGAATTACAGAAATGACAAACTCTCATTGGATTTAATGACTGTAAATTCAGGTTAACACACACAGCTGTCCAAAACTGACTGTTTTAAGTTTAAAAAGTGACTAAACCAGAGCAATTAGATGTAGCAATGCTGATTAACCCACTTAGCAGCACAGAAAAACAACAATTCAAACTGACATTAACAGTATTGTTCCAGTAAACTTGTGGATTTTGATTTTAAACAAAACCAAATGTGTTTTTCTTGATAGAAAAATATTATAAAAGATGTCCCCAGCATTCAGTGTGCTAAAACAAAATTTTTATTAATGCTATGATACATGATCATTTACAACACATTTAATGTGCTACTTTTTGTCCTAGTCTGAATTACTTCCATATCCCATGTTTGCCATTTCTTTGTCATTTATCCTGTTCATGCCAGCTAATGCTGTAGCAGTACTCCCAGGCACATGCGAACACTGCTTTTACTGGCATCTCTTTTACTGCATCTCCTCTCCTTCCATTCTTCTCCCTCTCTCTCATCTCTCCCAATCTCTTTCTGTCATTCATATTATTATTACATTGTTTACTTTCAGCGTACTGTCTTCTTTACTCTATACAAGTAGACTTATATTGCCTTTCACTCAGAAGGCATCAAGTTCTTCCTGAAGCAACATCTAGGACTTGAGAAAGAGGACTTTAAGATGGATTTTTTGGACTGACAGTAAAATCATATGGTCAGCTTTTCTTCTCTTAACCATTTACATTATCAATAGTTTTAATCATTTTAAATGACAAAAAAAAGAACCTAGTTGCATATTTCTGTTCTCAGATATACTCTGTCGTCATTTCAGGAAAAGCTGATTGCACGTCAGTCAGTCTTATTTGATACTTCAGTTCACATAAATGTGCAAAACAAATCTGGTAATATACAAGATAAGGTCTGTCTGGATGAACACACTGACAGTGACACAAACGTGATGTTAATCTCTATATTTATGATAAAATCCTTATTCTATGAATGATACGCTGCTGCTTTTATTTTTTAAACTGGAGATCAGCTACTGTCTGCCACATAGGCCACATTTCTGGGGGTCAAGGTCAATAAAGCAGAAAATAAGCAAAAGGCTGGAGAATCAGTTGCATTCCCAGAAAGTCTGGTTGGGAAGCTAAGCTTGCAACCATAACAAAGGAGGAAAATCTGGAAAATCAAAGGCAACAGATGAAAAAGTAATAATGATGGCATTAGGGTTAATCTCAGAAAATTAAATGTCATATTTGTGGTTAGACCACACAAAATATGAGATACAGTGATCTAGTCTTTGGAATAAGGGAAATCCTAGAGAAACAAAGGATAAGGATTTACTGTAATTCACACCAGATTTAATAGATAACACAGTAGATGCATTAGAAACTATTCTGTTTATCCAAGGTTAAATCTGAATTCTAGATGTGGATTAAACCAATATTTGTTAATAAGAATGCTGACTGTAATATGTACAGAACTCAGGATAAAATATAACCTACTGCAAGACACTGAAATAAATATAACTACAGACTGACATTTAAGGATGGTTCTACATTCTGTCCTATCTGCTATAGACCATGAGATGTCAGACGGAAATGTTTGACATGGAGCTTTAGAGCTTCAGAAATATATTTAGCACCCTCTTTTCTGTTGATGCCAATAAGATTAATCCCCTTCCAAAGAGGAAGCTGTGTGAGAAACAAGAAAGAGCATGGAGAATACAGACAAGGATTACAACAACAACAAAAATGCATTCGATGAATCTCCTAATGATGTGATATGAAACAGAAAACGTCAGCCTCAATGATTATATATGCACCTTGTTTAGAATTACAATTAAATAGAAAAAATAATCAGATCAGGAAAACAGTTATACTAATGAGAGCTGCTCAGTGCTAGTTAATGCTTATTTGAACAACATTTGCATATTAACTACAGTGATCACCAAATGTTAGGCTCATGCCATATCACTGGGTGAAAGTCCTTGGACTTACAGAATACTCAGAACTGCTTTGGCCACAACATCTGAGCCTATTTATAAAATATTTTATTGTGACAGGCATACCACCTAGTCAGTGATACTTTTTAAACATCTTTATTAAATTATCACATAAGACACAGGCACACATACATTACCAGAAAAGAAAACAAACCATAATGTTTTTTTTTCATCCATTACACATTGCATATATGTTTTATTTCATGGGTTTATAGGTTCATTGGAGGTTACTAAGTTAATGGCCGTATAGCCCTTACAAGGCTAGCTATATTTATCCTGAGTTTCCCCAGTTGTTGGTGGTAAGGTGAGTAAAGTTCGCAGAGGTAAGGGTCTATGGTAGTTAATACCAACTTCCTCTGTCCGGGAGGGTCATGGACACCACCTCAGAATTTGTGGTTACCCATCTATTGATCTAGGTTCCAAATTAACTACTTAAAACAGATGCAGACAATACATTTTTTAACTGCTAAAGTACAGCCACAGTATATAAGAGAAGTACAAAAAGATGCCGAGAGCAGTTTTGTGTGCTTCCCAGCTCAGATAGACCTGGTAAACACCTACTACCACTAGAAGAATAACCTCAGTCTTCCTAATATACAAGCATAGTAGAGGACTGTCCAGAGTGAAAAGCTACCACAAACAAACTTAAAAGATACAAAATGCTACCACAAACAAACTTAAAGATACTGGTGCAGCAGTATAGTTTAAACAACTTATAAAAGTGTGATTATTCAATAAAAGTCTTTGCTTTGTATAGATGAGCCAATAGCCACTCAATTGTATAGAATTTATAAAGGCACTAAAAACAAGATAAGCTAATTAATAAGCCCTCCAGCCAATAAAACTATATGCAGAAATCTCAAGGGTTTCCCCAACCTAAACCGACCAGGCTACCTCCCAGTGTACTAGATGGAAAATCCACTGACCTCTTGATGTAAAAATAAGTGCTTGCAAGAGTGTAGAAATACATTACTTTATCCAACAGCTAGCTAGATAATGAATTCAGAGCAAGTAAGTCAGTATAAGAGACAATGAGAAGCAAAATGTACTTTTTCAATACAAGCACAAGGAAAGGCAAATAATTCAAGATATCAACAGCAGTGTAAAAAGGGAGGTGCTTATTAAGCTCAATTTACAGTAGGATATGCAGCTTAAAATCATCAAGTTTAAAAAGTAGACCAATGAACAGGTGGGTGGGTGGGGAAAACTAGTAGGGAATCACCAGAAGTGCTTTAGTTTATGCAAGCTTGAAATATTTTCAGAAAAAAGACAAAAGGCCCAGAAATTCACTGTGTATTTGAGTATCACTCAAACAATTTAATAAATGAAAAAACATGTGAAATGTGTAGCCTAGCTAATTTTTAAGTATCTATCTCTCACATAGAACAAAAAACACTAGGCCAAACAGATTTTTTAAAACAGAAAACAGAATGGAACATGTACAACAGAAAGCAGCATTATCACTCACAGACAAGAAAATACAGGTTTACTTTCCTCACCCAGCAGGGAATTACCAGCAGTGCTTTAGTCTATGCAGGCTTGAAATCTTCAAAACAACTGTCATATACTCTAGCATTTCATATATTGCACAATTCCTGTCTTCTCTTAAACCTCACTCCTTCTCCTGAACATTATTCTGCATGTACTGTTCCCAAAACTTTTATTTATATTTATGTAGCTTGCTCCTTCTCTTTTCTAAAGATCCCACTTCATGTTCTTGTGTCTCTTTAACAATATGCAGTACTTCAATTACAGTTGGTTTAGATTCTGGTTTTCATTTTCTATTATTTTTTGGGGGAGGGTGGCAGCCAGTGGCATTGCACTTAATAAGGCTCTACTATGTCTAGACAATTGAGATC